>NC_056699.1:15099987-15431750 GCF_018831695.1 Puntigrus tetrazona
CACCGCTTTAATTGCTGCGGCAATTAAATTAAGTTTGCACAGTGCCACATTCCTTCAGCATGTATCCCATATATATATGTCAAAAAACGTGGCAAAGCTCAGTGTAAGTGTCCTCAGTGTAGTGAACAGAAATGTTAGAGCCGGAACTACAGCATTACGATCCAAATTCTGCTGGACATGAAGCAACGTGAAAATGGAGGGGGGCCACGACTTCTGAAATGACTGCTGTCGGGCCGAGATGAATGTGCTTGATAAATGACTAGAGGCAGGGTGGCTCAGTTCATTAGCTCTAACAGTCATTTCCATCTCTTCATAAAGGCTGCGGTGTTATAATTTACCTCTAGTCAATAATTAGGAATCCACAAATAAACGCAAGCAATTAAATGTCTACTGCTACTGGGCGAAGGGGGTCCCTGGGCTAGATGAGGGTTTGCGGGTGGACACTCAGCATAGGATGGGTTATTCACGGCCTGACATGTTAAGCCGCAGGGAGCACTGTGGACTAAATGCTTATAGGTTGGTGATGTTATTCCCAGGTTGTGACCCTCAAGTGAGGAAGTGTTGTTGTCTCATTAAGAGAGAAGGGAATGAGTTTAGAGGTGCTTGGAGCACATTGTGGCAAGAAAAGGGGAAATAAAAAGCCAGATATCCAAAGAGAGAGAGAGATATGTTCATTAATGTTATCTGAGGCTAGCAAAGCGGAAACACTCTGTGGCAAAGGCAACAGATCAGAAGCAACAGCCCGTAAGCTTTTGTGTGATTTCCTTTCCTGCACGACTCAGACAGGCAGATAAAATGACATGAGAGTGAAAGGCACCTCTTCAAAATGCGCTCACCGAGTCCCAACATTATTCTGACATGCATGAGCTTGTTACGTTGACATGTGGCACTGGAGTGATGGCTGCGGTATTGACAGGGCCACAGCAGTAATAGGAAGTCGTCACAGTAGTTCCGCCATTAGCGGCTGACAGTGACAGCTCACGCTACACACAAAGACTGACAGGCGAGAGAAAAGACCTCGCTTAGGTATCGCACACACACACACACAAAACCCCATATTACCAATCCTGATTTTCCACAAAAAAGGCCGTAGTGCTGACACATAACAGCCGTGGAACTCGGCAAACGCCAGTGGCTTTGCAGTATCGTATAAAGATCAAACAGCCTCGGCTCACTGGAAAAAATACGCCTCTACCTACATTTTCGCTCCAAATTACCGCAATGTACCTGCAAGTACGAAACCAACACGAGTGGACATTAAAAGACCATATATATATTTATATTTTTCATTTTCACATATCAGGGCAGATTATCGATTAAGAAATCGTTATTTTCGTGCACAACACTACGAGCTCAAAATGCTATTACCGTACGCCTGAATAAACCAACTAAAATGTTTTCACCTGCGTCACACAATGGTAAACTGCTCGGGAGCTCACCTGATACAGCATTACGCTATCAGGGAGGAACGCTCGCGTAGGACCCCCACGAAACTTAACACAATAAAAGGTCCCAAAGACCTGTAGGAGTAAGCTCAAATCTAGAGGGCGGTAAAGCTTTTATTGTCACTTACCAGGAATTTTTTTCCTGAACTGATGGGAATTAACATGAAATAAAATGCTGCCAGATTCTTCTATTTTAAGAAAAAAAAAACCCTTTCTGGACATCTTGCTTCGGAAGTGTTGCGAAATGTGCGGCACACAATGTAATATCAATCTGCAGCAATGCTGCCACAGGCGTGTTTTTTCCAACGAGCCTGGGACGTGATCAAAACATGCAAGTACAACATAAACAAATTGCAACATTGACCTAGTGGTCCGTTTCTTCCTTCCCCCCCAAAAAAAAAGAGAACATAAAAAAGCTCACCTGCCAATAAACTCGCTTGATCACTAGTCAGAGGAAGAGCCACCCTCCCCGTGGAGCGCGTTAGGAGATGGAGGGTGGAAAAAAACAGGATGAGCGTGTTGAAAGAAAAGAAAAACTAACGCGCGGGTCACCATGTCGGTGTCAGCGCACCTCTCTGGGGACTCAGGCTGGTCTCAGCCTTGTCATACAGCGAGCAGTTGTGTCGGCCGAGTCGAGAAAACGTCGATAGCAACTTGCCTGTGAAGAGTCTCCTGCGGGCCGCTGCTCTGTTTGTGTGTATGTGTATGTATGCGAGTGTGTCAATAGCAGCCTGCTGGTGGAGAGTCTCTAGTGGAGCTTGGCTCAATCTCCCTGCATCGACAGACCTGCCAGATCAATACTTGGCCCACCACTAACAAGCTGCTTCGGGGTCTCACAGCCCAGCAGAGGAAGCAAGAGAAAGAGAGAGAAAAAGAAGCAGAGAGAGAGAGAGAGAGTGAGAGACTGAGCTGCCTGATGGCAGTCTTCAGAGTCCTCTAAAGTGTCCAGCGGCGAGAGGCAGAGATGTGCAGAACGGGTATAGACAGGTCACAGAGGTCAAAGGTCAAAGCCACTAGCAATGTAGTGACACGTCAGAGCCTGTGAATCATACTAGATGCACGTTTCAGGCTGACAGCCAACCACTCACACACACACACACACACACACACACGGAGGAGAAATCATAAATACTTTAATGATCTCCTAGATATTACTGCTAAGAGATTTAATTTTATTCATAACAAATAAACACCGCATGTGAAAACAGGCTAAAGTTTGGAATTCGGAGAAACTCATGAGCTAATTCAGTCAATCTTAATATGAATAACATGAATATTCGGCGTGAACAAGATTTTGAATTTGGAAACAATGGTTTCTTATTGAGCCTTTCACACTGGGAGCTACTTTTTTTTTTTTTTTCTTTGTCGAGTGTGTTGATTTTTTTGTTTTTTCGCCTAACGATGAAGCACACCGACCAGAAAGATTTGAGCTCTGGGTAACGTCTCTAGAGCGGCTGCAGATGCACACATCAGAACATTTGGTGGTGCTCATGCACTAAAAACTGGACAACGGAGCAGCAGCCTTCACACTCCACACGTTAAGCCCAAGCCTGAAAATGTCTCTAAATAAAATGTTTACAGTTCTCTTTACACTACACGCATAACCTACAACTAGCCGATGGTTTGAATAAAATATTACTCGGTTGTGCAGCCTCCCCATCTATATTCTTTTGTCTGTTTTTTTACACATACGTACATCTACCCACAACGAACTACTCCAACGTTCTTTCACCTCCATTTCATGTCGACTTAGCATAAATTACCTTTTTAATAAATACAATTTAAGAAATGCTTCAAATTGTTTTAAATAATTAATGATTTGCATTGTAGTTAACGCGTACACTTCTCATTTATTCGCACGACACATTTTTATACATTTGCATTGTGTAAAAGAAATGGGAGAAAAGTACATTCTTCTCAATTCGCCAATTATTTTTGTTTTGTGTGTTCTATATTTGAGGATTTATTCATATAAATCAAAACAAATGATGTAAATCTGCAATAACTGCACGATACCACATTTAGTATCTCGTATGGGCCAACATTTTTGCCGTTGACCTTTCATGATAAAATTCCACATGGGTAAATTTTTTTTGTTTTAGCTAAATATTACACCGGTTACATTTGTTTTGATTATTATCAAAAATATCGTCCTGAGCTTCTCACGCTTCTGTTCTCTCCAGCTGAAAACATGCGTGCACATCGCACCATCTATTGTAGCATGATTTCGCTTTCTGTTCAGCCTGACAAATACAGAGCAGTGAATAGACCATTCATCTGCGATTTGTTTCGCTTTTTCAGGGCGTGAAAGGGCCTTAACAGATTAATCTGTTCATTTTCGAATCTGCAGGATATATTTGAAAAAGGTCAATTACGTTAAAAGCACCGCATTAAAATTATGAGTACTGAAAAAATGTGAAAAACTGAAAGAAAAAAAAAAAAGAAAAAAAATTGCTGATTAAATCAGACCTGCTGCTGAAGGATGTGTTGTACATGTTCAGCCCAATCCGTGTCTGGCCCACGACCCACAAACGCCTCCTCACACTGCAAATCACAAAACATGGCCGGAAATGCTGTTAAAAGCCACGAAGAGAATACTTCAACTTCTTTTGTGTGGGTGTGTAAGAGTGCCACGGTGTCACTGGATGACCCCAAAAGTGATTCAGCTTATACATGTGGAAATTATGAATAATAATAATAAAAATGAACTAAATAAAATGAAAATAAAAATAAAGCACGTTGAAAACCCATGTGTACAATTTTGGCAGATATAATCAGAATACACACATGTACAAAATCCTGCCAAACAAAAAATGTTCGGTTGGCAATGATGATAATGATGTTTGAGAACGGAGTCGGATTTATTTTTTCCATTTGTAACTCCCATGTTGTGTGCGTTTCCCACGATACTTACCTCATCTGTGTCCAGCATGTTCACCAGGTCCGTTTCTGTCATGTTGAGGATAGACGCCGCTTTCACTAGCGACCGTTTAGTCATTCTGCTTCCTTCTCTTTCGCTCTTTTTCTCCCTCCTCAAATGGGCTTTAATATCCTGCACATCCTGTGCCAGATGATTAGCCAGTGCCTTATCAATAAAAATAGAACACATTTTCTTGTTACGGTACAATCTAAAGTGGCTGCAGGTATGATGAAGAATGCTTTTGTTGAATAGAGAGCGGCCTGAATGAAGTGCCGAATGCTACTTGACTTTTGATGCAAGACGCACTGAAATTTCGAAGGCTCTCGTGTTGATATGGAAAGGAATTGCGCAGAGATGCCAAGCTCTTAAAAAACACGCGCTTTGATTTATTTGATTTCTTTTTTTTTTTGTATGGCACATAATATATGAGACATTCTCAGAAGAGTGTAAATAATGGGGAGACGAGAGGCTCTTAAAATGGCGGTGGGCAGCGTTGGATCTTATCCTTTGTTGCGCCCGTTGAGGGCCGAGCTAAATGGGAGTTGTTGCTAAATACTGAGAGACAATTAAATGTTAAAGCTGCCACTGTACATGAGAAAGTCAATAAAGTGAGCTCCCCTTTGTTTCATTTTCAGCTTATTGATCGCGGCAATAATCTCTTGTATCATTCCCCATAAGCCTTGTGAAAACCTGACCTTGGAATGGACAGTCTGCGTGTGTGTGATTCCTGCATGGTCCCGGTTAACTCACAGAAGTATAAGTGAGAGCAATCACACGCGGTTGATCAGAGCACTGTTCTTTGGGGCATGCTCCATTTCCCACATCTCCCCACCAACGTTATTTGTTTCATAAAGCCTTCATCATAAATACTTCAAATGGATCTTCATTATATTTCAGGGGATGCTATTGGATTACATAAAGGCTAGTCTTGCGTCCTCTTGTTCACACAGCGCCAATGTGCAGTGATGCCATTAAAAACTAAAGCAATTTAACTAGCAAATGTCTCTATCAGTTGCGAGCTCTAAAAACAATCATTTATGTTCATTTGGGTGCAGGGGGCGGGGTTTAAGGTGTACTTCAAAGCAGAGGTGACTTAACATACTGCAATGGAGCGGAAATGTGCAGTTTGCTGCCAAGAAAAAAAAAAAAAACACAGCTATTTTAAGAGACTCGTTGACCTTGACATACAGTAATGAGGGTGCTCTGATATTTGAACAAATCTTCTTCACTGAATATTGTTTAAAAAAATCTAGACCTTTATTGCAGGAAGAACTAAAATACACCGCACAAAATCTGCTTTTACAATTTTCTTGTATCCATTCTCCATCCGGAACCAATAACATAAAAGAAATAAAAAAGAAACAGATAATCTACAACGGTAATAACAATAAAATACACCTAAAAATGAAAATGATGTCAAGTAGTATTCTTCTTGTCATAAAAAACCATCAGAATCGTGACATTTTTTTAGACACGACATCATTTTCTTCTGGCTTTTTCTTACTATATGCCATAGACCAAATATTAAATATCGCCGTCTAACAATCTGATAGTCTGGGGCAAAATTGTTGTCTAGATTCTCTTACGTGAATTTCATCTTTTAAGCTAATCTTTTTTTTTGGTCACTTTTTTTTATTATCCCGCTAAATATTAAAAGATATGATATGAATAATATGTTCGTTATTGAAGAGGTCTATTCGGCCGATTACAAAAAGAAATATGTTATACAATTAATAGTAATAAATTAATTTTCTCCCGAAATCACGAAGACACAAGAGAGTCTGAAAACTGTTGAACAAGTGCCATGTCAATGCCTCTTAAGCGGCAATAAGCTCGAGTAAAAATTGAAAGCGTTGTTCGTGGTCCGCAACGTGAGAAAATTCCTGCGAAATTTAGATAAATTGGTCAATGTGAACTTTCGCTTTACATTTACATACGCTACATAAACATGATTAAACCTGCAACATTGAAAATTCTCTAGAGGGATGCCCAGCTCATCAACAAACTGTCAAAAGAGCATACGACTTTATTTAAAGCTTAATAGATATTCACTGTCACTAGTCAAAGGGTAGATTCAATTGACCTAAGCCCAGCGCGCAGAAAAATCCGGAAAGAGATTAAGTGAATTTATCACATACTCTGCACATCTCCCCTGGCCGCTTCTCGAGAGCCAGCCGAGCTGCAGGATAGTGTGATGGAGGCCAAGAGGAGAAGGGTTCTTACCCACAATCACCCTAGCCACAGGGCCAATTTAGCAGTTCTCTTGCAGAGGAGAAGGATTAGAGGAGCGGAGGAGAAAAAATTCCTCTTTAAATGACTTACCTGCATTAAACCACGCTGGATTGTATTAGAAGATAAACTACTGAGGAAATTACTGAGAAAATAAATTAGACTTTATCTTCAATCTTCTGTGACATTTGCCATTTTTCACTCTCAACACCACTTGAACGGGGAAGGTAAATGTTTACCAGCAACGCAAGTAAACGCTGGATAGGGCTGCGTTAATGAGCTCTCTTAATGACTTCGTGTTATACTAATCTAGCGCGCTGTCTTAAAGATGTCTTTATTACTGCAACAAGCATTTAATGCAATTTGAACTATTCCTTCAGTTTAAACGCATGAAATCGTTCCTGTTGCACCTGCACTATAATGCACTACATGCTATCAATTACTCATGGCCACATGCATTTGCATAATTCAAACAAAGCTCTCTGGTGGATCCCCAAATGGCATTATAATCATCCCAAAAGATCCCTCTTGAAGCTTCCTGACAGAATGGCATGTTCAAAGCTCATCAATCCATGACAGGGGGATGTAGGCCAGAGAGCCGGGCCGTCTACAGGGACCATCATTAACACACTAGCAGGAATCAGCCACAGGTTAACTATGTTGACTGTACCAAACCACAGGCTACAAAAACACGCTGGCTTTTGACGACAGATTTTTGCAAAGGAATTTTAGAACCGAATCCATATCTTTTTTCTCTCTAGGGTCTGCGTATTGATCATACCTTGCATCTAACACCCCGTTTACACATTCTGTTTCAGGTGAACTGATCACAAGCGCAGAGTGGTAAATAAATGTGTTGTGATCTAATCGCTGAAACCACATTCACTAGATTAAAAAAAAAAAAAAATGACCTCGTTGCATTTGTAATGTAAATGCTAGTCAGTCCTGACTGCACCGGCACAACAAGGGCCACCTACTCACCTGTCAATCAAACACTATTTAAAAAACTATTTTACTGGGTACATGCAGGTTGTTTTTTTTGTTTTTTTAAAGAACCGGTAATGCAAAAAGCATTTGCAAAAGGCAAAACACGTAAGTCTTCTTACATGCAGTATTGTGAAACTCACACAGCTTACTATTTTGAAATTCTTTAAAATCTAAATTTTGCTCAGATTAATTTCTTTACGTCATCATTACAATTTGATCTATTTAGTCACAGATACTCGCTTTTTGATTAAATCACAGGAGACATTTTTTACTGCAAGGAGTAAACAGTAATGTGTATCAGCTGATCGGATTAATCAAGACTTAAATTTAACACCGAGCGTAAATGGCCTAAAAAACCAAAGGAATGTTTTGATACCTCTGTGAATGTGTGGAACTGGTGCCGCTGGGACTCGGCGAGGGCAAGTTTTCTCTGCAGTGTTTCCAAAGCCTGAGAGCTCTGTTCGGCCAAACCGTGCATCTGTTTAGACGCGGTCTGCTCCAGCTCGGCCATGGCCTGATCGCGCTCGCTTACGCGCGCCTGGAGGACGGTCAACCGCTGTTCCTGGGGATGTGTAAGCAGAAATCAAAAATCCCATCAAAACAAACACACCTTAAATAGCTTCTAACTATCATTTAATGAATTAGGACATTACATTATGAATAGATAGCAGATGTATATAATAGATAATCTAGTAAAATAACAGTGAATGCACAGATCAATAGCAGAAGATAAAACGAAAGTATATGGCATTGGGGCCAAACATCAAATGAGATTGATGGTAATTAGGTGAATAACGATGAAAGAAAGAAAGAAAAAAAGCTACAATACAATGCAGGATAAGCACCAATAAAAAAAACATACGGAAGCGTTAAAAATGACTAGATGCTCCTGAACCTTTTTCTGAAGCTCTTCTTTGAGTTTTTGGCCGGTTGCCTCATGCTGTTTTTTTTCTGCAGTGGCAACTGTCAATCTTCTCTTTAGAGAGTCGACAAGGGCTTTCCGGTTAGTTGACTCATCAGTGAGAGATTTCATCTAAAAAAGAAAAGCAATTGTTATTAAATAAGAGCGGGGTCGCTGAGACCTAAAATTCAATTACTTCAATATTTTTAAACAGACAGTGAAACGTGGAAGCCTAGGAAGTTCAGGCTCTGGATGAGTGACACAATCAATAACGGCAGAGAGAATAATTAATTCCAGGTTGCTCCAAGGCTGTTGCCATGGCTAGTACAGTATCTGTTGTTTGAGCAGGACCTACTTTCTTCTCCAAGTCTTCAGTCACTGCTCTTTGGCTTCTTTCGGAGTCCTGGCAAATCTTTAGTCTGCACCTGAGATCCTCCACCAGCTGCCTTTTCATCGTCACATCTCTCTCTAAAACACCAACCCTGCACCAACATATGCACAGAAACGTCAGTGTTTTTTTTTGTTTTCATGCGGACATGCTGCCTTAAAAAATTAACAAATGTAAATGAATAATTAAACGGAGAGAAAACAAATAAAATGCCAGCAGCATTGTAACCAGATTCCTTCTAAATACTTTAAACATCTACACATATCTGACATATAAAAGTGTAGGAATATGTTAACATTTGAGGGCTGTTTTATGGACTGCCTCCTTGACCAGAGCTGCCGTAATGATGAGTAAAGGTCCTTTTTAAATAAATATCCTCAAATTCCAGAGAGAGAGAGTGCCTGAAGCAAATGCACTGAATAAATGTGAGAGCTTCTTATTGGAGTGACATTAAATTAAATAAGACCGGGTGGCCTGGGGAAATGGAGTCAGGTTACCCAACAGCCATTAATGAGAAAACCCATATTGACCCCGCTGTAGAGTGGACGAAGCGTTTCTCCTGTTGACTTACAGCCACGCTTCACTCATCCTCCCCCACTTTACTCCATCTTTCCCAAAGCTCAAGAGAGCAAATGGCAATTAGATCTATAACATTTATTTTAGGAGGAAGCTCGCCCAAAAAGAATAGCAGGATGGTGATACTGATGACTGGTGTGAGCCTCAAAACAGCTCCTCTACAGATGCCTGGCTCGCTAAATCGTTTGAACGCTTTCCTTCGCGCTCTCCGCTTTGTCTCTTTGGTGTTGAGGTGCTAGATTGCTAATTCAGAATGCATTTTGGATGCTAATACAGTTGTAAGTGCTTTCATAGATCATGGATGCGCAGTTTGCAGCAGAAAACAAAGGAGATGAATACATTTATGATATGGAAAGACAACAGGCGGCACATGAAAGGCAGGCCTTTATGAATAAGGCAGAGACCTCTGCGCCGGATATTGACTCAGGACATGGCAGCATGCTTTGAAATTCACTTTTTTTGAAGACAGTGCAGCAGATGTATTTTTTACAGCGTCTAGACATGTATTTCATTTAAACAAGCTGCGTGGCGTAAGGCGGCTTCTGCTCGCAGGGACTCCTCATCTGTGATTTCACACGTTGTCACAGACTGCCGTGAAACCCCAGAGTTTTGCTCGTCCGCGGACACTCCGCGCGACATTCACGCGCTTCTGAGCAAGCGCAACTTGGAAAAAAATTCATATCTTTGTTTTCCAGTTGGGAAGTCAAACGAGATACATTTTTTCAGCATAGGAAACATTGCAAAAAAAAAATAAAAATTTTTTTTTGCCTTAATGGCAGATTTTTTTGCCATTGTTTCAAGCAAACCCTCTCTAAATGTTTTATTTATTATTAACAGCCTTTTTTTTATCCCACTGAGGTGGCTCGAAATGAGTGACGAGGAAAGAAAGAAAGGAAGGAAGGAAGTAAAAAGGACAGGGAGAAGGCAAGCAGTTAACACAACAGACTGTCAGACTCGGTGCCCAGGGCAAGACATCTTATGACGATAGTGCATAACTACATGGGAAGGAAATTACAGCTCCTGTCACTGTCTCTTTCTGTCTGCTCGTATGTATCTCTCCACGCAGCCAGCTTCATGCTTTTGAAAACCTACGAATTGTGTTGAAGTCTGCCACATGGTGGAATCAGACACTGCGAATGTGACCCGGAGTACGATAAAGAGAAATAGAGGGTGAGGAAGTGTGAATACCTCAAGACTAAGAAGGAAAGAGAGGCAGTCAAGAGAGGGGATAGAGAGCATTTACCTCTCGTGCAGTTCCTTCAGTGTCTGATCTCTTTCATCTAACTGAGCCCTCAGGCTCTTGTTAGCAGCAGTGTGTTTGCTCATCTCACTGCTGGCATTCTGTAGAGAGAAAGAGTCGCACATTTATCCTATCATCTGATATCCCATCGCGCAGGACTCATTTATGAATATTGAGCCATCGGGATGCTTAACGAGGATGCTGCTTCACATCTGTTTCACAGAAATATACGCATCTACATATGTCCTGTGCATGGGCATATGGTCAATGGTGTGATGTTCATTTTTTATTCAGATCTATGAGGCAATTAAAAAAAGTATGTACAATTATGTGCGTGTTTTTGCAAGGTTCAGTTTATGTAAGGATATTGCATTCTAATTAATATTATTTCTTAAACAGGAATACATGAATGAAATCGTGAATATTTGAAGGGGGGAAAAAAAAATAGCAAAATCAAAAGCCAGCAAAATTGCTGAAAATCTCTTTATCATCATGACAAGAGAACCATAGAGGAAATAATAAACAGGAAATAACATTTTGTTAAATCACAGCGAGGCCTTCCTGTAGAAGCTCAGGACTGTACACCATTTTATAATAAAAAATGTTAGATATGCTGACCTTCTGATTAAAAATGTGGTTATACTCCAAGTCAGTTGTTTAGAGCCATTAATCCAAATTTTAAAAAATTGGTATAAACATGTTTAACGATAGAAAATAACAGAAATACAACGCAATTGCATTCTGAGATCGATTCTTTTGTCATTTCTCCTATTCATCCTCTCAGACATCCTCATTTGTCACAATATTTTATGTAATGTATTGTAGCACTGCATATTTATATATTTATAATTTATAGCATTATTTATTATGCCGGGTTTTGATCTATTTAGTGGCAGATTTGTTCAACCTCTGTGAATGTGTGTCAAGGTAAGAGGCACACTGAAAACTCTGACGACAGCTTGAGTTGGTGGGATGCCTGTGATCATGTGAATGATGGATATTTGTATGTGCACCTTGTCTTTAGTTGAAAGGAATGGAGGACTCGTTTATGTAGCACACATCCTGACTGCATATAACACACACCCACACACACTCTCCTGTCTCTCGAACATGACACTACCATTGAGACCAACACAAAAATATAAAGAGCAGTGCCAGACCCCATATTTCAATTGGCTGATATTATAGACTAAAAACTTGTTTATAGGGGAAAAAAAAACAAAAGAAGAAAAAAAAAACACACTTCAAATGGAGAAAGTCAAAGCAAATATTTCGATGCATGTTTGAACTTTGTTTCAAGTTTCAGCTTTTTTTGTATGCATCAAATTCACGTCTTCACTTATCAATAAATACATAGTATGAATCAATCTATCTACACGTGTATCTATAATAATTCTATTTAACAAAAAGAGTTCAACCTATGATAACATTTAACCGAAGATTGCTTTAGCAAATACGTACTTGTATTTTACAAAGCTAAAGTGAAAGATTTTATTTTTAACAATGTATTTAATATAATTATATAAACAGTGGGCTCATTTTCTCGTCTTACTGTAGTCTAAAAATGCTTGTGAATCTATTGCAGAGTATACATAAACAAACACAAAAATTATTTAACATTCTTAAATATTTTAAGACAGTTGAATTATTGAAAAACAATACCGACCCGAGGTGCAACAGCCACTCTGCTGCATGTCGCGGCCGCATTATTACCTTAAGGTGTGCATTATTTGTCAATAATTCAACGGCCCGTTGTTATTTATTCCTTATTTATTTTATATTGTGTTATATTAAATTTTTACATTACATATATATATATATATATATATATACACACACACACCTTGTTTTCTGATTTCGCTTTCTAATAAACCTTACATCGCATGCAAACGTGGCCTGTGACGAATTGCCTCTTATGTTCCTCATAAATCGCTGCTAAATAAGCAAATTCAAAAATGCAAATAATAAATACAAACGAGTTGCGCATTTCATAAATCGGTTACATCTCGTACTTGTGTGCCGCTGTCGTTCTTCCCGCGCAGGTTCCTGTTTGAATCCATCAATCAAATACGAGCAAGTTGAACCTACTGTAATGAAAGTAATTGTAAAAGACCTTCAGTCGGTGAGCGAGCTGTTTGACTTGGGCCTGCAGGCGCTCGGGGTCCACGGCGGGGGGGTTCATTGACGTTTGCTGCCGTATTCGTCTCCACTGCTCTAACTCCGTCTGCAGAGATGCCTTCTGCTGCTCCAGACCAGCCAGCTCGCACGCCTGCTTCTGCTCACCGACACACAAACAAGCAATAAACAAATCCACGTGTGCAAGCTCTTACAACAGCTGCGGAACAAAGGAGCAGATAAGTATCAATTAAGCAAGCTGCATGACAAATAGGCAAAAGTCTGATTAAACATTTTCTGGTGAATTTTATGATTAAGGAGCATTTTTTTAGGCTCGGGACTACGTAGCGGTTTGCGATTAAAGCCCTAAATCCGATTAAAGCTTTATGCTAATAAGGAGGCAGATCATTCCTCCGTTTTTCTGTTGATTGTCAGCCTTAATAGAGCCATTGTCGGCTCGTCCCAGTGCACTCTGGGAGTTTATCAGCACTGCGTAGAGCTGAAAGCTGAGCACTAGGACTAATTGCTCACTCGCTCTCTAACATACACACAGTTACTGCATAGAACTAAGTGAATAACACAAAGCCCTGTTTGGGGAATAAAACCACAGAGTTTATAACAACACTCAGATGAGATGCTTCACCCTCTGTCCAAACATAATGATTTCTTACTGCACCCAGCATACAATATGGGGCCAATAAGAGGAAAATGTCTACACACACATACACAGTTTCTTGTGGAACATCTCAAACATGCAACTGCTGATATCTGGTTTCTGACCTTTTAATAGAGCATTCTCTTTCTCTCTCTGTCTTTTTTTTTTTTTTTTTTTTTTTGTAGGTTTGTGCTAATGAAAGACACACTGAGAGGCAACACACTGAGAGGCAGTGATGGTGTTTCCAGTAAACGGAGAGTTTAATAAATGACCCTGAAACCGGGGGATCATGTGGCTTTTTGTCTACATACTGACACGTCCTCTGGTCCCCTATACGCTGTGTGATAAAGCACAGGTTTTCAAATGGTTTGATGCTAAGGCCCCCGAAGATATGACGATGCGAATGAAAAGAATTATAAAAGGCATAAATGAAAAAAACTAAATGTATATACACGGTATATTTATAATCGATTCTTTATAAATTCACTAATGTCAAAATGAATAAGTAAAAAGCAAATGTTAACATAAGGATGTATAAACATTTAGAATAAATACAAAAAATTCACAGAAATAATTGTGCTACACACAAATAATTAGCATCTGTATCTATATGGTAAAAACAAATGTGTTAAAAACAATTGCGCCGCACATTGAATGAATTTCTTTAAGAAGTTAACAGTCCTACAAAAAACGCTTCTTTCTCTCAAATTGTTGGCGGACCCCAAGAATCCTTTGTTAGAATTTTTTTGTGTGAGAATGCTTGAGTAGACGGCTTCTACAGATCAGTGATTTACGAACTGCCATGACCAGTCAGTCACCTGGAGCAGTAAATTAAACTGTCAAGCTTGTTAGAATCCAGTCACACTCGTCTCTCTCACCCAACTCGGACGAGATGTGGGGAGGTTAGTTTGGCTTAGCGTTAACAGCCTCTGAAAGCCTCGCTGTCAGAAGAGAAGTCTAATCCTGAGGTAATCCCGACCCTTCCTAAAAGAGGAACACGGACTACACCTGCAAATTACGCATATTACAGGCCCGGCCTGTCAAACAGGCTGTCAAGTCCCTCCGCCGTGGTGATAGGAGAGGTTCTGCCACACTATGATTAATCCCACCGCCGTGATTAATCTGAACGGCTCAAAGGTGTGACAGCAGTCTTCACAAGAAAGCTGACCTGAGCGGGGGTAGATAGGTGAACGTGTCCAACCTGTCAAAGTACATCAAGTGCACTTCCTCTGTCATCCCTAACAACACGACTTCAGATTCGTGACAGCTGCAGCACTTTTTTTGTCACCTACATTTATTGTGTCGCAGCACCAGCTTGTGGTTGGAGCACTTAATAAAACTAAATGCGTTAATACTTTATTTAAGAAAGGAGAGAGCAAAAAAGGAGACATCAGCTGGAAACTCCTCAGGGACGTGCGCTGTGATTGACTGATGAAAGTGTCACTTCACTGTTGAGCATGTGTTCCACTTAGAGAGAACAAGGAACACACACACACACACACACTCCACAGCAGATGCATTATATCAGGTGCCGCTAAAACAACCATCAGCCGCGGTTCTAACACATGTAGGGAAGTGAGAAGCCATTCGACTCATCTAATATACATCACAGAGTCTGTAATAAGAGATCCGTTCTCTGCTAATACTGCATATGACATGCGTGTGATCGCTACAAGAGCTCTGTGACACTTCAGCTCTGCCACAGCACGACTACTCCGCTTCGAGCTTTAATTGAACTTGGCCATTTATCACAGGAGCTTTGTCTTTTCTGCCTAGACAATATAATGAGAGGGAGGGTGAGAGACGGAAAGAGAGAGAGAGACATTAAAATGAGCAAAATAAAGGATCGATACCAGACCACAAAGGGCACAGGGATCAATGCGAGCTGAGAGTAGTGTGACACCCGACACGAACACTAATACAGAAGAAACACAGACTCTTACGCAGAGGGGAAGGAGAAGAACACACCAGAATTTGCAAATGAATAAAAGTAATGTGCTTATTTTTTAGTGCGGGACTTGGCTCACGATGAAAGTGTTACAATGCAACTACAGAATAAGGGCCTAATTTAGTCAGAAATGCAAATTATTGAAACCTCGACAGTTATATAAAATATAATTCGGCAATCACGTTGTTGGAATGATATTCGCAATAAAAGCACTCTTTTAGCCAGAAATTAGTACTGACAAACGCACTTTAAAGACTGTTGCTTTATGTAATTGTCTGATAACAATGTACAGGAAAGGAATCAGCTTTTGCCTGAGAGCCAGCCACACACAGCGACTAAAATAGCTTTTGCTCCACTACTGAAACCTCACGTCCGTGGTTCATTTTTAACATGTCAAAACTGCTTTCGATTTATTTAGGTAAAAGTTTTTATTTCCTCCCTGTATTCCTACATCAGCTGGCGGAGGAGCGTTTTACTCGGCTGCGGAATCAGACGCCATTCTAATAATTCCATCTAGAATAAAAGGCACGGCATACGGCTAGGTGAGCTCATGAATATACACGAGCGTATTTACATTCAAAGGTGCAGAGCTGGATTTGACACGCAAGCTGTAAAACCCACACTACTCCAGCTGATGGCGTGATGGTGGGCCGCTGTCTTTTAGCAGTTAGCATTGGTGGAGCCTTACATCAACTCATAGCATATTAACATCTGCCTCGCTGCCTAATACGTACTGTGCGTTTGCACTAAAGTTCTCAAATATGTTCTTAAGAACAGATGGATTTTTTTTTTTGTTGAGAAAAAACGGACTTCCTGCAGATTATGTGGTATTTATAGGCTAAAATTAAAAAAATCACATCTGGATTATTTTCGATAGAGCTGTTAATGACTTTTGTAAAAACCGCTTTTGTTGATATTATATGTGAATGTCAAAATAATGCAATTCATCACGAAACGTGTCCGTCCGCTGATTCCCCTGATTCTCTCTTACAGAGAACCGCCGTTACACAAGCCAAGGAAGAAAAAAAAAGACACCGAATTCTCAGCTGAACATAAACTACACACATATGTTCCACACGCTGCTGTGATTTTCATCACCTCATCAGACAAGAGGATCAAATCTGGGCACTCCACCTCTAGCCAATTAAAGGGGGTGATCACACTACAGGGCAGCAGGGGGCAGCGTGCAGGGGCACTCGACCTGCTGCCCTTTCACCACTCCATTAATAATGCAAGATTTGGAGTCAAACAAACAAACAGTCATATATGCGCATGTGCAAACACACACACACAAAGACTGGCAAAGTGTCATTGCAGAAGGATGCGATGGAAAGAGAGATGGGCTGGATACTAGGGCGTTCATCTTGACCTCCTGTTCCACTCAAGAGTCTTAATCAAATCTCAGATGGGCTTGGCATTTCCAACAGCGCGGTCTAACCGGAGCCAGCACGCGACACTGTGAGCGAACATTTGAAAACACAATTGACATAAGTACGAGCATCATGAAGACGTCACTAGAAAAAAACGCTACAGTTCACAAAAATATTCTTTGCAGGAAACGAAGAAAGTAAGAGACAAAAATCGATAAACAAACGGGTAAATAAATGATTAATAGCATTTAAATAAACAGCTATAAATAATGCAGGTATTGTAAACAATGTGGCTAAGTCCTTATTCAAATAGCTGAATTAGAACAAGATTGGCCTTGTTTAATGCAACAAAATCAGCGCTGTTAAATATTAACACGTTTTCATTTATTAACCCTTTCTTCTTCTTCTCTGAGAGGCTTTTCTGGTTGTCATTCCTGCAGTCTGTATTATTTCTATCCCAATAGAACTGCAAGTATGCCGTGTTGCGCGTATCATACGTATTTAGTATAACATTTAAAATAAACTAATAAATTAATAAATCACTTACTTTAATCGTTTGACTAAATGGCTCATTTACAACGTTAAACCTTTAATCGCAAAGAAAGGTTTTGTTTACATAATATATATGTGTGTACTGGGTATCTTTATTATGTCTACATACACGCACACACACACACACACACACACACACGCATATATACATTTAAGAAAAAGTATGTTTGTACATTTTAAATATTTATATATAATATTGATTATATTAATGTAAATATATACATGAAATACACAGAAATATTTTTTTAATATATACTGTATATTTATTTATATATAAATAATAAATATACATACTATATACATATATTATGCAAAAACAAATCATGATTACAAATGGTTTGACAACAATACCGTTTAGCTTAGATATTTCTTCCCCTAAAAATTGAATTTCATAGTTCTGAGTACAGTAATTACGTAAGAATCTTTCAAATATAAATAAATAAATAAATAGAATAATAAAAAAAGTCATTCCTTAAGGAGTAAATAAAGTGCCAGTGGAGATGCGATACCTTTGAAAGCTGCTTGCTGGCGCTGAGTTGCTGGAGAAGGGAGTCTAACTGCGCCTGAGTTTGTGCTCGTCTGTGGCTCTGCTCTGCTGCAAGCCGCTCTGCTGCTTGTCTGTCTGCCTGTAGAGCTGCCACTTGCTGCTGGAGGGACAGAAGACGCTGCTGCAAAACAGCATGGGACTTTGAGATTCTTTTCTTCCTGATCTTTTGCAGGGAGGCACCTGAGGGTGGTGAAGAGGACACGATGCTACAGTCAGTCTCTTGCAAGCTGACAGCGGATGACTACACTTTAAATATGCCTTACAGTACAAAACCAGCTAGCAGAATAACATTACTATATCTACAGTATTACAGCCACCGCTTTAATTCGACAATTGTTATTGCGAGCGCTGTGACTAATATTATTGTACAAAATAATGTATGTCTATGATTTAGTAAACGTTATTTTAATTTCTTACATTCTTCCCATGCAGAATAGTGTTCTGGTTAAACCCCTGAGTCTTCATTTTCACCAAAAAAACGAAGGAAAAATTTTGCTTCAGCAGAACGTTTACTTAAAATTATGTGTTCAATAACAAAACAATAAACAATATAATATAGAGGACGGCGTTTTGTAATTGTGCGGTTTCCCCAAGCCCCACATACTACAAAACAGAAATCACGGCATGCTTGTGTTCCTTAAAAAAATATTTCAAATTAAATTTTCCTTGCTTTGTGCTTTCAGTTAGCGTAAGCGCTACCATTCAAATGTTTGGGGAGGCTAAGTTTTCCAGTGCCTCCTGTGTTTACCAAAGCTGCATTTATTAAATAAAAACGACAGTAAAAACGGTGATATTTTTAAATGTTTTCTATTTCAATACATCTTAAAATATATTACTGTAATCGCAAGGCTAAATGCTGAATGTTTTAGAAATTCGTCTCTTATTCACTGAAAATTATTGGATTTAAAGTACCTCTATCTATCTATCTATCTATCTATCTGTCTATCTATCTATCTGTCTATCTATCTATCTATCTATCTATCAAGTATCATTAATAACAGGCATTCAAGAAGAGGTTTAAAGGTTTGCAACTAAAACGTACCACCTAGCAAAGTGAATGGGCTTTACTGCATCACTGTACGTAATTCCTTGACGATAAAATATTTGACTCTCTTACAAATAACTAGAGTATATTTACAGCACTCACAGCAATCAAGAGCAAACAATCACTCATTACGCAAGCGCCTGAGCACAGTTGCGTCAAGCAGGTTACCTTGGAACTGGATGTTCCTGGTTTGAGATTCCTCTCCAGGCCTGTCCGTGGGGCAGATCGGCATGTACCTGCAGCCCTGCGAACAGGCGAGAGGTGGAAACACACAACACATGACACGAAAAGCTGGGGCAACAGTTTAACATAACGTAACGTGGCGGCTCACGGCAGAGTGACACAGAGGAAGCGTTTGTAGTCACATCAAAGAGGCTTTGGCTTTTCCCCTCGTTTGTATCGAACACTATTTAAAAAGGTTTTGATCAGTCTCTCTCTCCCTCTCGGTGGGTTTGATCACGGATTTATTCAGAAGCTCTTTAGTGTGACACGGGCGGCGCAGTGCTCTGCTCCACTGTCACGCCGATGTGAGCCAGCACGGTTGACGAGTACACAGAGGCATTCAGGCAGGATCTAAGAGAGGGCTGACAGCTGTAGAGCTGAGAGGAAGCGAAAAGAGGAGAAGATATGGAGCTTCCATGTTCCCTGAGGGGATGGGGGAGAGCCAGTGGAGCCCTGAGAGTCTGTCGAGAAGAGATCGCACTTTACAGGAACAGACACCTCTGATACACATCTCCCAATCGACACAGCTGCTTAAAGTCAAGAAGAAAATGTTTTTTTGAACTCTTCGCTCCGCAAATGAAAAGAGGCAATTTCAAGGTGAAGAGCGTAATTTTTTTAACTATAAATAAGCTATTTGTAGATTGATTCTGTTCAAAAGTGTTACAACTTAGGCTCTGAGGATACAGCAACATTGCCTCAACCAATTACACGAGCTCAGGCCCGATCTTTGAGTAGATGTCATATACAAAAACTTCTTACTAAAGCTTTCTGTTTGAATCACTTTCAGAATGGGTTTTTTTTTTTCTTTCCAGCTGATGAACAATAAAAAAACATTAGCCAGGCATTAATCGGAATTCACGCCGACTGTAAAAAGCTTGAGCGTTTAAAGCCGAGGACAAACTGCGCGCTAGATAAGGTGGGGCGCTTTTATCAGACCATATTTAATATGGCACCTACCACACACAAAAAGAACATAAATGACATATGTTCAATATGAAGTACGTGTATTTGTATACGTACGCGATTTAAAAATTGTTCTGTTCGCTTCGTCTATCATGCTCATTTGTAAAAAAAAATTCTTTCTACTTCCATTTCTGTTTTTCTCACAGACCCTGTATTAACACAGGAGCTTGTAAGCAAACAAACAAACAAAAGAATACCTATGTGCGCCTTAAGAAGCCAATCGGATTAAATCCCGCAAGATCGGGAAACTGTCAGCATCTAAAAATTGCATAGAGTAATTTTTCTAAACTGTTCTATGTAGTTAGGATTTGAGTCGTACGAATAGAATCCATTTGTCATGTTGTCACCGTCATGTAACTTACCAGCATCAGTTGCATTGATTTACTGCCATTTACAAATCCTCTTCCATGGCCTCGTGGGATAGTAAAGTGACCACTGGATGCACACTTAACAATCTTGCCGGAAACATTAGGTTGCCCCCGAATAATGCCTACTACATAGTATATGCAATTTCAGATACAGCCTAGTTTGCAGGATGTAGTCTGTTTGTATGACCAGAGGCAGACTGAGAACATTTTGAGGAAATTTCAGTTATGCCGTACTTCAAGGTGTCCTTGTTACAGTCTAATTATACAAATAAGAAGCCAAGAATATTAATTAACTTGTACTTTCTTCATAATGCACTAGCATTAGGGCTGGAGTTTGGTTTAGCGGCTTGTAATTATGCATTATTTACTGTTATTACAGTAGACATTAAAAGAAAGCCTTTTGGTTAGATGGTCGGAAATCACCTTTAAAACGTCTTCCTTACGAATCCGTTGACTATCTTGTTAAAAACAAGGCAAATGACAGTTATTGTTTACATTTTTTTATATTTAAAAATTGTAAATAGAAAAGAAGAGAACATTGCAAGGTCCTCAAAATAGTAATATAAACATTTTGTGTAACAAACCTTAGTTTTCCTTGAAACTCGACGAGCTTGAGCAGAATATCGACTTTCCAGGCTGTCAGAGAACTCTTCACTGTCACTGCGGAGATAAAGTTGACTTATTTACCGAGATAAAGAGATATATTGGGGACTACTATGTGCCAATCTATAGCAATCGCATGAGAGTGGTTAATTAGCAGAAAAGCAGACAACCCAGAAACTTAAACACCCATGTGTGGTGTGTAACTCAAACTGCTGAGGCACAGTTGGGACACGCTAAACGCAGCGGCATCTCATACAAGAGCCTCTTGGAGACAGATTTGGAAGGCTTCCAGCATGCCGTTCTGTTAGTAGTGGTGCATTTGGGTGAAATAAATCTGAACTGGTATCATTGGAAATCATCACACCATCCATCATGCCGTAAACTCTGATGCAGGAGGTGACATAAAACTTTCATGAAATAATTACAGAAAATTTCTGAGGATGTTAAACAGCTTGTAGACATCTGCTAGAGAGCCGAACAGAGTCATTCAAAATGTATCCTGTTAAATTAGAGAGAATATAGGAAGAGGAGGAGAGAAAGGAGACGCTGGGACCACATCTGAATAAGAGTGTCACAGGAGGAAAACTCAATTGATTGGCCAGGGTTTGCCTAGGACTCCTCCTCTGTCAGTGATGAATATGCAAAGGAATCACAAATTAAATTAACCTGCCAAACTGTCAATTTCGGGGCTCGTGACGTTGGGAAAATGGCATTGGGCAGAAAGTGAGGTGCTGCGGGCGGGTTCAGGTGCTTCCTGGCGCCGGTTCAACTCGGCTGCTCAGAGGTGGCTAATTCTACATGCAAATTTCAGTCAATAAGCTCCTAGCAAGACATCCCAGGATAATTCAAAGGATCTGATTTTTTTTCCCTCTTTCTGCCCCCCTCTTGCTCTTTTTTTCTCTTTTGAATACCAACTAGACAGAAGCTGGGATTCAATCACCCGTTTGCTTGTATTTTTGCATATGCGTGCTGTCCCTACAGTCAGAAAAATAATGAGAGTGTGAGAGATGGAAAGCGAGAAAGAGACAGGGATAGTGAAAGGTGGGGGAAGTACCTGTCTGCGCTCATGTCCTCCCAGTCGTCCTTGGCGGGACTGTCCATCCTGTTCAGCGTCGAGCGCATGCGCGTTGCGCTGGAGGCGTCGACCCAGGGTGCTTTGGACCTGATCTTGTTGTTCGCCAGAGTGGCGGCTTTTGCCCTGCGTTTAGCCGCGGACCGATGGAAATCTCTCTCTGCTCGAAGGACTCCCAGCTCCTGGCGGAGTTTGAGCAGCCTGCGTCTGGCCTGGGTGGCAGCTTTCACGGCCTCCTTCGCCTGTCTCTCAAAGCTTTGCATCTGGGCCAGCAGTCGGTTCCGTTCTTCTCTGGCCTGGGCCTCTTCCGTCTCCTTGCGTTCCTGCAGAAGCTGAACTCTGGCCTGCAGATCACCCCTCTCTCCAGCCAGAGCTCCCTTGGCTTCCTGTAGCGACCGGTTGTTTTCTCGCAGCCGCACGATCTCGCTCTCCAGAGAGACCATTTGACTTTGTAACTGCTCTATCTGTGGGAGTACGCAGAGGCACGTGCACAGCAAATTATCACCTCATCTTTTCGAGACGTTTGTACTTTAAACTCTCATTTGGCCTTTATGGAGAGGGTCCGTTCTGGGGCAGGCAAGCAGACACTCAGTGATTCCCCCCAAATTTGTTACTCATGGCTAAACATAAAAGAGGGCCATTTAGGCAGCTTGTCAAATCCTGGTGGAGGGTGTGAAAGAGAGGAGGGGATGCCTGCTGGGTGTATACCCCCAGGCAAATCGCTGCCTTTTATTTAGCACTCTCGCAGCCGTACTGCCGCAGCACACCACCTTTCAAACAACATTAGGCCCCTTTACGGCTGGCTGACAACGACTCGCCCCCCCTCCCACAACTCCATCAAAAATTATTTCATTTATAATGCGTTTGCAGGAGCACATAAACAGCAGTCTGCCCCTGTGGGTTATTAAGTTTAACATGGTGCTTGTCATTCGGTAATAAAGGCGATGACAGCCCCCATTACACGACCATATGGCAGCTGCTGGCACCGCTCACAATGCCATCATCTGCTCCGAATTATTCTACAAACCATTTCATTCCTCTGCTCAGAATGTTCCCTCAGTCCTCACCAGCCCCTCCAGCAAGAACCAAGCTAAATGTTGCTTTAGGGGAAGTCAAGTGCTTCTGAATAGAGCGTGAGCTTGATTTGCTCAGGCTAAATACTAATGACAAATGATTTGCTTGTGTTAAATGAGTGAAGGGCCCACTGACAAACACCAGCAGAGTCAGCAAATTCAAACAGAGCAGTTTAGTTTCATTCAAATGAGTCTTAAGGGTGTTTGCTGTGCTGTTGAGGGCCTATATCCATATTACAGGAAGACAGGTGGCTGTTTTACTTTAGCACACTAGTTTATTTTTTTCTGAGCACACTCATTGTAATAAATTGTTATTTTGCATCACTTCTATCCAGTTTTAGACCAAGGAGCTCTGCATGTGACCTACCTGACCTACTATTTTTGAATAGTTATGTACTGAAACAAAATCAAAAACTTGAAGAATATCTAATCAATTGTAAATATTACTTTTTTTAATTGCACTTGTTCCTTTTAAGTGGCATTGCTACATTACTAACAGCATTCAATAATACCTACAGATGTCACAAAATCTGTAAAGTCTGTATAATCTGTAAAATCTGTAAAGATGCATACGTTTAATTTTGACCAATATGGAGAGATTTCAACATTATTCAAAATAAATAATTATGATCCAAAAATAAATGTAAAGAGATTAATAAAAATCTCTTACTAAAATTGTGTTGTTTTTTCACATGTCTTTTAAATGATTATTAAATTAAAACGACAAATAAAACGAGACTTGTAAATTAAAATATCAAAAATATCTTTTTATGTCACAAACTAATTGTAAAGCCTTGTCTTGGTAAATAATCGGTTACAACGAAAAATTACGATTGGTGAGCAAAGTGTGGCTGTTATCTGATTGGCTGTGTAGACAGTGGGTGGAGTCCACGTCTTTGTGGATTGGTCATCCACTTCATGTAAACAATGCATGCAGCGATAGCACTGCCGCTAACGTTAACACGCATATGCGACATTGCGCAGCCTGTCAGTGAACTATGCTCTGTATATTAAACGCCGCTCCAACTGAAAGCATGTGATTGAGATTTACTACTAATTACAGAAGCGGCTCTACTGACGGCACGAATATGCACTGTTTACATGCAGAAAGGATACAGAGAACGATTACTGGATTACTTTTGTTTTTCTTCGCACACAAAAAACTATTCTCTTAGCTCCATTCCATTACAGCTGAACCCCTGATGTCACATGGTTTATTTCCTTGATGTCTTTCCTCCGTCTTTTGGACCTGGGAATATTGCAGTTGCGGACTACGCAGAACCAGAGAGCTCTCAGATTTCATCCAAGATATCTTAATTTATGTTTAAAGTACGAACAAAGGTCTTACGGGTTTGAACATGAGCGATTGACAAATGAATTTTCATTTTTGGGTGAACTAACCCTATAACGTTAATCTATGCATTTTTATCACTTTAAACTATATACATGTATACTAATTAAAATAATGTTAATGTATTATCAACAAACATCAATTAACAGTGAACATAGATTAATAAATGCTAAAACAAAAAGTTGCTTAATGAATGCATTGCTATAATTTAGTGGGTTTTACGTAGTCGAGCAAGAGTATTCACCTCTCTGTAGGACATAATGTATGTTTTGAACATTTAAAACATTACTTATAACATCACACATCACTTCTGTCTTTAGTTTAAATTAGTTGACACTAGTGTTAAAAAGTTTCAATTAGTGTACATGATACTTGCGTATTAAATAATGTTATCAAACTGATTTTTTTGATAAAGTGCTCTGACTCTTTAGGCATTTAATGTCTGGAAATAGTCTGCGGCTCTGCGCATGATGTAAGGAACCGTGACCTTACATTATTCTTCTTCGCAAAATGTAGCTATTCATATAAAGGCTGAACAGCCAACGACTGGCACCTTTTTAAAAGTCTGTTCCACTCTTCTGGCAGTTGTCTTGATGGGGGTGCTGCTCCTCCTGACCTCGTCCTCCGGCACTTCCCGAAACAGAAGCTCTGCTGAAGGAATAAAAACCCATACTGTCACCTGACAGCCACTTTCCCTATTCAAATCAATTATCATTAATGACATATAATTTCTTGTCTTTTTAAAGGTCTATTCAACTGATTGAGCTCATAAAGAGGCCTTTAATGGACAGACTAAGAAAAGGGACTCGTAACCACAAATCAAAACCTTCTGACCTGAAGCAATCTTGCAGGTTATTGTAGAGTAATACAAATAAATTTTAAGGGGAACTGTCAATGCATGATGGAGTTTCTGTTTTTGACTTCATGGCAGGAACTTTGTTGCTATGCTTGTTTAAAGAGGGGAAAATAAACACATTTGGAGAGCAGAACTTTCTGCTGCCTTGGGTTAATAAAAGTTTCATGCTGAATGTGGATGCTCATTTGTCGAATGAAAATGTTGTGAAATATTTAGTTTTTTTTTTTTTTTCCTGGAGCTGACCTTTGGACAGTAAGAAGCGAGGCTGAAATTCTAGCGAGTCGCACACCTGTCTTTCTCTGTAGCCTTATGCACATACCACACAATTGCAAAAAACAAAAAACAAACAAACAAAAAAAATATATATATATAACACAACTATTCACCTATTCACATGTGAATGCACGCACACGCATGCTCTTATTTGAGCATGATCACACCAGCAGGAAACTTTAAGGAACCATTAGCTGTTCATACTGTGCTGCTAACGTCAGAAATAGCGTGTACTACATATATATATATATATATATAAAAAAACCCAAATCAATTATTCAGGTCTTAAACACTGATTTGACATTGCTTTCCTACTTGTCTATGATTTACTGGATTTTTTTTTTTTTTTTTTTTTTTTTTTTTTTTTTTTTTTGTATGTTACCATTATACCTGATATATATGAATTTTGAGAGCCTGGCATAAAGAGAGAAAATGATTGAAAAACCCATTATTAATATGCCCATGGTGTTGTAAGATTCATTTACGTCTTTGCACTTATATACGTTTATTAGCAAAATTGAAAAACTAACTGGGTGCGACATTTTGAACAAAATCTGGCCAAAATGAAGTTTTGTTCTGTCAGTTTAAAACAACTTTCCATAACAAACTTCCATATAAATGTTGTGATATCGGATTGTTCGCAAACACTATACCATTTCAACGTCTTTTTACCCCTGAACAAAGAAAGGAAAAGAACCGTACCATGAGTACATCACATAAGCCTTTAGGATACTTTGTATATTGTATATACAGTATTGTTGTACTAGTCCATAGACAGGAATATATGATTTATAAATTACTTCAAAGTATTCTTATTTTTAAACTAAAAGCTGCTGCCATGGGCTCTGCTAACATACTTTTTGGTTTGGGGGAGAAAAAAAAAAAGTTCACGTATAAGTATATTTCAAAAATACGTTTGAAGACATAGTCCAAGCCATTTCGCTTAACCACTGACTCCCAATGAGGTCAAAATGCCACACAGGTTTAGAACAATGCGTTTGAGTAAACGACAACAGAAGTTTAATTTTATGAGAAGGAAAAAAATTATTAAAGTAACTCACCCTTCCCCACAACACTGATTTAGGTAGGAATGTTACCAACTTTCTGCCAACTTTTAGAAATGTCCCTACCAAGATTTGGCCAATTTTCCCCAAAGAAGGGTGTCTATACACTAGAGATCGCTCTGATGGAGCGTTTGACGGATAGGAATGTACAAGCTCCTTTCTGAGGGCGCGCAAAGAGCCATGTGAGTTTGAAATCAATTGGGAATACAGCAAATTGGATTTCCGAAAGCACATCTGGACCCACCTCTCTCAAATTCTCAAGGGTTAATGGTCATGTCATAATTTTATTTCGTGATTTCACTGGAACAGAAAGCGGATGAAAGATGAAAGTGTGTGTCTGTGGCAGCTGCGTGTGGGGAAACGCTCCATAGCGACTACTGCTGCCCTCTGTCACCTCTGACCCGATTTTGCCATTGGCCAAAGGGAAGGATAATATTTAATGAAACAAATCTTAATGTTGGTAAAAAGAAAGCTTGATAATCTCAGACGTCAGGTTAGAAACAGTGCTACAACTGCTTGAAAAACAATGGCTGAAAAAAATAGAATTATTAGATTTAAAAAAAAAAAAAACCCTGAAAATAGTTAAATAGTTAAATATTTTTTCTAATTTCATTTTTTTAATTCTTTAAAAATAAGTTGAAAGTGATAGTTCGCACAAAAATAAAATTTCTGTCATTACTCTCCCTCATGTCTCATTCTGTTTCAAACATCTAAGACTTTTATTTCTTCTGCAGAACACAAAATAAACTATTTTATAGAATGTTAGTAACCGGAGGGAAGAAAAAACACAACAAAAAACAATGACTAAAAATACCTTCTTTTATGATCCACAGAAGAAAGAAAAGCAGGGCTGTAACAATATGAGTGCTACACTATTGTTAAAGATGAAATTAAATCTAAATAGAAATCCAAAACTAATAAAAATGACAAAAGCATAATCATTTTTTTTAATTATTCTGAAAATGAAAACTAAAAATGTAAAAAAAAAAAAGGATATTTCAAAATATTAAGAAATGTTAGAACAGTATACTAATAATATAACATATGAAAACTGAAATATGATAGGTAAGAGAAAGATGCATACAGGATATGAGACTCTAAATTGCATTAAGGAATAATGTTATTTTGCCTATATAATCAGATTTATTTCCACAAAAAGGCAGTTACTGTTTTAATCATAGATTGTATTTTAAAAATGATAATCTTAAAGGTCTCCTGACTAAAGTTTGTATATTTTTTTACATTTGCTACCATTTAGTTAGAGTGGATACTGGGGTCCCAGATTGAAATTCTTTCCATAAACTGACCAATTCGCCCACAATAAGGGCCTGGAATCACTTCCTTTATTTGGCATTGGTATTAGATGAACTGGAAAGGATCATTGCATTCTTCCAAAACAAAGGATTTAGAATGTTCTTAGTACTTAATACTCCTCAGTTACATTAAGTGATGCCTTTGAAGTGTGTGTTGGATAGGACGGTATGTGATACCTTGCGTTTCCTCCTGCTGATGCTCTTGTAGGTCCCGCACTGCAACTCTGTCGAGGGCTGCGTTTAGTTCCTCCTCCAGATTAGCTCTAAATATATCCAACAGCATCCAAATTAGATGGCAGAATTACTACAGTGCCAAGCAATGCTATGTTATCAATACAAAAAAAAAAAAATTTATTTCAATATCGATACCACTTCTGAAATCATACATACATCTCAGGTATCTATTGATTTAAAGAATAAGCTATCGATTTGTGCGGTCTATTCACTGACTACAAACTAATGCATAATGGATACTTTTAAAAGCTGATTTTAGATGCATTTTCATTATCCATACATACTTAATATGTGATGAGGTCGCACTGCAAATCATGTGTTTCACTTTGATGGGCTGAGTTTTAAAAGCTTTAAAATGACTTAATAAAATAAAAGCGGACATCCCTATCAACACAGGTTAGTCAGAAAACAAAAGAATATGTTACAGGTATCCAAACAATTTTTTGTATTAGTTTTTTTTTACACTTTTGTTTTCCGCAATGTTTCAATTACTTCAAACTCATGTTATATGCAAGTGTTGCTTAGCTTGAGCTTGATCCAATCATGCTGGAAACTAGATGCATGTTTTCAAAGTTTTAAATGTAATTCATCCCCCAAAAAACTTTTCCAAATACAAAGTGCATGTTAAGGCCGGATGTAAAGAAGACCACGATGTCGCTACGTTACTTGACAACTATGCACGTTGTTTCTCTGAATGAATTTACCCATTCTGTTCATTTTTATTCTAGGCTGTGAATACAATAAGTTTCTGTCAAAGTGTGTTAAGCCACTGCTTTTGAAACTTCCTCGTTTACCTTTAAAAAGCTTCAACTCTGACACCATCCAAATCTCTCCCCTACTGAGATGGAGATATAAAAAGAAACCCCGCTAATTAAATAGCTCTTAATTCACCAAGAAATCAAAGTGCTAAGTGACAAGAAACATAAAACCCCTGGCTGGGGTGTGAGGATTTCTTTTCACCTAGACTGAGAAGGGATTGGGGTGGGGAGCAGGGGGATCTGAACAGACAAGTAGCGAATCTAAACCCAATTAAGAACCACCAATTAGCTGTATGCGTTCTGGAGACTAATTAAAAGGGGCAAAAAGAGGCACTTTCAAGTTATTATTAGGACCCAAAAGAAGCCTGCTGAGGATTGTGGTAGGCCCCAGTGAGACATCTGCACCTGAAACACACACCTAGTTCCCCTCCCATTTGTTCTAGAGCAGCGGTAGAAGAACCTCTGCTGAATTGCAGTGGCTTAGTTCATCATAGTGTAACTACTAGCAAAGAACTATGGGTAATACTCCAGTTGTACCACAACAAGGGACTTGTGTTTTTTTCCCCCCCCAAAGAAAGGATTCACTAATAAATTCAGACAGAAATGAGCATAGGCTCCCTTTTCCAATCATCACGTTTCACCTATTTTTGACATATAACCTGCGCTTCTAAAATCAACTCCTTGTGCTAGAGCGAAGCAAATATAAGCAGCAGCGCAAGGTGGTTTATTAGCATTCCAGCTGTGGAGATCAGCTGTGGGTCTCTCATGACCCCACAAGTCACTCTATCAAAACACAGCTACTACAGCTTCCCTTTTCATGTCAACAGCATAGATTTGTTTTTAGTGGGGTTTTTTTTTGTGAGATAGTGTGAACCCCTGCTCTATCAATCCCCTCCGCTTTCCAGTCCCAGCTTGTCTTTGAGCGAGTACATCATTTGAATAACAGATGTTTATTAGTATAGGACGGTTAGCAGGCCCCTCTCTAGAGCTCACATGCTTGTTGGATACATTTCGGTATAACTGAAAAACTAAAGTTGAGACAGAAGGAGAAGAATAAGACTGTGATTGGACGTTCTCTGAACAGAGTACAAGGAAGTAATGATGATACATAAGGTGAAGATCCATCAAGTGATTTTTATTACTGATATAGTCAGTACTAACAACTTATTCCCACACAATCCTATTGTAATTATTACAACTAGTCCAATGAGAACAGGAAAACAATAACAGCAAAATCCAAAAACAGCATATTTGGATGCATATTCTAAATACATGTAGCAGCTGGTTGGTGGCCATTATCTGCACTACAGAACATACATCATGGTACAGCGCGACATAACTTGACAGATACTAATATTGCATCCAGTATAAAAAAAAATATATCTTGCATGTATTTCTGAATAATTAAATTTTAGAAATTTTAAAAAAGCTGGGTTACTCCACCACAAAATGAACATGTTTGCCATCAATCACTTACCCCCATGTTGATCCGAACCCGTAAAAGCTTTGTTCGTCCTCGGAACACAATTTAAAATATTTTGGATGAAAACCAGGAGGCTTTTGAGCATCGCATTGACTGCCAAAGAAGATCTAGAAAACTATGTAATGATCAAATGATTAAAAATGATTAAAATAGTGCATCTGCCATCAGTGGTTCAACCCGTATTTCATGAAGCTACGAGAATACTTTATGTATGCAAAGAAAATAAAAATAATAACTTTATTCAACAATTTTTTTGTACAGGTTTGCAATGACATGGGGTAAGTGATTAATGACAAAATATTTATTTTGTGGTGGAGTAGCACAATAAACCACAAGATATCCACACAACTCCGGTCTATCAGCTAATTTCTTGAGAAGTGAAGCTGTGTTTGTAAAAAAACTAATTCATCAAGCCACGCTACTTTTAAATAATTTAAATTATAATTCATAATATAGACACGCACCCTCTAGTAAAAAAAAAAAAAAAAAAAGTTCATCCCCTGTTGTCACTACACTTCAAAATCCTCTCGCATATTTGTTTAGAAGTGTTTACACTCATACAATGTGGTTAATCTGTGCGTATTTATCTCCTTTATGATTCAGATAAGACAACTTTATTATGGATTACTTGTGGACTATTGTGATGTTTTATCAGTTTTCTGACGCGCCGCGTAGGATCCACTGGTGAGCTAAACTGGAACTGGTGAAGTGATTTAATGCTAAATATATTCAAATCTGTTGAAGAAACAAACTCATCTACAGCTTGTATGGCCTGAGGGTGAGTACATTTACAGGAATTCACCCAATTTACCCACTCAATAGTTAACTCAGGTTTTTCCTTTAATAGCATTATAATGCAAATAAGGAAATCTGGATTAAACTTTAGATTATCGTAAATGAATCACATTCTTAGTGCATACGTAAATTTTAGCCAGTAATAGATTAATCGGATTAATACCCACATTTGTGTTGTGACAATATGTGTACCATATGCATGTCACTGCGTGTCTATCACATTGCATGAATGCCATATAAATATGCATACACCAAAAAAAAAAAAGTGTTGAATAATGTGAAATATTTGCATGTTGTTGGAGCATGTGGTTGCATGTGCATGAATCTGTCATATTCATGACTGTCAGCAATGGAATTTAGATTTTTGTTTTATCAAAACAATTATATTCATTCACAATCTGAAGTCCTCTTTATAACAGGATTATCTAAAAGGCTGGATAAACAATTTTTTCCATTGATATGTGGTTTGTTAAGATACAACTATTTGAAAACATTGAGAAAAAAAAAAATCATCTTTAAAGTTAAATGTAGTTCTTATCAAAACATATTACCAACCAAAAAATAAGTTTTGTTATATTTATAGTAGGAAAAGTATAAACTATCATCATGGACCATGTTTATTTACAAAAATACCCATGCAACTTAAGGGTCACATACGAATATAATATTGTATTAATATGCTTTGTTTTTAGTATAGTGGCAATATATAAGGTCATTATTTTCAGAATCACCATATTATAATCGCTGTTTTTGTAATATTTCATAATTTGTAAATTTTTTATCATCCCTTTGTCTTTACACATGGATATGTAGTAGCTTTTATATTTTAGAAAAGGAGTCCCTTGCAAGGGTGGTTTCCCCCACAATCCAAAGACATGCTGCATGGGTGAAACGGAGATCATAAATTGCCCGTAGGTGTGAGAGAGTGTGTGAACGTGTGAGTGTGTGTGTGTTAACCTTGCAATGGACTGGCCATCCATCCCAGGTGTTACCAAGAAGCTGGGATAGGCTCCAGCATCCCCATGACCCTACATAGGACAAGCGGTTTGGAAAATAGATGGATGGATGGTCCCTCGCAAGGAGATCATTAAATTTGGGGGCCCTTAGCGTGAAAAAGTTTGAAAAGCACCGTACTAGAGGTCATTGACATCCCTTGCATTACTGTCAGGCTAATTTTGTACGTTACATGTTTTATTTTTTAATAAATAAAAAAAAAAAATTCTAAACATGCGCTAAAGGTTTTTTCCGTCTGCCACTTTAAATGCTTAAACTGTCCAAAGCACAAACTGATATTAAATGATTTTATTGTTCATCAGCTAAAGATATTGTTGCGGAGCGGAGTTTCCTATTTTTTACGGATTGAGAAGAACAATTATTAAGACGATATAGTTATCGTTATCTCTTTCGGTGTGAATGGGCCTTAAAATACAGCAGCTAAAATTTGCTCTCATAGAACTATAAGACTCCCGTTTGAATTCGAATCCAGAATAATTGAGCTACGATGCAAGAAAAGAGATATTTCAATAAAATCGTCTGCTTTTAAGTTCCCTTTTCTAAGAGTGAGCTAAAAGAAACAGCAAAACATTCAATCATTGAATACTGAGCTGCATATTTTAGGGCATCATTAATCAAACAAATAATTAATGGAGGGGGCAAAAGTTGTGCTAGTCTTCAAAACAGACATCAAGCATTCTGACTTTATATGTTCTTCCATTTCTGTCTCTCTGTCTGGGACCCAGGGCAAAAAGACACTCATTACTCCTAATACCTTGTAGCAATCAAGATGAAAAGCAAAAAACAGCAGCACAAGAAGGGTAAACTTTATTAAACTTCATTAAAGTCAAAGTCGGGGATCATGTCTGTAATGGTCACACTCAGTGGAGGGCGAGCAGCGTAAATCATCTCAAAGGCTTTTTTCCAGCTTAATGGCTGGGTAATTTATACTTTGATGTCGTTTGAGTGTAGCTATCACTGTCTAAGGGCTGTTTATTCTGTTTATGAGGCCTAAATAATTCCTGGCTCTTTTTACCCATAAACCCTAAGCAACAATTAACAACTGCGGACATCCCGAGCAGAGGCAGATGCATAATGAGGAAGAAAGAGCAGATGAAAAAAAAGCACTAAGAGCGGGGGGAGAGATTACAAATGGGCACTGTGCAAATGATACCAAAGCGAAGCCAGTCTCGTCTCGCTACAAAACAAGATATTTTAATCTCAAAGCATCCAACACGCTGTTTTAGTTGCCCCAGCAATTGACTGAATTGCTCAATTGAAATTGAATGTTCTCTCCAGAGAGCTTTTCCTGACAATGGGTGTGGGTCGCCTGTGCAGGCGTTCCTCTGTTATTAAACACAGGCATTCATTGGTCGTTCTGTTTTCCTGCTGATTTTAATTTGCCATTAGCAGTCGGCACATATGTCCCTTAGGCCAAAAAAAAACTAAATGACTACCTGCAGTAAATGCACACTTAAATATACAGACGTATAGAGGTGGTCTTGAACAAACACGGGTAATGTGTCAATCTAACGCTTCCCCCCGTGCAATTAACGTGCAATGACTCGAACGCAAGTAATCGTTTTTTTTAAACATCCGAAGTTAGTTATGGTGTATCAAAAAAAGAAAAGCGAATTAAATTTGTATGTTTTTGTCCAAAATTTAGTTAAGTGCATAATAAAAGTGTATATATACACGTAGCAAAATTTTACAAATTTAAAACACAATTAATTTTACAATCACTCCGGTTGGAAATGCCCCGTTTTACTGCATAAGCTGAAGGTGAATAGTGAATGAACACAAATAAACTGATAAGATTAATTAGATACATACACAACATAAAAACACGCGAATGCTCACCTTCCATAGAGGCTCACTGAAACAAGTATAAAGCAACACGCAATGAATAACTAAATAACGCTGCATTTTTCCATAATCTACTGTATCATTTTCTAAGACTGAAACTAGATGCCATTTTAGATAAATTTACCAAAATGAACGACTACTCATTAATATAAATTAAATAGACATTAACGATATTTAATCGCTTGTTACCTTGCATAGAATAATACTTAAAAACATACGAGAACTCACTATATGCTTTCGACTACATTTGTAAAAGATTTGTCCTTTTCTTTATCATGTCACTGACCCACTTAACAGAGAGGCCTAAAAAAAGACATCTCCGTTCGGACTCGGTATCTAGCTAAAGGGTACAGAATAGGAGACCTTCAGACTGTGAAAAGCACTTGAAGGAAACGAGTGCAGCGAGATAAGGCAGAGGCAGCCCACCGCTGCTCTGTAAGTATCCAGCAGCCGTCTCGGCCGGCAATTAAGACAGCCTAAAACTACAGGCCTCAATAAGGTAATTAACCATTAGCAGATCATCGTGACGCTTATGAGCGCAACCTTCACGAGCACAATCATCCTAATACGGTCAGTAAAACGGCAACCTGCCATCTTCTGCCAGCGCAGACCCATTGCCGCGGCCCATCCTTAATTGTGGGCCATCAACAGTAATTTAGCTCGCTGTCCCACATAACAGCTTGATAAACAAGACCGGCCTAATTACACCTTGCGCGTTCCGACCCAATCCTCTCAGAGCAAACGATAAATAAAGCAAGGTTAAGTGCAAACGAATAGAAGCCGGGGAGCGGAAGAAACTGAGAGCGTGCAGGGGACCTGTGCTTCCACAATCACATAGTCGGTAATGTTCGTCTCGGGCAAGTGGAGATCAAAGACAGTGCTCCCCTTCCACCTCAACATTGTAGGGTTTTTTTTTTTCCCTCCCTTCCCGCTCCTGAAAGCACGAGTTAGGCCGGCCTAAGTTTACTCAGTGCTCGCTGGAACGGGCATGACAGGGATCACGGCTAACCCCGAAGGACAGGTGCTGCGTGGCTGGAAAGAGAGCAGCTCCCTCGTGCTCCTCGCAGGTCACTTCCAAGCAGCGCGTTAGTGCGAGCGCGGCGGCAGAAGGCCCTTAACGGGGAGTGTTGGCTGCTAGCCTGTAATTAGCTTGGACAGCTCAGGCTCAAAGAGAGAGAGGGAGGCAGCCAGGCTACATCATAATGAGCTCAGCTGGGATTAGGAGGACAGGCAGCCAGCAAGGTGGGGGCGTGAAAAGAGTGAGCCCTCCTGTACGAGCGAGCCGGGGGTAGAGATCAAGCAGGGGAGGGCCAGGCCGCACTGGCTGGCAGGGTTAGACCCCTCAGCAAAGGATGGGCCAAATGAGGCCTGGCAAGGAAAGGGCCAAGGCGGCCTAATGAAGCGCGACACCTCCAGCAGACGAGATCAGCAGTAATTAACACACGCGCGCGCACGGACTGTCACTGAATGTACCCCCGAAAAATCTCCAGGGAGCAAAGCTCAAGACAGGAATGTCAGTGTGTTTAGCTGCTATAAATGTCTACAGTTGCACCGAGCATCTGTATTCAGTGTTGTGTTAAGGAGGTTGTTTACAGAAAAGCTTGAAATCATTTTATTTGCATTTTATTTATTTTTTTTTTTTTTTGTGAGAGCAGTATAGTGTGACAAATGGATTGAAAGATTTAACATACTAGCTTCGGAAGCACTTACAGTGAGCCAAAATCTCAGTCCTAAAGGCAATTACTGTAACTTTGGGTTGTGAACGTGCTGAAAAGCTTCGAGATGGACAGCTTTTTTCCCTTAAGTTCTGTTTGAAATGACAATATCATTTTTCTTGAAGTGTCGGCAGTCATCTATGTGAAATTGCAGTAGAATCCCCGCTGGGTGCTAATAATGACTGTGACGGCTCTACATGACCTGACAAAACGACAGACACTTACTTGTCAGAGAGTAGCTTCTTGTTCTCCTCCTTATAAAACACCAATTCGTTCCATAAGTCCTCGCTGTCCTGCTGAAACTGTGCTTTGCATTCTGACCTGAAGCAAAAACAAACAAACAACAAAAAAGGTGAGAAAAGGTACAGTAATTAACCCCTGTAACCCAACATATCAGAAACATTTATGAGATATCTTAAATCCCAAAATTCCCTTCTTCTGAAATATACTTGTAAAATTGTTATCCCAAAGAACTCAAACCTGCCAAGAAGCCACCAGAAGTTTCTGAAACACTTTCTTTCAGTGGGACAGGACTGTTATTATTGTTTATTCATTTTATATTCATTCTCTTTGTCTTTAATTGTTACTGCAGACATTAAGTGTCATGTCTCTGGTCAGTTTATGAAGGACAAGAGACAAGTCAAATGAAGTCATAGAAATGTAACACAATAAAACACAAAATATATGTAATTATGCAGAAAATGTTAAGTATGATCATCTAGGATTACTAGCAAAAAAATGTATAGAACACAACATACAACACATACCACCATACGACGTTATAAAACTACGTTTCTTTAAGATTCACAATCGTGGACCATGTATTTTTTCGAATGTTTGTAAGCAGTGTGTTATGTCTTTAGGTTTTTTTTCACCATACAGTCATGATAAAAAAATGTCTTAATTGTCTTTATTTGACTGAATAACATCTAACTACAGACTGGAAATTTGAGAAGAAAAAAAAAGATGCTGGGTTGGTTAGTGCAAATAACAAAAATTTACTCACATTTTTAAATGTCAGTTTACATAGTTTTATTTTATATATATATATATATATATATATATATATATATATATATATATATATATATATATATATATATATATATATATATATATATATATATATATATGTGATAATGAGCTATGAAAAATGTGGCTGACCTTATTGCACATGTATTTGTTTATATGATAAGAGTATTTAAATGTATTACACAGTTTCCTAAGGTTTGTGTCGTTCAATTTATTCGTATTCGTGACATTATTTAACACTTCAAAAAAAAAAGATGTTTGAACTTGTTTTGCGACTGTGTTGTTAGTCGATTACATGCACCTGATTATCATTGGCTCTGCTTTTTTGCAACCCTAACATTTGCCCTGCCTTGGTAGACTGTGTTGGTCATTATGGAAATGATCCGGCTGCGTCTGTGTTCTTTAATTTGCCATTGTCATTAGATCACCCGCAGAAATGTCCTCTCCCATCCATACAAGCTTGGAACGTTTGCATTTCATGAATGCACTGGAGTTTAAATATAAAAACAATGACGCATTAGGTAACGTTTACAAAGTGTACATACTACCTTTGAAATCAGACGATTTCTCATTTTCAGTTCAACAGAAATAGGGTGGAATATTCTTATTTAATTTACTTTAAGAACAGAACTGAAAAAAAAAGAAAAAAAATCGTATTCAGCGTGATTTTAGCTCGTCGCATGGCGAAGAAATACATCAGTTAAACCAAAAAAATGAATTCAGATTTTTACTGTATTCATCTGTGCTTTGAATATAATGCAAATGTGCGTTTTGAATCTTTTGTGCCCAGACTGTGTCGAAATGAAAACTTTCAAGTTCCATTCCTTCCACTGACGCTGTAATAAAAAAAGAACAACAAAAGATCTCTCTCGGTTTGCACACTACTTTCAAGTCAATATTACACAAGCAGAGCAGCTCTGTAACACAAATACTATTTAAACCCTATTCCACAGACACTTTCCTCTCATAACGTCCTTGAACCTACTGTATGGCAGAGTGCCTTTGGGTTCTGTGGGAGCAGTCCTACATCATGTGAAAACATTCACCCTGAGAAGCCACTCCTCGGCTAACAGCTTAACAAGCAGCAGCCCGGAGATCTTCCGTCTTAATCCATTGTGAAATTCAGTATTAAAGCTATGAATGGCCTCCTGAAGGACGTACTCATGAAACAGACCTTAGAGAAAGACATCTCCATTCCCCTCAAGCATCCTTCACCTCCATCTCACTTCATTATACAGCGAGCGAGTAAACTGCGAGAACTTTTCTGAAAAGGCAGCGGCTAATTTCTTTGATTCAGCGAATCTGTTTATGAGTGCAACTTTGATCAGCGTGTGGATGTTTTAATAAGTTTTAATTTTATTTACGCATCCCCAAGCACCCAGTCTGATTTACAAACTTGAAAATCCCTTCTGGAGAAAGAGAGGGTATGTTTTTATGTTTTGCTAATAGTGGTAGCGCTAATCGTGAGTGACGTCGTGGGTTACACAGGGCTGCAGCATTCTAATGAGATGTTAGTCTACAGCCGAGCTCTGAGACTCCTGCTGGGGCCCGCTCTCGCATGTGCTAATACATGTGTAATAACACTAACTCTTCTAATATATCCAGATTGATGCATGCCTGACCATCAGAAATGGTTCTTTGGCCAGAAGACGTGGCTTAGGCTAGCAGCTCGCTAACCGATCTTCCACTGGTTTTGAGGCATTAGGCGCATTTGCATAACTGTTCAAAACGAGTTCGTTCAGCAGGTAAACACAACAGCCCCGCTAACACGACTCCCCGAGGAGTTACTGACACCACCAGCTCTGTATGGAACATGAACATTCCCATAACAGGACTGGAAAGCTTAATAAAACAAGAGCTCTCTGGAAAAGTAAGCGTGCCCCCTTATCAAAACTAAGAGGAAGGAGATTATCAGAGATTCTTTCTCTTTTGTGCCTCTGTTACAATCTAACACACACACACACACACACACACACACACGGAAAGAGTAGAGGTGGGTAAATTCACACTCCTTTCACACGGGATCACGTTGCACTGCTGTTTTCTTTAATTAACCCAAAGAGAGCACAGCTGACAAGGTCAACACTTGCATCCCATGTGGATACTCAACATACGCTTCCATTATATACGTTTAAAAGGCTTGTGAAAAAGAAAGGGGAAAATGTTAAGGGGGTTGGGGAAATTGTCATGACATTTTGCTGCTTCTAGGGGTTTAGGTTAAAACCGAAGACTCAAAGGAGGGAATCAAAACCTTTTCTTTCAATCTTCCCCCCTACTTTTTTCTTTCTCTCTATTCTGCCGATATAAACAGTCACCTTGGCCTTTTCAGGATGAAGTACTTGTGAACCCCTCTTCCTAAGAGCCAAAGTCTGTGCTGCATTTCACAGAGATTAGAGCAAGGGTGAGTCTGTTAAAGTCTGTTAAAACTAACTACTACTTTTTATGCATGTGCAAACTGAGTGAACCAAAGCAGAGTGTTTGGATATCTTAATTCTATCCTAAAGCTTTTTTTTTTTTTTACTACAGTTGCTAGGACACATCCTTTGGTCACCTTTTTAAAAATCTTTACACATTTCTCCTCACCAACTTTTAGCTCGGCACAACTGAAAATTCACAGTACAATGTAAATTGACAGAACACTTAAAACTATTTATATTAATTCACCGTTTAACAATGCTAACAATGGTTGTCGCCCAACGTATGTCATAAATAACTAACAACAGTTAACATTATTATACAATATTTTCATCTGTAAAAATTATTTCTAAAAAAATAATAGCCAGCCATTTTTATATTATGGTGCAATATAATTCAGTGAAATTTAACTAAAAAAATACCACTAACACCTGTCCAGCTACATCTAATTTCTAATTGTAAGGTTTTTTTTTTTTTTTTGCCACGATCTGTACAAAACCATAACAAGCAAGACAGCCACATTTATATTATTATGTGCAAATATCACATAGTTTTAAATACTACTTACAAGTCATGGGTATCTTCGGCTTCCTTCAGCCGCTCTGTCACTGTTCTGTAGTTGGTCTGAATGATTCGTAAGCGGTCATGATGTTTGGCATGGGCTCTTCGCAGATCCTCATTCTCCTTAGTCTATAATTTACAGATGACCAGACACACATACAAAGACAATTAATTGTGCACATAACCACGACAATGGGCAGTGTGCAGTCACAGCCTAATGGTTAGAGCTGGACCCTCAATACCATGACTGAGGTGCCCTTGAGCAAGGCACTGAACCTCCAAACTCTCTCCGGGTACCACAGCAAAAATGGCTGCCCAGTGCTTTGGGTGTGTGTATTTCTTTACTGTTTGTGTCCACTTGGAGGGGATAAATGCTGAGCTTGGTGTCCACTCACTTTTAATCAGATAGGAGTAAAGGGTAAAGGGTAAAACTCTCTATTAACTTTAACTTCTATTAACTAACATGCTGGCTGTTTATTAGTACTTGTAAAGTAATATTAATGGCCTATTCTAGGCCATATTTTAGATTTCTTAATTCTACAACCACACCTAAACTTAAAAACTACCAGTCTAGCAATAAATACGCAGCAAATAAAGAGTTAATTAAGGCAAAAGTGATAGCCAATAGTTAATAGTGAGAACTGACCCTTTGCAGGGAGCCGGTTTCACTGGTGATCTGACCAGTCATAACTGACGAGTCTGACTTTTTGCCAGTTCAAAAACAAAAAGAGAAAGGAGAGTACATTAAATTAAAAATGGTGCGTGATGTGTGGCTTGTTGGACATAGCAACAGCAACCAAGGAGGTCTTTGTGAAGGGTCTAATTGGCCTGAACGACAGTGTGTGTCCAAAATCTGAATAGTCTGCAGTAACTGATCACTGATAAGTAACAAATGCTCACATTCAGGGTTTTGGTCTTTTAAAAGTTTAAAGGAATAGCTGACCTAAAAATGAAAATTCTGTCATCATTTACTCACCCTCAGATAGTTCCAAACTGGTATGAATTTCTTTGTTCTGCTGAAAACAAAGTTATTTGGAAAAACGTTTCTAACCAGGCTGTTTTGGGTCACCACTGACTCCCATAGTATTTTTTTTCTACTATGGAAGTCACTGGCGACCACAAAACCTGGTTAGAAACTTTTTTCCCCCAAAATATATTCCTTTATGTATATATAAATGTATTTTTTGTTTGTTTCCCAAACTTCTAGAACATAAAATAACGGCACATTTTGAGCACTGACATTTATATAAACAAATCGCTATTCTCAAATTTAGAAACTTTTCAAATGATAATTAAGAAATTTGATACGAATACGTACCGCTGATATTTTCAGCATTACATATGTATGGTACTATTACATATGCACTATTAAAGAAAAACAAATTTACTGTCGAGTTAAAAACATAGAAAGGTCAAGATATAGCAGTTACATACTGACAAAATGACTTTAGTGCCATTAATACAATGGACCGTGTAGAAGTAACCTCTCATTGCCCCACCAAATCTCACTGGTGTGTCAGTTTACTTTCCAGTCCAAGGAGAAAAAAATCTGACTGCTCACCCTTATAGGAAAAAAAAACTGGACTGTTGCCATGTAAATGCTCATACCAGATACCCCATGTGAATATTTCTATTTTTAAGTGTCCTTGCCCTGAAAATTTGCATTTGGCATGAATAGACCTCACCTGGCCCAGTGGCTTAAACAAAGACCACAATACACGATAACTCTTCACATACATGCTTTTAATGTACAAGCTGTATATAAAGCTGCAGCACAACCACTACGAGCTCATTCAGACAGCAGTATACGCTTTCCGACTTCAGCTTCTCTCACAACAATTCACCAAAGATTCGTTACAAAAACATACACAAGCGCTTGGGTGACCATTCAACCATCATCTCATGTTTGGACTTACGCATTCCACATAATGCCTAGACTGTTTTAAAACCGTTCTGGAAAGAAAACATAGGTGAAGGCCTCCGTTCTAACGGTGCGCTTTAGACTATGCGAATAAGTTCCATATGGAGAGAAAAGGGAAAGCCATCCCATTGTGACCCTTTCTGATGTCAACAGCCAATCACAACAGTGGAATGGAAAAGTGTCATATTACAATCTCTTCCACATCGGAAAGGGTATGCTTTTAATAAAAGTGTGCTCTCGACAGACGCACCTTGTTCCGAGTCTCCAGCTTGATGTGAAAACAATAACAAACAAAACCATATTTCCGCTCTCAACCTCACAACAAGGTCATACTCCCGGCAGCAAACTCAAGAAACATTCCTCACCATTGGATCAATCATCAAAACACAAACGGTAACAACACAATCACTTTTGTGACCTAGGCATTAGAACGTACTATCAGTATATGATCTAATGATAATACATAGCTATCATTCAACCTAAGCCCCATACTACATAGGAATAGCATTTTTATATATATATATATATATATATATATATATATATATATATATATATATATATATATATATATATATATATATATATATATATATATATTTTTTTTTTTTTTTTTTTTTATTATTTTTTTTTATATAAAAAGCATGTTTTTTTTCCCACAAATATGTTTGTTTATTAGGGTCATGTGGAGTCAACTGAATAATTATTATAAAATGCTTCAATTTGGATGAATTATTACACTGGCTGGCCACTCAGAGTTTGATCGGAACGTTTCATGTTGTGTAGTGTTTCACAGCTCTCGACACCTCTGCGACACTTCATGCCCTCAACGCAGAAGGACCGGCATGTTTCATTTCCCCTCTCCCCGTACACGACAAGTTCCATCACATCTGTGACACCGGCCAATAGTAGCGCAGAGATGCCTTTCTGCGAGCTTTCAAACAAGCCGGAACGAAAGAGAGACAACCAGATCAGTCTCGCTAGGTGTCATTGGAGGGAATATTTTTATTCATCTTGTCGAAATTCGTTTTTTTATGTTAAAGTATAAAAAGAAAAATCTATAAAACTGCCGTAATTTAAAATTACATTTATAGGCTAATTAATAATAAAAAAACTAACAAAACCGAGTTGAATGTCTGTCAAGGACACAAACAAATTTGCTCCATCCTTATTCTGCTCGGTCACACATCAACAACTGGCCTGTTCTGTCTGAGGGCCGTATATATTTACTCTGATCCTAAAAAAAAGCATGCTATAGAACGTGCATGGAGTGCAGGCTGTACCAGTGGATAATTAAAAGAATAAAGCTCAGATATGCTGTTCTAAATGGACGTCGGATATTGTTAGACTGCGCTCAGCACGATAACGCATTTTATTCAGGAATTGAATTCCGCAGCGTAAGAAAAATGTGTCCGGGTCCTGCGTTTCCCGTTTGAATGCAGACCTTTATCTTATAATGGCATCCAGATGTGTGTCCAATGTAGAGCTGGACAATATTTCATTATCAATATATCGCGATATTTCAATGTACATTTGTCACTGACTGACGTTCAGGGCACAGACACACACACACAGTTCTCAAGGGTAATAGAAGCGGCGCCATTATGGCAAGTTTTAAATGTTGTAAAACAACTTTTTTCCTCTTTTAATAATCCGTTACTTTCAGTTATATGCCACAATGTGGAAGAAAGATTTAACACCGATTTAGTTTCATAGCCATAGTCAAATTCAACAAGACAGATTATTTTCCATGTCAGTTACCTTATTAAAAGCTAAATAGATTATATAACACACTGCCACATAACTATATATTTAGCTCAAAAACGTATTAATTTATTTGTAATCATTTCCAGTTAGGACATGCAGAACTTCATATCAATTTACATTTCTAACACATTACACAATCGACTTTGATGCATTTTTTTAAACCGTTAAGTTGAAATCTCTTTGCTAGTGACACTAAAAAACTATTTAAATGAAACGACTACACACCTAAGTCACCACATCATTGGTATTTGTGTGAAGATCACTATCAAAGTTTTACCAAAGAGAGTGTTTTTCTTTTCGGGATATGTTCTTTGAGTGCTTCTTAGGGAACAAGGCACTGATAAGCGTTTCCACGCCAACCTGGCACCTGTAGCATTATTGTGGCCTGACATTTCGCCTGTCAGCCAATAGGAAAAGGCTGACTTCTCCCTCCACTTAAACCCCACAGCAGGAGGAACGCCTCAGTGAGCCGGGTCGCTCCCCAAATGCCCGTAAATATTGGTCTTTGCTTCACAGCTATTTGAAGAAAAAAAAAAAAAAAAAGGGATCTCCCAAAGATTACATGGGACTTTTCAGGGGTGAACATATAGATTTTCCTGACAAGAAGGCCCTCTATTATTCTGACCTTAGCCAAGACGAACTCTGGCAGAGACAGCAAGCGCACCTTTCAGCTTGAGTGGCCAGGGCCAGGAGACTTGTCGAAAGGCTTTCTAAAAGGGAGGAAAGCTTGTTTACCGCTGCTATGACACGGCAGCCCTGCTGGGCGGGAAATGCAGGGCCCTGAACCCTGTTATTATTAACAAGGACAAAGAGAACAAGCCAGCCCCAGACCGGTTGCCAATGTGACAAGTATGGATTTACTGCTCAGAAATTCACAAGAGGACACTCAGCCTTCAAACCAGAAAGACAGAGAATATGAGACAGAGAAGTGAAACAAAGCAGAGCGCTAATGAAGGCCTGCTCAGATTGAGTGACCAACGTTTCGTGTCTGAGTGACATCACAGCATAAGGGGGGTGCTTAAAGTACCCGGCACGCATCCACCTGGGCATCAAAATCAATACCAACTGGAGGATGAGTACTCCACACCGCTGGAACCGCTGACTGTCACTGAGCCTCACAAACCCAAGCATCTGACAGACAAAAACACCGACTAGATTAGTTTCCTCCAGATTTAAAAGGAAGGAAATGCAGGAACGGTGAAGACGGGAGCAGAGAAGAGAGCTGGGTAAGAGAGAGAGAGAGAGAGAGGCTTGAAGAGTCAGAAGAGAGACATGGATGATTGGTTTAGTGAAGAGCTTGAGTTCTTCAGCAGTCTTCTCTCCCGCTGCCTCATTGCCTCTGCAGACAGTCAATGTGTGTGTGCGTGTGGATGATGAAGGATGGAGGTCAGTTAGAGGGCAGTGGTCAGAGGACAACATCTGACTCTACCTGCTATGAGCTCCTTCATGCTGAAATTTTAGCAGTCAGACGCACACATATGCAAATACACACTCGTAAGCCAAAGGGCAGCTAGTGCATCAGACTACCGACGGTTTGAATTTAGAACGATCTTTTTAATTCTATTACATATACGTTTCATTTTTTTATTTGTTAATTGGTGTCATTTCCAACAGTTTAACAGCATTACTGTCTGGGGTTTTATATTTTAATTGCAAATATGCGACCCGGGACCACAAAACCAGTTTTAAGTAACATGGTTTCAATTGTAGCAATAGAAAAAAATACATTGTATGGGTCAAAAGTATTGATATTTCTTTTAAGGCAAAAATCATTAGGATATTACGTGAAGGTCATGTTCCATGAAGATATTTTGTAAATTTCCTACTGTAAATATATTAAAACTTAATTTTTGATTAATACTATGCTACTTACTAAGAACTTAATTCAGACAACTTTAAAAGATGATTTTCCTCAGTATTTACATTTTTTTTCCACCATCAGATTCCTGATTTTCAAATGGTTATATCTCGGCCACAAGCATCAATGGAAAGATTATTATTCAGCTTTAAGATTATGTAGAAATCTCAATTTTGAAACATTTACACTTATGTTTTGTACACCGGGGTCACATATCATTAGGTAAAACTAAAATTACTTTGTGTTTGTTTTTGGCCAGACTCTAAACTAACTATTAACTACGACTTTTGCATCAATAAACTCTTAATTTGCTGCTTAATGATAGTTAATAAAGTATAGTAGTCAACATTTGAAGTAAATCAAAAAAGCTGTTCTAAGACAAGAACACGTTTTAATTTTGGGTTTTAGGACAAATTTAATGAAAGTTTTTGATCTACTTCAAACGCAGACTAAAGAAATTGTTATGTTTAGGTATTGGTTTGGATTAATAGCGAGGTTGTTCCCTGAACAAAAAAAAGTGCCATGTTAGTGACCTAACGGTTGGAGAGTTGGACTTGCACCCCAAAGGTCACGGGTCGTAGGAGAGAATGACCAGCACTCTCTTTCATGATCAATACCATGACTGAGACCCTTGAGCAAGGCACCGATCCCCCGACTGCTCCCAGGGCGCAGCAGCAACAATGGCAGCCCGCCGTGTGGGTTCATGGTGTGTTCACACGGTGTGTGTGCTTTCACTTGTGCACTTGGTGGGGGTTAAATGCAGAGAACCAGTTCAGAGTACGGGACACCACACCATACTTGGCTTCACATCACATCACTAGCTTTCTAAAAAATTTCAATCATGAATTTGTATACTTATATATGCATTACGTTTACTTCAGCGGCAATCGTTTTACCACACACATTTTTACATTTTACAATTACAATTACTATTTTTTATTCTTTTGAAAATAAAACTACAATTAGATTTTACTGTATGACACACTGCTTCTATTTTTAAGGAGGCAGGAGAATGAGTAAAACTCTATTTTACAGAGTCCTTCTTACACGTTACATGTACTTCCTATTATAATAACAACAATAAAGTTTTGCATAATTACATGCAAGTAACCCTGAACCAAAATTGTTTAATTACACCGTACACCTTAAAACAAAGTCTAACAGGGGAACGTGGACAAAGCGTTGAAATAAGGACATTAATCTCCTAAGAGGTCTCCAATAAGAAGATAATAGAACCACAGTGACAGAATAAAGTATTTAATGTTCACCTTAAGCTCAAGTAATTCCTGCAGCCACTGGATCCTTTTCTCCTGACTGTCTGCTCCATCACTGCTGCCGCCACCTGGAGACAGAGACCCGGCGCCCTGACAAAGACAAAAAGAAATCGATGAAACAATAGAACAGCCCTTTTCATCAACACAATAGGCAAGTTGTTAATTATCAAAAAGCAAAAGATGAGCAATAGCCCTTCACGTACGAACACACAAACATCAGCCTGCACACTCTCTCCGAAACCTAACAGGGGACATGGGCTGAATCACGAGGAGGAGCGCACACGGCATGCTGCTGAAGGGTTCTCTGTGCAGGGACCTAATGAGCATGTTCATTTCCATTTACATTGTTTCTTTGACAATAATGATGTCCCATTAGGGGAGACTAAAGGGTTATAGAGTGAGAAACGCGCCAGGCCTCATTACCAAAGGTGGGGAGGGAGGCACCTTTAATTGCTCTATCAGGGCCCAGAGTTACACTTGATAGGACAACAGAAGCAGACTTTGGGGAGAAAGGAAAAAAGAGGGAATGAGAGAAAGAGAGAGAGAGAGAGAGAGAGAGAGAGGAGTGGGCTCTCTCTGAAGTACCTAAAACCAGTGGAGAGTTGTGTGCGAAATCTGGTCAGGGCAGTGAAGGAAGGCCAGATGGCGGATCAACTGTGAAAGAGTGAAACTACAAAATGGCAGACGCACCACTACAGTTTGAGAGGAGGAGATCTTCAGGGACCAGATCAAAAACCCTTAATCTAGGAAAAAACACTAATACTTCAGAGAACTGAAAAGATCCTTTAAAAGCTGATTAGCTCTTGACTAGGCTGCCGTTGAGTACAACTAACTAGAGTCACTTGCTTGGAGCTCTTAGTCCAAAAGGATCTACCTATTGATGTCTTGAAGTCAACTCATTAACAGCATAGCTGAACTTTCCTCTGACACATGTCCCAAAACCAGACTTAACATTCTCAGCATACACAGGAACAGTGGTGTCCTCATCATCAAAGACCTCAACTCTGCAAGGATTAGCAAAAGAGTGAAATTAAAGCTTACAAAGGAGAAGCAATCAATACCTGAATATAGAGAACAAAGAAACGGTTCCAGCAGTCGTGAAACTAGTGGCAAAGAAAGCCTTACCCTTCCTGGACTGAACAGACTCGTGTTCACATGAAGAGATGCAAACTCATCAGAGGGGAAAAAGCTGACAAAGACGTGGTCTCGGGAAGAACGTTTTTAAAATATCAGCTTTAAAATTTGAATCTAGACTGACTTTCGCATATGGATATAGGTATTAAAAAAAAAAAAATCACTTTTTCGCTCTCCAGTTTGGTTGTCTCTGACCACATTCACCTAGTTTTTTTAATTGGTTAATTATTATTGACAGTTTTTATGCTTCATATAAATAAATCAGACTTAGTTTAAAAAAAGAAAAAAAGAAAAAAAAAGAAAAAAGAAATCTAGTGTCAGTTTTAAAAGAAAGATTAAGAATAAAAATGTGATTGATAGAGGATCAAGGGTGGGGTTTTTTTTCATAAAAAGAAGACATATATATACTGTACATAAAATTTAATTACAAAAAATAGTACTAAAGTCAGAAGGTCAAATAAATATGAAGATGTTTTTATCCATTTCTTGAAGATGGCTTCAGCTTCTCGGATTGAGTTGGGCAGGTCATTCCACCAGGTCAGAACAGTTAATAAAAAAATCTTGTGAAAGTGATTTTGTGCCTCTTTGGGATGGCACAATAACGTGCCATTGTTCATTTGCAGAATGCAAGCTTCTAAGCAGTAATAATTTTATTTTACAGAACATCAGTAAAACCATTCATTGACAGCAGATACAGAAATAACTCTTCTTATCAATTCTCAATACTAAACTGAAAAAAGTCATGTTGGGTTTTCAAATGTTTCAAGACATTGAAAACCCCTCTACCGAATTCAGAAAACATACAGATAAATGGTCTTCTGGATAAAAAAAAAAAAAAAACGATTGAGCTTTTCCATATCATTGCAACAAATAAGGACCGGTCCTTATTTGTTGCGATGAAATGGAAAAGCTCAAGATTTCATACTGCAGAATTTGCTTTCATGATTCAAAGGTTTCGGTCATTTTTGAGTAAAGTATTTTATTAAGCATTTTCCAGGGAAACCTTACATAACCATGTCAAATGAAGAGCAAAAAGTCCTTCAGCATTATCATCATGATAAGTATGAAGATAAGTGTTTCAGCTTTAATTGTGCAAAGAGAAAGATTTTCTCTTGTTAGTGTCAGCTACACAACAAAAAACATATCATAAAAATATCTGCCCCCAGCAATGCAATGCATGGTGCGACTTTATTTAAAAAAAAAAAAAAAAAATCACTTATGCTCACATTGATAAGAAGTTCTGTGTGTCTACAGTAGGTTCCTGTCATGCATGAATCCTCGGGATGGAGACACACGCTATCACATGATGACATGAAAAAAGAGCAGTCTGGAAGGACGTGTTCAGAACACTTACACTTTCATTAAGATGGCAAGAAGCCTGGAAAATACTGTTAAGGGGTGGAAGATGATGTTTTACAGGGTCAGCCTTTTAATATTAAACTATATCACTCTATAGCACATTGTAAAATAAGTTTTTTGCATGAACTCTCTACCTAGGCAACAATTTTAGACATTGCATTATTTAAAAAAAAAAAACATTTAAATGATTAATATATGTGCAGTGTGTTTTAGTTTTGTGTCACTTATGATCAGTGATATTGGTCAATATACACCAACTATCTTCCCAAACTTGCAATAAGCACTTAGAAAAGAGAGAACATTTATCCCCTAAAATAAAAGCTTGATTTGAAAATTAAGTTGAATTTTGTACAGTAGTAATTTACAAAAGTATTGACCAATATGTTCCCCAGAACAGAAGGAATCAGGATGGTGGCAGCATTACGCTCCGGGGAGGGAAGGAGCAAGGAGGGTAAAAATAAATAAATAAAATAGACAGCACTAACTACAGAAAAACTCAGGCGTTAATTAAGCTGCAATCAGCAGGAGCACTGGGACAATTAATCTTCCATCAAGGCAAAGACCCAAAACACACTGCAAAGGCAACACTAGAGTAGCACATACCAAAAGGTAAATGTCCTAGAGTGCCATGTGGAGTACAGACTAATTTATACAAACAGACTCTACGTAATGGTGTCACAGAATTTTTGCCAAGACACTGAACAAAACTGAAAACCAAAATGCTGCCTAAACAGTCTCAAGTATGCTGTTGCACACTGAATGCTCGCACACGCAATCTAAAGATTATTATTATTATTTTTTTTTTTAGAAATTACATTTTTAGAAATTATTGCTTTAATTAATCAAGGATGCACAACTGATCAAAAGTGACTGAAGGTTTTTAGATCCACAAATAAGCATATTGGAATTATTTCTGAATGATCTTTTTTTTTTTTGATATTTAAACAAGCATATGCAGTCTTTGTGAGCATTTTTTCTTTACCAATTCCAGGCGTTTAATTGGTGGTGTATCTGTCAAAGCACCTGACAGGGCAAGCTGAATTAAACATTATGCCTACTCATTGTTCTAATGTGCATGATATAAAGCATTTCAATGTATCGTGCACTTTCACCATCCAGCAGCTTACTCAATCAGTCCCCCTTCACAAAATGACATGTAATATTTGATATTTTAGGTGAAAGGTGCACGCTAGAGTGTGGGACTAGTGCCTGGGCATTGCTGCTTGGTATAAAAGGCTCTGCTTCATGTAAAATGATAAATGATAATTCCAAAAGAATTTCGCCCATCCAAACACACACACACACACACACACAGCAGGGAGTAGTGAACATACACACACACACACCGGGAGCAGTGGGCATCCTTTTTTACTGCGGTGCCTTGCTCAAAGGTCTCACCTCAGTCGTGGTATCGAGGGTGGAAGAGAGCGCTGTGCATTTACTCCCTCCACCTACAATCCCTGCCGGTATCGAGACTTGAACCTACGACCTTTGGGTTACAAGTCTGACTTGTACAGTGCATCAAGAAACACGGTGAATCCACTAATATCACTGGCAATAGTGTGCTGTAAATGGAGAAGGATCAGTCCATCCGTATACTCGTGCTCCTGAAAAATAGTCAAACTTTCTTTAACAAAAACAGGAAGAGCTGTTGGAGCTCGGTGGTGGTGGAGCTTATAGTCTACATTTAACTTTCAAGTTCTTGTGATGGTTTTTAGACAAATTCACTGATTTAATAAAACTTGTACTCTTTTGTGAAGATCATCACTATGAACCAAACAAGCAAAAAATGCTAAACTTAGAGCTACAGTATTTTCTACAGTGATCCAAAAGTCAACGGAAAAATCTGCATTCGTCGAGGGAAATGGAGTTGGCCTAGAAAAATACGCTATAAATGCAGCACTCTATTCGCTTGCGCATTCTTTTCAATTCTAGAATCTAGCGTGTATGCAAACCCAAGCAATCGCACAGCACAACATGCACTGACAATGCATCTGTTCTAAATTTTTTCCTAGCCCATAACTCAATCACCGATGAGTTAAATCTAATTTGATTAGCCGGTCGCTAACAGCACACATTTAGTCGCCCAGCGCAAAATTTAGCCACATGTGCGAGCGAACGGCAGAGGGTTATTACTTGCTCGCACCGATTCAACTCCTAGCAAAATAATATGACAAGCGAAAGTGATCCTACTGCAAGCCCTTATCCAGTAAACACAAGACCCAGTGCCTTCTTCTTGGACCGGATGAAAACAGATGTTACATAATCTTTCCCTTTCTTCACAGAGAGACAACTCAAAGAAAGTGTGTAAAGTTCAGCCGTGTTTCTGACATGTTTGCAGCACCAAGTTTGAAGGCTGTGATGACTGGTAATTACCGCCAGCAGACAAGTAGGCCTTGGCACCTGTGTTTTCTCTGAGAGCAAGATAATGAAAAAACAACAGCGCTGTCATCACCTTCGGGTTCCTGATTGCATTATCAAAACTACAGCCGGGCTTGGCATCTGGGCGTGACCTTGTTAACTGCCAGGGTAATTAAGTTTAACCAATTGGGAGAGGGGATGATAAATTATTAGCAGGTAGATTTTGTTCACATTTTATTAAATTGGCCTGCCAAAAGGGTCGGCCAAATTATCTGGGGCCTCATTTGTTGGAGGCCGGCCACATTGGCGCATCTGTTACAATTATTTATAATTTCAAGCAGTCGAAAACCAACAGAGTTCGGCATCAGCCGCGTAAAGCAATTTACAAATGATCTGATGAGGGAGCGTTTGAGTCTTTTCCCCTCATTTCTAGCCAGCAGGGAAGATGAGGGGTGAAGAAGGAGAATAAAAGGGTGAGAAAAAGGAAGAGTGTGAAAGAACGTGAGTGTGTGTGCGCGAGAGAAAGAGAGAGAGAGGGAAAAAAAACAGCGTGCTGTAATTACAGAACACGATTAGGTTGTTCTGGGAGTTTTGCTGGCACTGGTGGTCTCAGTGTAGAAGCAGAGGGAACATATGGAGGGGCTCGTGATTGCTCTCCCCAAGGCCCGTGACCCGTCTGCTGGCAAAGCTGCAAGCTGCATCTGAATTAGACTGTTCTACACATGTACCATTTCTGCCACAAAACAAATCTGATCACTGTTAATTACAAAACAGCTATAATCAGGCCCCTGACTGTATGAAGCCAGTAGACGAGGGCTTCACTCTGGGCCAGAGCTGCTGTAATGTGTGTGTGTGTGTGTGTGTGTGTGTGAACTAGCATGAGCGTGATGGAGGTGTAAACACAGAGGCGTCTCTGCATGGCTGCGTGTTTGTATGAACACAGACGTGAGTGGCTCTTGGGTCAGGGTCGCGTGCAGGCAGGCCTGTGTTTTTAACTGGTGATCAGAGCCCCTGCAGATGGACGGGGACTGTATGCGAGCGAATAAGTGACCGGTTGGGCCTTTAACACATGGCTGGGGTTTATTAATGAGTCTCAGTACACGCACTGCTCATCTGATGAAAGCACTTGAGCACAAGAGGTCATATCATTATAGTAGAAAACATGCAAAACAAACTCACCAGCATCCAACAAAATGTTTTAGGACAGCCAGTGGCTGGATTAATTTGACGGCGTTCTTGCTAACACAGCTGTTTTCATATTTCATAATGCTTTGAAGAAATATCGATATATAAGCCATGGTTCAATCCTGTATACTGTGTTAAACAACTGAAAGGTCACAGTATTTTTCTTGTAGTATACAAATAAAACATTTAAGACTGCCTTAGAGTTTCAACTCAACTGATCGCTGCCAAAAGACCAAGCTGAATAAAGTAATTATGAAAGCACTTAATACAGCTGTATTTCCTAGCAGTCTTTTTTGAGTGTGTGTGTGTGTGTTAATGTCCTCTTTTTTGTGCAGGATACCCGAGTGTCCTGACAAATAATTTTGTTATACAATTTTGTTAATTGTAAGCAGCAGCTTTTCCAGAAAGTATGCTCACTTATGATATAAATATTATAAGCATTTCTTCTTACTTATTATTACTTATTATATTATTACTTTCATTAATCTTAATGCAAGATCATTGAGCAATAGGCATTTTTCTGGATATTCTAGGTTTAGCACCGACTGTACTGTTTTGTCACCAAACTGCTTCATTTCACCAGTAATTATTCCTACGGTTACAAAAGACTACTTGCACCTAAGAGTATAAATAAACCAATAAAAGTTTGAGTTTGTCACAGTGTCACCTTGAAAAGGACACCATTTCTTGTCCTTTTATAATAACAACGTATCTTAACACAAATGTTTCTCGCACCTAGATCTTCCCGTCTATCTGACAGCAAAAATCGCGCCACGTTTCTAACTTTTGACATCTCTAGGCTTGTATTAAAACTGCAGATCTGTTTTTGTATCCCCACCCAAAAGCATTTGGCAACATGCCCAATGCATTATGGGTTTTGAAGTTTTCACCTTTTTAGACAAAGGGAACACCGCAACTGTTTTACTCTAGGTAAGTTTCTAGTTAAATCCTGTCTTTTTACTGCAGGTTCATTGCCAAGTCAAATTAAACCATTTTAACATCATACAAAACACACTGAGTACCTGAGCTGTCGGCTGGTCAGCTGTCAGCTGGTCACGACAGAGTCTGATTAATGTGGAAAAAAATACCATTTATCGCATCACAGAGTCACGTCATGGCTGGTTAGGACGCGGTACAAGACGGAAAGGGGCTCCCACATACAATAGCCTACCTTACTAACAAGAAAACAGATAATTGTTGAGTGATAGTACATGTATATGTACTCTTTGTTTAAACATATGGGCTCAGTGATCCAAAAAAGCACGGATAATAACGGTTTATAACGCAAATCAAATTGAAATATTTTCTGATGTACAAAGTGAAAGCGTTCGTTTGCATTTGATCACGCTATCAGCCAGCAGCAGGTGGAGGTGCCGAACAACTGCTTCTGAAAAGTTTAAGAAGAACTAGCTGTAGAAGTACAATAGGTCTGATGAGACATCATCGGACTAATGTTATCTAAACAAGTTGAGTGAAACAAACTGGTGAGGCAGCCCACAGTGATGGAGGCGCTGCCTCCTAAAGATTTAAAGCCAAACACATCGGCAGCCTCTCAGTATGCTGGAAGCTCAGGGTTTGAGCGTCAGATAGTGATCAAAAGAAACACATCTACTCATCTAAACATGACCCCACATAACAAGCCGTGTGTGCAGGGAGCGGACACTTCAATTATACATCTGACAGCTCGGCTTTCACTAACACTAATAACACGCAGAGGCAGATGTTGAGAGGAGCGTCTGGGCTCTGGAATAGGGAGAAACGGGGAGAGAGACATTGAAATTTCATCACTTGGGAGGTTTCTCGCAATCTCAAAGTTTAATTAAATTCATAACATTCCACCTATTAAATAAATACTTCTATAGGTGATAAAGCTGATTAAGTGGCCCCTAAATGTCTATGGCTGTCGATAAAAATCTGGCTAAACACATAAGAAAAAAAATAGCAGCATTAATTAATTCTTGGATTAATCAATAAATTCACTCGAAACGGGTTAATAAAAATCTGCATGTCCAATCAATCCGCACCACAAAATCAATTTGCCAGATGTAGATCCTAGAGGAGCAACAAACAATCACAGCAATGCGCTTCTAACGCTTCTTTGACAGTATTCATAATAAAACCTTGTCGCTTTGTATAATAGCTCAAGTGCATAGACAACTGAACAAAACCGGCTATAAACCTTCTTGCCGCCACCGATCTGCCATATAGAGTGTTAAATGCAATGCTAATAGACTGCAAGATGCAACACTTCCTGTGTAAGTCTCGGGAGGCCAATTTTAGATTTGGTTTTCAATGGCTTTTGACTGGAAAAGAAGAACCTACAAGGCTTAAGGCTTGATTTAGATCAGAGAATGACACAGACAGCGTAGTGACAACCTGGGTCATGTCACCTCAGAGACAGACTGCCGGAAGAACCGAAAGATGAAAGGAAATATAGATGTAGCAAAGAAAAGAAGAGGGAAACAATGCGATTGGTAAGATCGCTGGGATTTAGTTCCAAAGAACAATGACTTAAAATATACAGAAAAGCCTCACAGTGGACCAGTCAAAGCTCAGATCACAAACCAATAGATATTAAGTTAATAAGTAAATATGGCCCTTGTTCTAGAGCAGGGTTCCTTAACCTCTGGTCGGTAAAAGATTTTAAATAAGATGGCATGACATTTCTACACTGGACACACCATGCCACAAAACGATAGAACCCATTATAATCACTGGCGCTGTCTAAAACTGGATGCGTCGAGTGTGAAGAAAAGAAAAATGGACACAAAAAGCTGCGATTCAAATGTGAATGAGCCGGATTATTCTGAGTGAGTGACTGATACCATCTTTGCTATGAAATGCGTGTGTTGCTTCACATTGATTTCACAATTTTAATGCACAACACATTTGCTTTATTTTATTTTTAAGTTAAATACCTATTGTTGCTCTCAGCATGACTATAAAATATTCTGAATAATATTCAAACTCACATTAGACACTCACATTGTAACAAAAACATAATCGTTACCTGAGATTATCGATGTGACGTCACGGAAAATAGACACCGCTACTATCTTATTATACAGCGTATTACTATATAAACTACGGAGAGAGAAGAGATACAGATGAGCAGGAACAGTTGACTTGATTGGCAGACATGGAGCTCTAGGTTTTCTTTTTGTTTCATTTTCAGTTTTCTAACAACTACTTTCAGGTATCTGAACAGCCCTCTCTTAAAACTAATTGAGAAACCATGTTCTAAAACCCTAAAAACAACAACGTGAAATGTAGTGTAGAGTAGTTCTGGGAATGTCAATTTGCAGTTTTTCACTGTATATTAACCATACAATCACATGTGATGTCCAATACAGCTGACCAGTATAGTAAGGGAACTTACTGTTAACCAATTAACTAGTTTTTAGAGTAGCGTTTTACTGTCTTTAACCATTAATACATTTTTTTTTTTTTTTACAGTAGTAATTCTGTAGAGGGAAAAAAAGATGATTAGTCAAGAGAAGTCAAGAGTTGAACGATCAACAATAACCAACGCACTATTATTGCTTTTGAATGAATTCTTCCATTACTTACTGAAAACTTTATTCTGATTGGTCAGCTGCATCATTTTGAGCCCAGGCAGATTTCCTGCATATCTGTGCTAGTTTCATGTCTCTTAAAAACTCTGTATAATGAGCACTTATGTTAACCGCCTCTTTATAATGAATTGCCTGGGCTTTTGAAATAAAGTGAAACTGAAATATTTGTTGTATGTTTTATATTACATGACATTATCAGAGTTGTGTCTTTAAAATAAATACAATGTACAAAAATGTGCCGGAAGTCGGTAATGTGATGAATATGCACGCTATTGTTATCGTGAACACACATTTATTTATTTATTTTTATTTTTAGGATGTTAATGTGAACATTAATGCGTTAATAAGAACACTTTTCTCATTAACTGGTAACATGCACAACTCCTATAAGCCGCGTGCACTCTGAGAAGACGCGCTGAATGAAAGCGCACATTCACTGCCTGACAGCAGAGGACGCTGAATAGACGTTACCCCGCGCTACTTTCTAATTGAAATCATTTAAATATTAGTTCGATTTTTGTAGTCGCAGTGGCATTCATTCACAGCAGCAAATACTTTTACAATTAGTCCCAATAGGCTATTTATTTAAAAAAAAATTCTTTATAACTGTCACACATCCCAACGAAAAATTCTTCAAAACATTGATTAACCTTAGGTAATTCAAAAATTTTATAACACGTTAAAATCCAAGTAATTATAAACTGTGTTAGAATCGTTTTTAACTGTTAACGGTAATGCATTACCGAAGGTTAACTAATGATATCTTTTTTGCACTATAACCTGTGTTCATTTTTTACTTTATGCATTTTGTGTGCATTGCTTTTTTGTATTTAAATGTTCGTAAATTTTTGTTATAAGAAAAAAAAAGTATTAAACCTATTATACTGTATCACGATAACACGTTTTTGCAAATAATTATTGTGATAACACCGTATACCGTGATAAAAGCATTAGCAATTAATTGCAACATGAGCAACTGATACCGGCATATGCCTAAATCCCACTGAAGCAAAATTTGGATTATTTATATAGGACAGGCCACATGCACCTTTCTAACCACAGAAGAACATAATTCCGGCCTGCACTGGCCTTTGAGCTCTTCTTTAGTCTCAACTAGCCAAACAATGGGCTTCTTTTTTGTTCCTCTTGGACTTTCCTTGCTCCATCACTCCTCCCTTATTCAAATGAGAGTCTGGTCTCGCTCAGCTCCCTCTGCTGATCAGCACTTTGATCATTCCTAACATTTAAAATTAAAATAAAGCTCTAACAACCAGTGCATTAGAATTTAACAGGTGTTCAGGAAGAAGCTGATACAGAATTTGAGATTACACTAGAATACACATCCCAGTCAGTGCAATTATAGCGGGGAAACGGAAAGCCCTCTTGACTGTGTTACACCTTGGGATAACTGATCAGATCACTTTGATGTCTGTAGGTAAAACTGTTAAGAAACAAAACAGCAAGGCAGCTGGTACATGTGTTCGGTAAACACAATTTCATATTCAAAGCAATACATTGGAACTCTGCATAAAGCATGCATGGATTATTGTGCATACCCAAAACCATGTGATGCACACGTGTACAAACACACAGAACACATATCTGGCTACACCTACGACACCACAGACTGGCTGCGGAAACCTTGCTACTCCTCAAGCTACATTTTCAGCAACGATCTACGTGACTGCTACAAAACGACAATATCCACATTGGGCCAATTGATCGTTTCAGCTTTAACAAACAAATCCGCTCATTAATCTCTAGAGTTGCTTTATGACAAAATAAAAGGAGCTGTGCAACAGAAGCAATGAAATACCGTTTAATACATTGATAACAGTAATTAAATTGTGCTTGATCTGAATGCAGAAAATGTAGCTTAGCCATCACAGGAGCAAATTACATTTAGAACTAATTTGTTTCATTTTAAACTATAACATTTCTCAATTTCACTGTTTTTAGGTTTTTTGTTTTTTTGGAAAAGTAATGTAGCCTTGATGACATAAAAGACTTCTTAAGAACAAAAAAAAAAGAAAAACATCACAAAAATCCTACCCATGCCACATATACATGCAATAACTGATCTGCTGAGAGAAGCTCTGGCAAAGTTCGAGCAGGGTTAATGCCAAATGCTTTGGAGTTGTCAGACAGCATGAAGTCTTGCAAAAATGAACAAAAACTCCTGGTCATCTCTTCCCATTCATCTCTTACTGAAAGGCATTTCATTTATTATAGATGTGGTTATACTAAGAGGAGAAAAAGGAAATGAACGGTGTGTGGTTTTGCTGAAGTGCTCATTCAGCTTGCTTTGCATACAAAGGGCATTGAGCATGATGTAAATCTGTCATGGTGCTCCCCGCACGGACTCACCTCACAGTGCCCCGCGGCGGCTGTGAAACTCTGCAGCTGTGCCTGGAGTTCTTGGATCTGCTGATCTCTCTGGCTGAGCTGCATGCTGAGGGCTGCTTCCCGCTGGCGGAGCTGTTCCTGGCTGTGCCAAAGGGCTTGGTATGACACGCTCAGCTCGCTGTGGAGCTGTCACAGCAGAAACAGACAGTGAAGGACAAGCTCGGTTAATGCAGTTAAGTCCTTGCTGGAACACAAGTTCACCCCTCCAGGGGCGCATGTTCACTCGTGAGGACAGGGGCTAAGTTCACACAACAGATGCGCTCCTGTACCTTCTGGTAGGAGACGGTGTCTGCCGTGTGGGCCTCCTCTTGGCTGCGCAGGACTCTTTGCGTGTCCAGGTTAAGCCCCTCCAGCTGCTGAATGAGCTGGGCCTGTTCTCCTGCATGTTCTACGCTCTGCCTGTACAGACCCTGCAAGTCCTGGAGCTCGCGTCTGGACACGAACATGAGCACGCATCACGGTCAACTCATAGGGTCAGGGTTAATCAAAGCCCAGCCAGATCTGTGTAAGTGCTGCTTACTTGATTCGACAGAGCTGTTGTTCTTTGTCAGCTCCTTCCCGTTCTACAGTGGAAAGCTGAAGGGACAAAGCAGTTGAGCGGCTCTGGGCTTCTAGCACTTCCTGTCTGCTTTTGAATAGTTCCTCTTCCAGATTCTGCAAGAGAAACTGATCGTTAACGGACACCTGGTTCGATGGCATGAAATACATTGTTATTATTATTTATTTATTGGTCTACGTACATTCATTTATTAAACAATTACTCCAAAAATCCATAAACATACATACATACTGTACTGTAAAGGCAGATGATGTTGTCTTTTTGTGATTAACATGTTTTAACTCCTAAAATAGAATTCATTTTAAAGAACGAAGAGCATAATCTTTCATTATTGTATCTTAATAATAATAATAATAAAATAAAATATCAAAGCTCCTTTACTGCTTAGAAGGTATTTTGTCCACTGCATCAAAATCATGTGGTGTGCCTGACAAAGCCACGTGTTCTGACAAATATGTAGGAAATATGGATTTGTGAAATGTATATGTAAAAAATCTAACATAAAAAAACATAGATGCCCCGTGAATGCACACCTTCTGTGTGATGTAGTTAGAATACCCCTAAAGTTCATTCATTCAGGGCAAAAATGTTCTTTTCTTATATGTCCATGTGCTATAGTTCTCAAATATCACCACAATGGCAAATATGAATTAAATTAATTCAACAGTTTGGTAAATGTGTGAGTAATGTGTAGGGGTGTAACAATATCACAAACCAAACCAATAGATTGCGATACACCCCCACGATACGGATGGGCGTACTCTCATGCCCCTTGTTGAGCTTAATGTTACTTATCTCTAACTAATCTATTAATTAAAAAAATAAATCTTTGCTTACATTTGATTAAATTGTATTAGTAATGACTATTACAAGCTTTTAAAAATTTGCTCTAAATATTACATTGTATAGTGCATGTCATGCCACGTGCCTTTGGAGTGAGCGACACTTGGTTTCTACAGTATATGCCGTATGGCTGCTCTCAATACCACTGAGATGGCCGATCCCCCGACACATTTAATTTAATTCAAAATGTGGGAACATTTTGGTTTTTCAGTGGGGTACAGGAATGAAATTCGTGTCGCACACAATCTGTCGTAACGGTTTCAGATAACTTATACGTCAGGAAACAAAAAAAATTATTCCATGTTTCAATATTCAAAATAATATTTTTAAAACATTTATCCTGTAGTTTTATTTATGCAGTTGTAATTACAGTGTTAATACATTGAAATGCTGCCTTAGATGCAGCATCTGCGCCACTTCTACAGTGCAAAAATTGATTTGGTGGATACTTATTTAATTTGATTGGTAACACCCCATAGTGTCTTATTATTCTAATTGCATGTATTGATTAAATGTAAGACTTCATAAATGATGAGCCATACATCTAATAAGGTTTGAAATTGCTCTTATAAAATGAATAAGATGCCCCTGGAAATCAATTTAAGGAGGTAAATACTGCCTCATAATAAAAGAGTTTTTTTCTGTCATTGCTGTGAGCTAAGCAGCACACCACATAATTATGACAATTATGAACAGCTTTGGGAGTCAGCTGTCCATGACAGGCCTAACTCAGGCAAGGACAGACACAGTTAAGCAAAATATGGTCTAATTATCATTATCAACAATTTATTTTGTCAATAACACACCCCTTAGCAGGAATGTGGGGGGGAGGGGGTGATAACAGAGCAACATTTCATTTTCATGAATAAATAATTCAAGATATTTTTTAAATAAATGATTAAAAAAAGGAGCAAGAAGAAATTTTAATAGTGACTTTTAAATGTATATATACATATGTGTATGTGTGTGTGTGTGTGTGTATATATATATATATATATATATATATATATATATATATATATATATATTTTTTTTTTTTTTTTTTTTTTTTTTTTTTTCATGCTATACAATATGAAATATTCATACAGAGTCATAAGAGTCTTAATTTTAAAGTAGATTTCTGTATTTTTATTATTATTATTATTATTATTATTAAATTTGATATTTTTATCATGGACACTCAATTGTTTGACAACAAACCACCTCACAGAGAACTTGAACACGGCAAAAAGGAACAAAGAAAGACAACGGAAGGGAGGTAAAAGATGAGCAACTAAAGCGGGAAGCCTATCAGCAGTATATCACAGGAGCTGATGGAGATAATGAGAAGCAAACAGATGCCGAGCATCAAACGCTCAGGCCAGAGAGAGCACGGGCCAGCCCTCATTAAAAACTAGCCAGTGCTGACAGGGGCACTGAGAGAGACAGAGAGCGCAGGAGGAAAGGGGACACAGTCCGAGCACCACTACAGTCTAATTTAATTGGACTAGTTAGAGTTTAAGGTCCACACAGACCTGCCTCTGCCCTTCCCCATGGAGAGTAATGAACACAAATCTGTATGTAAAGCAGGTAATCACACAGGTGCTTGAGTGACACTCAACCCGTGAGGACACAAGCCCTATTAAACATACACAAATGCTGAACGAGGCCCTATGGAACATGCTAACAACAGCTCCTGCTCCGTCTGTAGTAGGTCATTATAGCCCAAGTCGCTAAGCACTGCGACAGCAGGCAGGACTGATTCGGGGCCACATGTAAAACAGCTCTGGTCACGTTGCACGGGGTACACTCCCGCTGTTGAGTGGGGAAAAGAAAAATTGGGCCCACCATGTTAACCCACCAAGTCATTATTTCGCCCCCCCCTGAACATATCTATCAATATTTAACATTTGCGCATTGTGAGACAAGTTCATTTACATGAACCCGCTTAGAAAGCGGCAGAAGAGAAGAAAAAAAAAGAGAACGGGGTGCGAAGCGGGGGACCTTACCTTGACTCTGGAACTGCTGACGGCCTCTTGGTCCTGCAATCTCTCCAGCTCTGCCTGAGAGGCTGAGTGCTGAGCATCTAATTGTTGCCTGGCTTCCTGTAGGGCACGCCTGCCCTCCTCCTCGCACTCCTCCGCCTGCCTCCTCGCTTCCTGCCGGGGAAAAGAGAGCAAGAGACGGTCGCAGCATTGGGATGAAAGGGCGGCAGAGCGGTCAGGGCCGGAGAGAGAAGTTTGGAGCTTACCTGCGTTGGCAGGGCAAGCCGAAGCCCACGCAGGTAGCCTGGCGCAGGGGCCATCTATAGCTCTAATGACAGCTCTAATGAGAATAGCTCCACTACAGGCCCATTAGTCCTGCCAGCCTGCCTTTGATGCTGATCTCTCGCTCCTTTCTTTTTTTGCCCACACTATCCTTCCCTCCCTTTGCTAAGAGAGACCCTGAAAAGACACATCCTCCCCAGATCTTCACTTTATCAATTAATCATGCCAGTCCCATCAGAAGGTAATTAAGGAGAAGCCACATCACATACACACACTTTCCTCAGCTCGGCCATCATTAAGTATTTATTGAGAAAGTTAGCTGCTTTTCCGAGCTACGCTGTCGCTACCACCCCCGCCCTCACCGCCCCTGCCCCCGACCCGGGATTTTGAGGCCTTAGGCAATTGCCTCCAGGGGCTTGTCAGTTTTTTTTCCCTCCCTCTCTTCCCGGTGTCACAGGCACAGAGGCAGCGCTTTAAAAGTGGTGCCAGTGGAAATTTGTCCAAACCTTAAGTTGTCGACTCTTATTCCCCAGTCTGTGCTGCAGAGCTGCCAGTTCTTTCTTCATTAGACCGCACTCCTCCTCACTGCCACGCAACTGCTGGACTCGGTTGTTTATCTCCTGCTCTTGTGCCGTCACTTTCTGTTTAAAGAGCCACACGAGTGATCGTGAGAGACAGCCGTTAGTCACAAGCAATCCGGGTATGAGTGTTTACAGGACTGATAGTTAGGTTTCATTAATAGTTTCTGTAATGGGGTCAGCTGTTGTATGATACGGAGACGGGAAAGCATTGCTAAATGTCGGCCACAGTAATTGGCGGGTTCTGTACTATTTTGTTTCAACGGGACATGATAAAGCTAAAAGAATGATTCGGTACAGTAAAACGTTTCTGAAAGGAAAATATTGAAAGGCCAAAATCATTGCGGTTTAATTAGCACTTCTCCAATGAGAAGTGACTCTACTGTCTATTGTGAGACAACGTGAATAAGCTACTAGAGGTAAACACGTCAACGGTGTGTCCGAAAACCATGATAGAGCAGCAACATTAAAACATTTGTTTACAATATTGAGTTTAGTACCGGAGAACATAATGCCCCATTTAATTATCCAAATGTAAAAGCGAATCTTTATAAGTAAATGAAAACTTTGCTCAACAGAGGATGAATTGGTATCACAAAATGTGGTATTTTGGACCAAAATCGCATTACACTAAAATTCGGAACCTTCAAAAAGTTTGTAAAGAGATTAGAAATCCTTACCCTAAATCATCCTGTGGTAAATCCTGGTATTACCCTAAACTACTGTTACCCTAATTATTAGCCTAATTATCTGTTTATCAAACAAAGTGAATGTTTCTTCAGAAGATCTGGATTAAACCGCTCGACTCATTTACTAATCAAAGCATTAGGGTTTTGTTGGAACTTTTGATGGCGGGACAGGAATTGCTCAGTTGTCATTAAAAACATTATCCTTTTTGTACTGAAGACAAACACAATTCTTATGGGATGACAGACTGACATAAGAGCATATAATTGATGACCAATTTTTCATTTTTGTGTGAACTGCCCCCTTGTTCTGTGCAAATATTCAATATTGTTCACATTTATCCCAGCTCTGATATTCTGATAATGTGTTTCTATTGCTAACACACACTCTTCAACCGGGTTGTGTCGACTTGACGCTGATATCTCAAAAAATAACCCTGAGCTGTGGGAGGCAATTAATTGCCATGTTTGGGGAAATCACTTGAATCTTTCTAGATAGAGAACTTATGTTCAGTCTGTGCACCATGCAAATGCAGGTTTTAATAGAGATTTATAGCACAAGTGAAGCCCAATTCAAAATGTTGATAATGAGGTAGGCAAGCACTGTTTTAACCCTAGTACTTCTCAATTGGTAGGAAAAGAGGTTTAAAGAAGTTAAGAGGTCTAGGACAGAGAGATTAGCATTAGAAATCCCCAGTGCAGTTCAAAAATGAAAGCTAATTATGTTACAAAAATGGAAGAAGAGGGGTAATGGAAGGGGGTGGGGTGAGAGGAAAGCTGGTCAAAGTTAGTGTGGAAATGCAGAGATGAGATGAGGATTCAGCAGACCATCACACGGCCAAGGAAGGAAAAAGCAATTAATCACATTTGGGTTCGTTTGACGCAAAATTTGGATGAGACGAATGCCAGTGGTTTTGAGTGGTACCCAGAATTCTGATTATTAATGAGTTTCTTAAACAGGGCACAATGGCCATATTCCACTAACAGGCCAGTGCAATCCTGACCGAAAAAGAGACTCATTCAAAACGGTAACTTCATTTTTAATCTATTAAAAAAATATTGCATGCTAAACCTTTAACTTCAAAATGTGCACAGTTGGCTCTGAATCTGAAAAAAGGCCATTTGTGTGTAAAAATACACTACATTGAGAAAATGGCTGACCAGACATATCAATACACATGATAAGTATTTAGATGCCTTGGATATGTCAACACATCTGCCATCTTAGAACAATCATTTCATACAAACATTTCATATTTATGATTTAATATACCGCAGGTCATTTAACCTAGTGTATATATAACCTACAGTCTATCATAAACGGTTCATTTTATTTTTAGCCATTTCTAAATACTATGAGGTTAACAATTTATATGCGTAATGCATCAGTAAGTATTTGCCCGACCAAGAACGCTATGGTCCTTTTTCACAGACATAACATGACTGAATGTGATTAACAGATCTAGGTGTTTAATTTAATTGGTGTGTATATATATATATATATATATATATATATATATATATATATATATATATATATATATATATATAATACACATGTACACACACACAGCTTTAGTGCATATTTGTAGTACAATAGCACTGGAACGATTCAATGTTTACATCACTCTGCTTATATTTTTTGTTGAATTCACGACTTGAGGATGAGAACTGGATAAGTAGAGTTAATTTTAATCCTGTATTAACTTTAGTGCGCTAGCTTTTTTTCTCTCTCTCTTTCTTGTGTGAAGTCACAGTGTTTTCTATTGCTTCAGGACAATTCCGATCGAGGTTTCTCCCCCAAGTGAGTGGTGAGCGGGAGTCTTCTTTGTTACTCAAGTCCACTCGCATACTCTGTACCAGTCTCTTTGTTGCTTGGCAACATTTAAAGATTGATGCTATGGCAGAAACATAAGACAGTATTAATATCTTGTTTACAGAACTGTTGTATAAAAACAATATCACACTTGCAGTTTAGCTGTTCTACTAAACAATTCTGATCAACACTTTTACTATTATATCGCTGTAAATATGGTTTATGGTTTGGATGGTAAATCACTATCACAATGTTACAAATGATCAATGTTTTTCATGGAAACTGGTTACATAAATCTATGCAATTATTATTATTATTATTATTATTATTGCTGTTGGTGTTGTTGTTAAATGCTTTGATTTATTAATGGTTTACCATCTTATTTCATTAAAAGGTTCAAGCTATCAGACTATTGTTCCAGATCATTGATGAAGAGCACTTTACCAATACTCTTTCCTTCTGAATGTAACACCGTCAACAATATGCAGAAACATCTGACATTTATGACAAACCAAATCCAGTGAAAAATCGGTAAGAAGGGACTGTTACAGCCTGTTGCAAACCACACCTGTCATCTGTCTGACATTCACTTCCTTGCAATTACAAGCAGATCTTGACCTTTCCAATATGGCAGACATGGAGACGTATCACTGTAATTAGAAATAGTTGCTAATGTGCCATCTAGGTGTTTATATCTATGGTGCTGACACTAAACATAATTGCTGCTATGAAAATAAACACACTGGCCCTCCATTAGTAATGCTGACATGATGTCAAAGCCGTGGCATGGTGTTTAGTAAGTTCCAGTTTGGTCTGCTGTGGCAGGGATCCCCAACCCCTGGGTTGCGACCCCAGTATCCATGAAAGAGTTGCTACCTTGAAAAAATAACTCTAGGCTATATATACAATCCCAATATACTATTCATTGTGTGTTTCCCCTTTAAGAGCCAATATAGTGCAGTTTCAGAAAAAAGTTGGTTCCACACTTTTAGGTTCAGCTAATATTAACATGAGTTTGAAAACAAACATCTCTCGAAGGTTTCTTTAGTTAAGAAGGTAAAAAAAAAACCAAAACAAGTGATAACGACAACGAAGAAATGGCTGCTTAAAGGAAAAGGGGAAAAATAAAGTCGCCTTTAACCAAAAATTATTCGTCTCTAAAATACGGTTTCATCTCTTCTGGCAATTCACATGCTCCAAACCCCATGTGTATAATTTGTGGAGAAAAATTAGCTAATTAGTCAATGATGCTCTCAAAACTGCTACGGCATCTTGAAACTAAACACCCAGCATTGATACTCAAACCGTTAGATTATTTCGTATAAAAAAAAGGTAACAAATGTGTAAGTGTACCTGCACTAAGGGCATTACATTGGTGTCTGACTGCATCACTAAAGCTAAGAACCCCTTCACTACTGTGCAAGAACTGTTTTTGCTAACTGCAAAATTCATTTGCCATGAAATGTTTGATGAGGCTGAAACAAAAACGGTAGGCCAGACTCTTCTTTCATATGAAAAACTGATGATATTGCATAGTACATTGAAGTGCAATTGCTAGCAAGGGTTAATGGGTCGCCAGGGTGTGCACTGCAGGCTGATGAATTGAGCGATGTTGACAACAATGCAATATTATTGGCCTATGTACAGTATAAAATTAATTTTGTATATAATTAATATGTCACCGCATGGGAGAATGACAACTGTTTTCAAATTGGCAGATGAAATGCCTGCGTTCAAAGCCAAGTTGCAACTGTGGGGACAGAGAGTGCCAAAGGGCACATTCGACATGTTTCCAATATTGCCAACATTGTCCCCTTTGGGGAAAGAAAGAACCTGGGCCTTCTTTCTCCCAGCTGATCTGTGAACACATAGCTTTGCTGTCAGCTGAGTTTAAGCGCTGCTTCCCAAATGCAAGTGATCCAAGAACTGATAAGGAATGGGTCATTGACCCATTTGGAAACATGCCCTGCAAATCATCCAAGCTAGTGCATAAAAGCATCAGCTCAATGAGATCGCAAATGATTAAAACAAAGATAGAATTTTCAGAGACAGCTGCGAAGACTCTGAAGTGTTTAGCTCCTTTTTGCAACTTTTATACCCTCGCGAAGTGGCTTTTTCTGTGCTCACAGCCACTGAAACAAACTTACGGAGCAGAACAGTTATCTGCAACACGCTCTCGATTGTTTTATTGCAGGGAAATGAGCCTAGGTTATTGATTATTATGGTTAGTTGTAAGTGAGAATACTGTTAAAACGAAAACCGGTCCATGCTATGAAAAAAAGGTTGGAGACCCCTGCGCTATGGGTTATCAAGCCATGGCTAATCTTATTTACACAAATGAAGAGCATGCGTGATGCGTGGACATATTTGACATGCTCGCTGCTGGTGAAGAGACGGAGTTTCCTAATGAAGCCGACTGACAGATGTTTCATTAAGGGGCATGATTAAAGGTGAATTAACAACACGGCTTCATCATTAGCTGTCATCCAAGCAGATCTATCAAGCAGTCAGAGATGCTCATTAAAAAAGGAGAGACGAAGGTTTCTGAGACCACATGCATGTCTGTCCACCTGTGGCTGGGCTGTAGTTTAAGTTGTGTAAAGCTCTCACAGTACCTGCTCCAGCTCTTGGATTCTGTAGTCTTTTGCTTGAAGGATCTCCAGAACTTTCCTGTCCTTGTTCTCAGCTTTCTGCTTTTCTCTAGTACAGCACAGATTGAAGAAAAAAAAAAAGAGCAAAATTAAAGGCAGAGGCTGTCACAGTAACAGAATACAGAAGAGGGCGAACCGATCCACTGGCCTCAGTGAACGCTGCAGCCATTCACATTTGAAAATCTATTTGGGATGATGCAACGGTGATGCTCGGTTAGGAGATAAAACACTGCAGGATAGACTGAATGCTGTGGGAGAAGAAACAGGCAAAATTGCCTTTCAACCACTCAGCTCGTTCTCTGAGCTTATACCGCAGAGGGTCAACAGGGAATGATGGGATATAACTCCAGTCTCCAGGTATCAGTAATTATCAGGATATCAAAACAGGAACACTACTCACTGGGGAAACACAAACACTCCTTTCCTTTCAGGATCTAACCCTCTTTAGTGGGTGTTTGGGGGGAAAAGACAAAAGAATCACAATTGGGGCGAGTTTGTTTGAACAGCCGCCACTCACCTGGGATCCTCCTTTCCCTGGTTCACTTTTTCAATCTCTTCCACCCTTTCTCATTCTATCTCTCCCTGAGGACATCTGACATGATACGGCTCTCCTCAGAGAACAGCGCTGCCTTGAAGCTTGGTGATGTTAACCATATCCCAAGCCAAGTGTTCGCTCGCTACCAGACCGGCCAGAATTCCCAGTAGCCTGTGTGCTTCACAGAGTCAGCACAATTATCATGTCAATCTCCCGTGTGGCACAATGCTGATATATGCACACGCCCTCAGGTGCATGTTGCCAGTTCTTTGAGGAGCAGCTCGGTTTGTTGCCTCTGCCTGAGGAGGAAGCTCATGAGGGATATGGGAGAGCGTAGCCTGGCTGGTGCTCTTTTATTTATCATCGCCTCCAGAGTCGAGGAACACATTTGCTTAAGCTCGAGCTTTTGGTCACAAAAAAAATGCTCCATATCTCTGACCTTTCATCAGGTGGTGGAAAGAATTATTTAATATGCACCCAAATAAATACACAGCCATTGCCAAGCCATGCCAGTGGCCTCAATTTTCTCCCAAGTGCAAAATATTGCTTTATCTACACCTCCTATCGCCATAATAATAACTTTTAAAAGGCATGACGATGGCAATCGTTTGGCATTACGAATTTGATCTCTTTTTTTCCCCACAACACGTTCCCATGCCACTTTTGTAGCTCCCCACACCCTCTTTGAGGGTCATAAGTCATGTTAAATCTAGTATATATCCCTCAAAGAGGAGTTTTTTCAGCGTTTAGATGAGAAGAGAGGGAGGGAGTCTGTGTGGAGGATAAGAGGGTTTAGATCATCATCTGCTCTCGGGTTCTCTCATAACTGCGTTCAACGGCGCAGCCACCCAACACACACCCCTGCAGAACTGTGCTCGCAAATCAGGGATTTCATGTGGCAGAAAAAGCATTTATTTCAAGCCTGAAACGTAAAAGCATAATGATTCAATAGAGGAAAGGGACTGAGAAAATAGGTGCATAGGATTTGCCATCGTTAAAAAAAACAAAACAAAAAAAACACAACAGGTGACTTTACAATGCGACTCACCTTTCCATTACAAGACTCACTGCCTGGGTCAGGTCTGGACTGGCCACTTGAAGTCTCTTCCAAAGTGACCACACAAACTCCTTGTCTGTCTATTAGAAGCCAATACGAGAACAACAAAATTCATTTGTTGCCGAAGCTCGCAATTTTAAAAAGCAGCTTCCAAATAGATAGATAGACAGATAGATATCAGGATGTGTTGAAACTTAAGATCAAACAAATGAATGAAACATTATTGTTTTAATAAATGAAAAAAAGGAAATTAAATCAGAGTAATCCTATTCATAAAGTCACACAGAAACAGAGGAAAGCACAAAAAAAAAAAACCAAGGGTAAATCTGAACTCACTAGTTGCCTAAAGAAGAAAGTGGCGGCAGAGAGCCGTGTAAGACACACTTACAATTCAAAGTGTCTTTGGGAGAAAAAAAATGGCTTTCAAAGATTTTTAAGCTACATTACATTTAATGAGAGACATCATTTTCTGACATTAATAAAAAAAACAGAATTATACCAGATCAACTTAATATAAAATTATCTGTTAAATTATGTCCACATCATTATAAGATTAAAGTCATAAATCCCTGCAGAATCTGCTGGTGTCCAATTAGTACATGAATTTTAAACCCCATTCAAAAGTGTCTAATTAATTATTTACTAAATGGTGCAGGCAGACCTTGATAGACCATAGGCTAAACATACAAAGTAGTGTGTGCGAGAGAGAGACTGAGCAAATGAATAGAAATAGAGATCTCACAATTCCTAGCCTTCATTGTGTTTAATGACAAATTAAGAAAAGTCCTCCATCAAATAGGTGGTCTCTTCACAAGTGCTTAAGCTCACTACATCAGAAGATTGAGCAACTCCTGCGCATTACAGGGATTTTCTCATGGAATGGAAGGTGTTTGATATGTTGAAAGGCAGTCGTATTGATGAATTATTTATCTATACAGCAGACCATGAATGCCCACTGGATGAGCGCACTCATTGAATGTTGCTATTTATACAAATATTAATAAAGTAAAACTGCCTCCCTGATAATTCTCAGGTCCACTAGAAACATTTTGCAGTTAATGGCAGTCGATGGATGGGCACAGCGCCTTTTACATAAATTATATGTGATTCTTTATACATACACGCTTGTCATTAGAAGTGAAATGGAGAAAAATCAATTGTGAACCGCAGGCAAGTAAAAAAAAAAAAAAAAAAAAAAAAAAAAAAAGCTAGACAGAGTCAGTCGACATCCACTGATGATGTAGTCCTATTGTAGGTCGGGGTAAGCCTTTTATCGTTGTATAGTTAGTAAAGACTACCCACTGAGTAATTGTTGATGGCTCTTCTCAATTAGTAGTTATCAGGATCGGTGTTAAGGATGTCTGTATGTTAACTATATGCTCAAAAATGTACAATGCATTAGTAATGTGTGTCAATCGATTAATAATGATAGTTTGAGACACTGTTGACAATGCAGGTATTTGTTTTTAGGCACCACCTGGTGGGGCTTTAACAATATGCAGGATTCTTAAGTCACACGAGTTTGGTGTTCAGTACAGTGAGACCGTAAGTTGGATTGTCTTATGCTCAAAAAAATGTATTAATTAAAATAAAATAAAAAAATAAGGGGAAAAATTAATATGGGCTTCCGATATGACATCTTAGAATATTGGTATATTGCTGAATATTGGTAAATTGTTGCAGTAGTGGAAAAACTGTTTAAAACCACTTTCACTATAGACAGAGGCAGAAAATATACAAAAGATATATTCATTTGTCAAATAACAATTATAGTACTACTGCTACTATTACTACTACTAATAAGAAATAGTTTCATGTACCTGGCACTGAGCGAGTTCCTCGGACAAGCTCCTCACCTCTTCCTCCAGGAGTAAAACACGTTCCTTGTCTTTCGAGTCCATTGAGATCCTAACCGAAAAGAGTTCATTTATATCATCGTCTAGTCCACAATTAATTAGACAAAGAGACAAGCAGACGGACAGACAGCCACACAGATAATACGATGAACAAGTAGATGGAGTTGAATCAGATGAAGTGAAGCTGAGTCTATGAATTAATCAAACACTCTCTATGGACACTAAATCTCAATAAACAGACAATCAATACAACAATACGATATAACATACAATAAAGTCGTATGACTAACTGCAACAATAAAGCTTTAATAGCTGCCCAATAAAACAATAACAAAACAGCTCACTAATACAAGTGGTTTATTAAACTAAAAACAATTGCTAGTTTAAATAAAGTGCTCTGAGTGTGTGTGTGTGTGTGTGTGTGTGTGTGTGTGTGTGTGTGTGTGTGTGTGTGTGTGTGTGTGTTTGTGTGTGACTGTGCCTGACCTGCAGCGCGTCCTTGGATACCGCTGAACTTACGATTATGCAAAGTGAAGATCTGCAATATCATTAAATCACCATTCTGATCACATCTGACAGCATATTCTCATCAGAGTTTGAAAACGGGAAAACTGAAAACAGAGCTCATTTAAGTGGAAATACAAACACACGCCTTGACGGTTTCAAATGATCGCGCCAGTTCCGTGTTTTGACACAGAGCCGTTTACCACACTTCACGACAACCCGAAACACTTTACGGCTTGCCAGTCTACATGGATATTCTTCATTATGACTAGCCTGACATTAATGTTTTCCATGTTATCAGTTTAGTACACGGAACAAATTATTAAACATTAACAAATGATTTAACTTTTACGTGTTTAAATCACAGAAAAGTCTAAATATTATATCAAAATGCTATTTATAATAACCTTTCCGTAAAAAGTACAAATGCCTTAAAATGGTTACCATAGTTTCCGAAGATCTAGCTATTATAGCATATTCTCTCTCTCTCTCTCTCTCTCTCTCTCTCTCTCTCTCTCTCTCTCTCTCTCTCTCTCTCTCTCTCTCTCTAGGCTATATTTATACAAGAAATATAATAACCACATTTTTAATTTATTAAAACCTATGATTAATATAGGCTGGTTACTTTCTTTGAGGCAAGACACAATAGGTGAATATAAGGTTAAAACAAATAAACAAAATGAATAAATGAATAGGGAAAAAAGGGAATTATTATTATTATTACTGTAGCCTATTGAGAGTTTTCTGGAATGTTGAAATATGCACATTTTCTATGCAAGTATATGCTAATTTGCACACATTTCCAGAACAGGAATCTGGAGAGAAAGCCAGGTTCAAAATTCTTGTTTCATTTTGTTGACACATTAAAGTAGATTTTTTTTTTTTTACAAAGGGTATTTTTGATACATCTTTTTTTATCACTCTACACTCAGAATCTCAAGAGTCAGAATGCCGTATTTTTAAGGAATCAATTATTATATTGTAGGCAAATGACAAGTTAACAAAACTGGAAAGTTTGGTGGATATCTGTGGTGTAACTGACCTCTACAGAAGCAAATAGATAAAGTGCAGTAAAATCAACACTTAAAAGTGTATTTTTGATGTTTTCACTAGTCTGAAACTAAAACCCAACCTTAAAAGCCCAACATTTCAAAATCTGACAGCCCGTGTGTTAAGGGTGACATGAACACACACAGTTGTTGAACAAAATGTTGTTATTCTTATTTACTATTTTCTCTTCTCTTTTATCATATCGCACGTAGTCATATCAGTGCAAGTCCATTCACAATTCTAAATAAAGTACCTATTTAAATAAATGCTGCTAAAGAGTCTACCAGGGTTGTTCATCTTGTACAACACAATATGAATTATCATATAGATTGCTCTCTTGTATCATTCCAAATGTATTTATTTTTTCATCGCGTAATGGTTGTATAATGGAGTATAAACAACTGTGCCTGTCCTTGCCGACTAGAGTCATATCATAGTCAAAGGCTAGATGATTAAAACCACAGAAACAAGATTAGACAGATATAAAGGAGGTTGCAGGAGTGCAACAGACAGCAGGTCATCTGCTTTGGAGCTTGCATGCTCTCTTGCTCCAGAAGAAGTCAATTGACTTAGCGTGATTAGGCTTTTCTTTGACCCGCAAACAGTGCCTCTCATTAGGATGCTCATTTGAGCTGCGATTTCAGAGGCAGTAGACTGGCTGGTAATTTGCAACATCTGCCCCTTTTAGGAGCGCAGACACATGGCACTTTTGAATCAACTTTTTCTTTCTTGCTCAACAAAGCCCTTTGTTTACTCATGATAGTTACCAGTCATCCATTCCGAATGTGATTTTACATGCACTCTCTGGCACTAATATCAGTTTCCGTTCGACAGCCTCCAACAGCGGCCAAACGTCACAAATGTAACATGCTCCATTTACAACCCCCAAGGCCTGTAAAAAGTTCAGATCCACAGACAACCACGCAAATGCTGCTCGAGTGGGAAATAAATGTACCATTTTTTTCCAGTTATCTATCTCATTTAAATCCGGACTAAAAACAAGAGCGTCGATAGAGAATAAAAATGACAATTATAAAGTTGTAAAAAATGATAGTAAAATGTAAAAATTTAGATTGCGCTATACATATAAATCGCTTTATCAGGTTGCTTGTATTCAGCAATTTTTAACTTGTAATTAGTACAGTCTGAGTTTAGTATTTTGTTTTAAAGCTTGTTGTTAATATTTGAAATCTGGATAATTGGGACGTTTTTTCCAAGTCATCTCTTTAATTGACTATCTTTTGTTGTTCACAGGTTGTTCTTTAGTAAAAAAAAGAGGTCAGAAGACTTCTCTATCTCTCTGTTTTGCGCTTACTTTAGCAGAAATTGAATCCCATATTACAGAACATTACTTCATAGCGTGACAAATGCTGATACTGTCTATTGCCGTTCTCCCAATATTTTTGATGTGCTGTAAAATAAAATGATTCCATTTAACTCATCTGTTCCTCCCTCTCCGTGTCACTGAGAAACAGAGATGTATTCACACCAAATCACCACGCAGCCCGTACAATCAGGAAGCATCGACAATCCCTTGGTGGGCTGAGTAGGCAGAGCACGGGAAGTATCTCACCACAGAGGATTGGGAAAGCCCCGGTTCTCCGCCTGCAATCCGAGGTAGGAGGACTGTCATCTGCTGAGCATTTACCTTTGATGAAGAGGGGAAGAAAAAGGCGACGCTCTTCATAGCGTTCTAAAAACGAACAAGATGCTCGCTTTGTAGACATGCTGGCTGCAAATCTGGCAGTGTCACTTTGGAATGGAAATGAGAGACATTTTTAAAGAGGAGCACAACACATCATTTCCCACTGGATGAACATGTGGGTGTGCAAATCCAGTTGAGATAATGTAGAAGCTTTAAACTTGGTTCTGACAGTTTATGTGCCCCAGGATATTGGTTTTAAAAAGGGAAACAGAATTTTATCCCATCCTACTTCCTACAATCATTGTTTTATCCTGAAATGTAACCAACTTACAGTTTGTATCTGTGTTGTGTAAAAGTTTGGGGTAATTAAATACCAAAATAATTTGGATGTGTTATTTAGGCATTTAATGATATGCCCGATAATACTAATAATTCCTCTACTACTGCTACTAATGTTTTCACTTTGCATTAGGTGTCTTTAACTAGAACTGAAAATTAGGTACAGTGTATTACTTGTGCTCATGTTAAGGTTTTGCAGAATGATTCAATTTAGGGGTGGGTTATAAGGTCGAAAATGCAATTATCGATATAAATATGGAGTGTAATTAAAAGCCTTAATTATTATCATTTGATTCAGTGTATAAAAATCTGTTTTGTTGACATGAATTAACTTACAGGTTGGTTCAGCAACATTAAATGATATTGTTCCTTTAAATGCCCCATTTTAGCATTTTTTAAAAATCCAGATTTAAGATATATAAAACCATTCGGCATAAATGAATGTCGGTTCAGGGAGTTTAAACAAAACCAGCTAATTTACTTAGCGTTTTTAGGTCACTTTATTTAAAGAAAGTCCTTAACTCTTTATAAATATAATTCTCTGCGAGTCACAATCCAGCTCCTTCACAGCAGTGACAGTCAGTCATTTATTCTGTGCAATGGCTTGAAACCTACAAAGCTGCATCTCCCCACTTGCCCATCGGCAAACCTGTCATCACGCGCCCATCCGCTTGCGTGCAACACACCCGGAGCTCCCACAGAATGCTCTGCATCTCAGGACAAGCTCCACTGTTGAGCATTTGTCCCCCGTGCATGAGTCTCTGGCTCCATCTGATGACCTTCTAACTGTCTTCAGCAGGCAGTGGGTTTGGATAATGAGGGGATTGATAAGAGGGCTCTCTTCCTGTGGGCGATGGGGGGAGAAAGGGGAGCCAGTGGGGTGGAGGGAGCAATGCTTGCCCCATGTGTCTCTGTTGAATTGTGGGAAAAAGGAGTGAAGTGATTCCCCTACAGGCTGTATCAGATTTCCCCTGAGAGGATCATGCTGCTCAAATAATGTAAGCCCCTGGCAAACACAGAGAACCTTTTCACTCCTTTGTTTTTGTTTATGCTTATGAATGTGTGCGAGGAGGTGTCCATGGCCATTATCATCTGAGAGTATGGCATCAAGCGTTTAGCTAACACAAATACGTACTTTGTTTCCTTCCGCAGTGAATCGATGTTCCTGCTGGAGTGTGGAAAGTTTACACAAGAGAAGAGATCAATGGTAAAAAATGGCTTCCATATTGAAGGTGGATGGTGAAGGAGCAAAACACGTGTGGCCTCCTCCCCTAAGTCAGGTGACACCATTAGCTTGACATTTTCCTTAGTGCCCACAAACAGGAAATATGTGTGGCATTTATCGAACAGACACACAGTCTATGACAGCTGATGGCCGTCCCAAAGGACCAAATCCGGTAGAAGGTTCAATAGCTCATCATCAACTGCCCTTTGAGTAATTAGACAACTGGAAAGGGGTCTGACATAAACCAATACTTATACTCGGGTCCCACAGGTGGCTTTTTGCAGCTGATTTCAGAAAGGAAGCTGCTTTAATGTCATGTTTTTCTTGAGCAAATACAAGAGTCAAGCTGCTGAGTTCATAACTTTTGGACGCAACTTATTCACTGCGCTTAGAGAATGGCTTGCCACTTGATGGGGATGTTTAAAGGACTACATTGAGCAGTGTAATTAAAATCTTTTTTTTTTTTAAGTATGATAAGATTATGCAGGAAAATCGATTTTAAAACAATTTAATGCCCCATCTAAGAGCCAGAAGCTGCGTCAAACATCAAATGCTGGATTACTCATTTGTAGGAAACTGAACCCACGTGAACATACTAATGTATCCATTACTCATAATTCTTTAAAGGTCTATTTTCTCCGCTCTGTTGTTTAATATCAGGGAGCGATGTACAGTAATATCTCATTTAATTAGGGATTTAAGCTCTCTAACTACCGGGCATATGGTATTTACTCTGCCATGGCCTTGCACATCAGATGAATATGCATATCCTGGGAGTGTGTAGCTTGTTACCCTAGAACGAATTCTACACAAGTTTAATCCCTGATCTATTATTTACCTCTTGACCAAACATGTGAGTGGGGCTTGTAGGCACTCAGCTTGATCAAAATGACTGCCTTGGGATTTAGGGGCTTCTATTGGTCCAAAGGAGAAGTCTGTCATTTGACTTTCCTCAGCCTTCACTCTTGAGAATCAAGCTCTGTGCGCACTGTAAGGAAAAAAGAAACAAGTCCATAATTAAACATTTATAAGCGCTCTGTTCAGACAGTCTGGGGACACAAGTTTGGGAGATATATAGGAAATCAGTGTCCTCAAACATCTCGAAAGCATCTCTAAAACATCTTAGTGTGTGTATGTGTGTGTTTTGTATTGGGGGACCCTCCTTTAAGTGAACTGGGCAAAAGCAGGCCTCGTGAACATTGAGTCAATTTTAAAAACAAAAATCTGATTCTAACGCATTGAAAAATCATTGATTTACACGGCATCAAAAAATTATAGCTCTCTTCTTTGGTCATAGGATAGCTGTAAAGTTACTGAACAAGTCAGTTTAGGACAACGTTATACGCTTATAGAAAATTAAGACGAATGCGCAATCACCGCTTTTATTATTATTATTATTCCTTTTTCTGTAATTGATCAAAAAAAAATTCTGTAAAGTTTCTCGGTCTGTATGTCCATGGGGTTAAAAAAAAAAACGAGAATAAAAGAATAAATGTAATGTAATGTTTGGTGTCTGCAGGATTTTCTCAGACGTCTATCCTAGTTCTTATCATAACATAACTATTACAGTTACGATGCTGTCTCTCAGGGTTTACATCCAAAAAAAAAAAAAAAAAAAAAAAAAAATTAAATATACTTACATACAACTACTATAGCCGATATTAGCATAAAATACTCTACTCTTAAAGACACATCACTGAACAAACCAGAAGATAATAAACTACCAAACAGCTTATTCTAGAAGATAACTGCTCGATTTTACAAGAGGATAATATATTATCAACGATAATGCAGATAATGCACTAGCAACTACACTAGACTAAAATATATTACCATGTTCCTTTGGATGTAATGCAGCAGTCAGAGAGAGCTGACTATGCAGAAGAAATAGCCGGGAGTGAGTAAGACAGTCAGTTTTCTCTTCCCGGACAGCCAGAGATTTACCCCGCTGCTTCAAACTACCCACCCACTTTAGTCCCGCTTCTGTCCCGCTTCAGTCCCGGTGGAGTGTCTCATACGAGCGGATCTGGAACAGCGGAACCAGCGCTGGGCTTCTGGATCCACCGAAACAGCTTATATTTCAACGGGCTTCTTTCGCTTTCCAGAGCCCCGGTGCACGCGAATGACGAGAGCGTAGAACTGACTCCCTTTTTTTTTTTTTTTTTTTTTTAACTCTCAGTGTTGTTTCTTTCATTAACGATAAAGGACTGTTACTGACGTTCCTCCTAATATTATCATCGGTTTGAAACTGAAGGGACAAACATAAAGTTTTGAGTGAGTTTAGAGAGATTCGCGTAAAGAAGAGGAGAGGGAAGAGGAGAGCGTTCCCCCACATGAGGGCGAGATCTGACTGAACTTCATTCTGCCATTCACACAATATGAAGAAATGGTGAGTATGACCGATCAACACGCGAACACTTTACAATAACCCTTATCTGTGACATTAACGAACGTTATTGTGGTGTATAGCGCTCGTTACGGTCTTTACGTCACGTAGCTTACGCTTAAATAGTCGCAGTCTAAATGGCACGAAACGTTTAAATGAGCAATGGATGAACTTAAATCTGTTAAACGGCGCAGTATTTCTTAAGGAATTTTTTTTTTTAGTTTGCTCAAGTTTGTCGAAAGTGTTAGTCAGTTATTTTAATCAGAAAATCCACCGCCTTGAGTATGTTTACAAAATAAAGTCACAGATAAACTGCTCGGGGATTGCTTTCATCTCACTCTTTATTACTCTTAAATAAACACACTGTACAATCGCACGAGTCACTTTTGTATAAAAGCAGATAACAACATAAATATAAAAAATAAATCATAACGTTAATGGGTCATGTCAAAATTGTTGACACTGTAGACTGTAAAAATTCATCCACATCATCTGTATTTTTTAACACGACACAGCTATAATAGATACATAGTTATACAATATATAACACGTAACAGCAGAATTTATAAATAGTCTACTATTAATGCAATACAGAGCTAAAATAATTCCATTTTTACCATTTGAAAAAAACATGCTAAAAACTAAATATGTATGCTACCCATGAAAAATAAAACTTCACCAAAATGCTTATGAATTACAATTATTTATCTCTCTCTCTCTCTATTTTTTTTAAATACTTTTTAAATAGTTTGAAATAGCAGCAGTCGCGGTTTATTTTGAATGTCTTTTTGCACATTACTGAGCTGAGCAGAACAACGATACAACCAAAATAAACTGATTGACACAAAGAGGATTTTCAGATTCCTCTGCAACCTGTTTTTCTATCACGCTTTTTTTTTTTTTTTAAATGTCTTAATGTTTATTGCTTTCGTTTTGCTTAAAAGAGAGAAAGTGATTTACAAGGGCAGGTGAACACTGAGGCGTTTCATTCTCAGAGAACGCAGAGACAAGGAGGAGATATCGCTGAATATATACAACTGGAAAAAAAAATAAAAAAATCTCACTGTTCCTCTACTTAAGGTTTTATGAGTTTGGCGCTTTAAATCTTTTTTTTTTTTTTTTTCTAATCTCAGCGGCTGTCTGTGATGGGGCACAGTTGTTCAACTGCTGCAGTCAAGAATGCCAATTTGCATTCCAAGAGTGTCATTTGATGACTTTTATCTGCACGGCTCCCCTGACTTGTCTGGACACTTAACATTTCATCTGCTCCATGTCAAGAGTCAAACGCAGTTATGTCCCCTTTCTCTATCTCTATCCTCCTCTCTCTCTCTTTCTCTTTCTCTTTGTTTTTCTCAGTCTCATCACCTCTCTTCTTAAAAAAAAAAAAAAAGAGAGCATAGGTTGAGGACAGGAGTATGGGAGAAATGAGAGGGTGTGCGAAAAAGACGGAAGGAGGAGGTAAAATGAAGAGCTGCTTTCATGTTGCAGGCGCAGTCTAAGGCTGAACTTGTCAGCTGTGCTGGTGTGATTCTCTAGGGGCCCTGGCAGAGTAAGAGGGTAGATGATGGTTAGACGGTTCAATAAGCGCACGGACAGGTAGCCCTAGTGACGTCCCCCGGAGACATTGTCTTAATGAAGAGCAGGTCCACTTAGCCCTGTGTTCTCTGACCCTCTGCCTGCTCGCCACACACACACACACACACACACACACACACACACACACACACACGCTGCTCATTTGATCTTACAGCTCTCTCGAACCTCTCGGCGAGTTGCGTTGGTGAAGCATGCAAAATTGGAATTTTAAAAATAATAACAGTAAGCAATACTGATATGAATAATTATTAGGCTACTATTGTCTTAAGTCAAAAAGAAATAAAAAAAAAAATCTGTAAGTATGGGAAAACACGGATCAGGGTTTTAGTCTGCTGAAGCCCTCACTGATAGACAGACAGCTTTGTTATGGCTGAATGGGGTGGGTAGGTACGACAGGTGGGTCATAACACCTGCCAAACAGGGAGAGTGCCCAGCGTTTGCACTCTGGGAAGAAACTGTTCAAATTGATTGTGATTTTAGTACATTTGTACTGTTAGATTCAAAGCGTTTTCTTCTCCTTTGTCCAGCTGTGGATTCTTATGATAGATATTGCACCCTGTAGAAAGTGTTTAACTGCAATTGCTACCTTAAAGAGCTACCTGATTAAAGTCATTAATCCGGTATAAAATAATGCTTATAAGTTCATTCAGTGATGTTAAGTAATATTTTTACTTGAACTTTGAAAATATTTGCGTAGATGTTACCGTTTTTAGATTGCAGTTTTTTTTTGCCCTCAGTAAAATGTGCATTTGTGGATGAACAACAGTTCAACAAAAACACAGGACATTTTCATTGAGATTATAAAAAGACAATTAAAGCCTTTCATATTTGTTCAAAATATATGAAAGAACAACTGTAATTACAAATCATTTTAAAGCTGCTTTATATGGTATTTTATCAATGGAAATATGTTAAAATAATTAGGCTTTATTTTTATCGCACTCTGTGTCTAATGCAATGCCATCAAAAAACATCATACATTTTAAATGAAGCACATTTAAAAAAAAACATTTAAATTGAAATGATTATGAATCAGAGGAATGATGTTATCTCTGTTGTCGCGATTCTTTTTTAGGTTTTGTGGTTGTGTGCTGGAATGCACACAGTAAGCATAGCAGCATCGGTAAAGTGTCCAACATACACACTTTTTAAATTAAAACAGCACATTTGAATTTTTCAACAACAAGAACACACACTCTTTGTCGTATCGCTGTGATTCATTGCCAAGGGTATTTTGTTGCGGAATAGCTGTAAATGTTGAGGTAAAACAGAAATGCTCAAGTGTGTCAGCTGCTAGAACTGGATTGATGACCTGAGGAAATGATAGTTTAAGGGTAACCTCTGCTCCCTTAAAGAACTAAGACAATAATTCACTTCTATTCGTGGAGTGAACCGAGCTGGGCTGGGGATGTTGTGGATCTACAAGCTAGCACAAAACAGAAGCCTTGCAGTAACTAAAGTACTCAGCGGGGAGGTGTATGATTATTGTGGGTGATTTATTTTTTATATGGCGGTACTACAGAATAAGATGTTTCACATTGCGTCGTACAGAATGTGCTGGGAAACAATGGGATTTTTCAGAAGTGCATTTGTCTCTTAATAAAAAAGAACAGGGCTAAACCTGTTTAGCGACCCCGAGAGGTCCAAGGAAAGGTTTGATTAAAAAGTGTCACTTCAGACTGAGCTTGGAGTAGAGCGCCGAAAGAAATAAGATATGACAAGATAAGTGGTGGGTCTTAAATAAATCCCCTAGAACTGCGCAGCAGCACATGGGCGAGAGGACGTATGTAGCTGAGTTACTGTATACAGTAAATATTAAAAAATGAAAGTGTCCAGACTGGTTGTGGAACTTTTTTTTTTTCAGCTAAGATAAACGAGCTAAACACTTGTATTGTTAATTATTTTTATTGCTATTGTTTGACGTTATGCGGTTTTTAAGGCGTGTAGTGAGTGAGTAATGTTCGAGCTCTTAAAATATTACATTTATAAATTCAAGTTTCCTGGTGTTTTAATAGTTATTCATCTAGACGTGTGCTGCATTCCTAACCTAGTCACTTTTAATTATTTTTGCTTGCCTAAATAGTTTTAGGTGAGGAAACATGTATTGTTCGTTCCGAACTACTTACACTAAAAGTGCAGTCATTTTCTATGCTCTGAAATCACATATACTTTTAAGGTGCGTTAAACATGATGGTATTGAAGTGTGTGTGTCTATAGGTGTGTTTATGTGCGCGTATGTGTGCGCGGAGGGGGACAGTGCAGCTTTTGAGCAGACAGAAAAGCCTCGTCTCTAAGAGCTCTTTCATGTGACTGTAGCATTCCACTAATGCAGTCACAGCAGCGATGCACAAGACGAGACATGCGTCCCGTCCTCCCGCTGCCATCAGTCTCATCGGTCGCTCTCTGCCTCTCCCTTTTGCTTTCTGTGACCTCAACATTTATCGGAGAACCCCGCGCAAAATTCCTCTCAGCATCTGTGGAGCGGGGGGGCCAAACACGCTCACACACACACACACACACACACACACACACACACATAAAGCCAAGAAGTTTAAAATAATAAAGCACACTGACTCATATATCAAGTCCCTCAGCACATATTATATGCGTATTTCTTGAACGAGTAGTTGTTTTGTGCATAAAATGCAACCGATATTATTGCATTGTTGTTTCTTTTCATCAGTTTCATTAACGTCCGCATAGCCTCTCTGTCTGAGACTGAGGGTACAATAACAAAACAGCCCCACTGTCACCATTATTAGATTCCGGCTTCTTTACCAGGCAACCTCATAATAAAAGGAGAGAGAGAGAGAGAGAGGGGTGAGAGGAATGAGCTGTGGATAGAGTTTGCTGAGTGTGTCAAGGACATGTGCCACATGTTGATAGCGCTGAAGACCAGGGGTGAGGACGACACAGGGAGGGAGAAGAGGGGTCTGGCCAGATGACAACTCGGCTGGAGAAGTTTACTGCTAACACAAACAGTTAGTGCAGGAATTCACTTTTAAATAGGTGTCTAGATGAAAGGGTGATGCTTGCTCCCAATGGAGGCAGGAGGGACATGTACACTTGTGTTTCTTTCTTTTTTCTCTATGAAATAACGCAACAAATAGCAGCGTACATTGCCGTGGCCAAAGGGTTATAGTAAGTTACTGGTATTGCTTTAATATCACTGAAATCTGTGCTCACTGCCTAATTGGGACACTTATTAGTCTTCTTGCCTTTAAGCTTTAATAAGAGCGCATTTTTTATTGCAAATAGTTCAGACGTTTTTAACTATTTTCATCACACTTTTGTCTCTTTGAGAGAGTCCTCATTTCATGTTTCTCACTAGCAAAAGAGCTTTGGTGACATTCTTTATTGTGGCCTGTTCTCATTGATAGCTGTTTTATACCCTTAAGACTTTGGCAGTGTTTCAGCTGAGGTCAGTAACTGATGAAATAACCCTCAACAGATCATTACAGCGACTTTTCTTTTTGAAGCGCTATATGGAGAACAGTTCTGATTCTTTTCAACAGGACAGTGTAGGTTCCCATTAGAGCATAAGATTTAATGAGTCAGTGCAGCACATACAGCACGTACATATATATTTATTTAGCGATCGCCATTATGCCACAAATGCTCTGGACAGAGCTTTATTTGCATTGGACATCGTTGAACGAAGCGAAATAAAAATCTAACTTTTAATATGACATTATTTTTGGCCAGTATAAAGTTCGTAAATTGGCCAGTCGGTCAACCAATGTGAGGTTGTCTTTGGCGTTAATTTAAAAAGACTACTAAAGCTATACTCTGATAGAATACCAGCAGCAGATGTTTTGAGGTACGGTCAGTGTTCATGAACTATACGAACAATTATTCCTGTCCCATGTCATTTTGGAGGATGCGTAGTATTACAACGACAGTGGCATCGTTATAACTCACTAATACAACCTTTAACCTGCTGTATTCATCCAATGATTAAAAAATGTATATCCATAAAAGTTAATGTTTTGTTGAGCGAGTCTTGTTTTCTAAACTACAGTAAAGATTAATATCTTACCTGGAAAGCCTTGGGGATAAATGCAATAAAGCCATTTTTCTTTATTAGGTTTTTTTTTTTTCTCTTGGCCCTCTCTTTCTTTCTCCTTTGCTACATGCCAGTAACCCAACAACACCAGAAACAAACGAACAGCTCTGGCACTAGTGAAGATTCTCAAAATGTTTCTTGCTATGAGACACTTTTTTAATTTCTTTATAGATATATAACTGTGTGCTATAGTGAAGTGAAGGCTGCTAATCGATATTCTCTTATTGGGTTTGTGGTTTTGGTCAAATATCTCTCTTGGTTGTGCCTCAGGTGAGGGGCAGCAGACTAATAAAGCATGTTGTGTCTCAGGGGCAGAAGCAGGGATGAGTATGGATTAGTCAGTGTACCCTTCCTGTGAACATACAGTACAGCTCAAATCTGGAGCTCTCTCTCTCTCTCTCTCTCTTTCTGTCTCTGTATGGAAGGCTTTATTCATGTCCTAATGGAGCAGAGAGTCAGCACATGTCAAATAGAGATGAAGGAGGTCTGCAGAAATGCTCTCCTGCCTGTATGTTTGTCCTTGGTTAAGTCGGATTGCCTGTGGCCGGTCCTGTGTGGCTGATGTCTGAGGAAAGTTATGAAAGGAGCCATTCTGTTTAGTAGCTCTGAGCTTCGAGATTAGGACACTGAACTACGCTTTAGTAACATTTATGGGGTATTTAAAGACAGCTTATTGTAAAGGGCTTACCGATGTGTATTATTAAACGTTTATGCACTAAAACATCAAAATGATCTAAGCGGTGTCTGAAGATTTTAACAGTAATGATATATATAGATTTGGATTGTAATACCTGGATTTTCCTCTTATCTTTTGAAAGGATAGATACACTCAAAATACGCTTCAATAACAGCTCAGAGAGACAAAGAAAGAAGGGGAAGTGAGATGTAAGAGCCATTCGCAAGCCAAGCTGTTATTACAGACTAAAGCACCCTGTCATAAATACTCATAATTAGATGCTTCCAGAGACCTAATAATTTTACCATGTAACACAAAGTATCTTGAGTGGCAGAGTCACTTTCCTCTTTCCGTGGGTTTATTTACTGCTAAAGTGAGCCTGTAGTCTCCGTTTCTGCTTATAACTCGCTAATGGAAGGGTTGGTTAGTACAGTAGCTTGGCTGGTGACACCCTGTATGATTTCCCCTTTCAGCGGTGTCGTCTGAGCAAGTCCTGCGTTCATGTTTTCACATGTAAACGCCACTCTGTTCCACTCCAGTGCTAAAGGCCTCTTTTACGAGCCTATGAACATTTCAGCTGCATTTTTAACACGAAGAAAAACGAGTGCTGCAAAAAATCTTGCCTTTTTCAGACCAAGGACCTTCGTCAAATATCATTCAGCCTAACGATTGGTCTTTCGCACCAGTTTATATCTATTTGCGAGACGTAAGCTCATTTCTCACCTCTTACTGGAAGAGAAGACTAGATAAAGAGCATGTTGGTACAGTACGTTAGCATAGCGCCTTTGTACCTTTCATCCAGCGTGACTTTGTGAAGCTTTAGCTGAAGCAGTCCAGGAGTTCCCCTGTTTCCCACATCAAAGCTTCTCGCATCTTCTGTCCAACCACAGTCCAGCTAGCCTATAATGGCGATTTTAGAGTGCAGGTTTCAGTGGCTCTTCCTAGCTCCTAGCTTCCTAGAGTAAATAGAGCATGTTTAGAGTGCTACCCGATAATACTGGCAGTTGGTCCATATCATGCTTTCATGAGATCAAGCACTGTATTGTCTACTGTAGCAGTATAAATTAAGCCATGGCTGTAGCTTTAGGTATGTTAAGCCAAAAATATGTTTTAGTTGTCTGCTTGCTGCAGCATCATAAGATATGTTTTGTCATCCGCATGATCCACTGCGTAGGCGCTGCCCAGATTTTCTAGCTTCATGTACATTTGTATGTTTGAACTTTATGCATGCGATGAGAATTGCTCCACTAATTGCTGGGTCTAATAGGTGACAATGTTCACAGCTGGGCTGTTGTGCTTAAGAATTTATTTTTTACTACAAAAGTCAGGTCAAAATTTTGTACACATGTTTGTAAAATAAACATTTTGTAGCTTTGCATTTATTTTTGTGCCTATGAGCATATGTCAATGTCTTCCTTCATTCCACTGAGCCTTAATACTGATCAGTCTGCTATTAAAGTGCTGTAAGCACAGTATGAAGAGGAAGTTTCCTTCATCACAGAACATGTAAATTCATTTGCTACAGTTTAGCCTTTGCATTGTTTTTTTAATTTCTGTCCTCCTGTGGTAACTTGACAATGCCAGAGTTCTTCAAAATGCGCTAGAAACTTTCAGTGTCTCTTTTATATCACTGTGGATGCTACACTGTAGCTCAGTCCATCAGGCATTTAGACAACATTAAAACAGTGCTGGTCATCCTGCTCCTCAGCATGCGGGTGACCTCAAGCAGAGATGCAACTAAACACTTGCTACAAAAATAAATAAATAAATAAATAAATAAAAAACATAAATAAATACATTTCTACATCACACGTAACGGGAGGCTACAAATAAACAGCCCTTAATTTCTACCTGAAGCCTTGCAAACCAAAATGGCACAATAATCCAGCTTTCACTGAGAACATTGGTACATTGGTATTTTTAAGGCATGGGATTTCTGTCCAAGCTTACATTGCATGTACATTCGTTCTTTTACACTGTCAGAGCATTTCCTGGACAGTCCTGTAAAGACTAAAGGTTTCCAGATGGATCACTTTAGCATATTGCATGGTTTGTGAACTTATTCATTTTGATGCTTGCAGCATATCAAATATATTTAATTTATATATATATATATATATATATATATATATATATATATATATATATATATATATATATATATATATATATATAATTGTATTCTTATTTATATTTATAATTTTATACTTGTAGTAAACTTGCTCAGAAGCTCACCTGGTAGAGAACTACGCTTGTAATAAAATAAAAGTGAAAATAGACTTGAGATAATATAATGAGTTATTGACTCGGAGAAACTAATTAAAACTACATAGTTTCTTAAGCAAATATTTTTGTTATCTTGCTTTTGATTTTATTGCTTTTATTAACATTTTATTAACATTTGTTAACTTTTATTATTGATTGGGTTTAGAGTAGGGTTAAATGCAATAGAGCATTAAGCATTTACTGTCAATAACCAGATATGTATTTTCTCAACTGCTGCAATACTTATTAACAACCAACATATTACAAATTGCCATATTTATTTCCAACTGTTTTATTTGAAGCTAAATGTGCTTTTAATGCTACATTTTGGACATTTCACTTTATGAAAAATCCAGAAAGAAGGTTGACTGGCTTGACTTTTTTAAAGTGGTAAACAGAAGACAGCATTCAACAACAATTCAGATTCAGTGGTCCACTGAATTCAAGCCAGGATTTGTCTCTGTGTCCCAGCTAATGATCTCCTTTGTGAATTCATATATGACAAGGAGAGTGCAGACCCAACCGTTAAAACATGATACAGTACACAAACAACTTTCCTACAGTCCAGAGAGATGTGATTGCAACCGAAGGACATCTGAGAGAAGACATTGCCTTCAAAAAATAAAGTCAATGGGTCAGAAATGTTTAGATTTAAATTAGTTACCTTATAACAGCATGAACATTTCTTAGCACGATTACAGTGACCAAAATGATGACCCTTATCAGTTTTATCATGGCATTGTTAAAATGTAGTTTTGACATAAATCGTTTCACCAAGTTTTAGATTTAAAATCAACAAACAACAAATTGCTTCACAAAATACTGAACCTGCTCAAAATTACAATTTATTTAGAAATGATTATATATATTTTATCCTATTAATTTATCCAATTTTTTCATCAACCAGTCAAAATTTAAAGCAGGGTATGCAAAATAAAAAAAAGAAAAGAACACAGACTGGATGTAAATAAATCTGCTCTCTGTCACTAGGTGTCACTTATGGAACAGCAGAATTACAGTTGTTTCTCGTAACCTCAGTGGACAAAGCAGCAAAAGTACTTCGTTAGGTATTAGCTACATGTTGCGAAGAAGAAAGAAATGCTGTTGAATCTTTTCTGAAGACAGTCAGAACCTTCTGAGCTACATTAAATTAATTCATTTGTATTCATTTATTCATTTGTATAATTCCCTATAAAACCTCCCAGATTTCTGCCATGTTTTCTAAGAAAACAAAACTACTCTGCATGCTGTGCGCACATGAGGCGGTTCAAATCCTGGTAATCGATTGCGGTTTTAATGTTACTTAAAATACGAAACGGTAACAATAATCGTGGGGAGATTTATCATGATTTATCGTCAAACCGGTAATTGTTGCATTCCCAAAATTAGTGTTTCATGATATTTAGTTAGTGCAAAGAAATGTAAATGCCTTCATTCCCTGTGGTATTGCATATTCTGAATCTGCCAATAGGTTGCATAGGATGAGTCTGCTTAATCTTCCAGTCACCTACAGGTTTCCTTTCCAGCCTCTGGCAGCTTTGCAGTCATGTGACTTAATGTGGACTCTGTCTCATGGGCAGGCCGGGGAATTGTACAGTTATGATTTCTGAACACACTCACATTATAATCAGTGTAAGGCTTACTTTAGCCCCTAATCCTTAAGTGGATAAGCTAAGCTTTAATTAGGCTAATCAGCAGTATAATTAGCTCCAATTACATTTTATTGGCCAGATAACAACATATCTTTAAGTGGGCTTAAAACGCATTGCAAAAAAGTATGTTACATGAGAATGCGGTGGCATCTTCACAATGTTTTCACAACCTTTCTCTATATGTGCGTTAAGTGCATTTTTTTTTGTTGTTGTTTAAAAGCTATGCCTTTTTGTCAGTTTGCTGTGATGCTGTCAAGATTGTGGACCAGGTTTGTGCTTGAGTTTACTGTGGATCACCTTGACAATCAGGAGGTTCACTCATGTGCCATGGCTTGACAGCGTGTCAGCAGTTTGGTCACTTAGTTCATTAAACCTAGCGAGATGTGCATTGGTGCATTGAGGGTGAACCCAATCCTGGCCTGACAGCAAGATGGTAGCCCTCCAACTTCTAAGTGTTTCTAGAGGATTCCAGAGACACAAACTGCTTTTTCTTTGTTGCTTGCACATTGTGACTTTGAATGAATGCGTGTTTAAACTCAGGGCTTACTGTAGCAAGTATACAATGTGTCTATGCACAGCTTCATTGAGAATAACTAAATTCATTAAACGCAGACCATTCTGTCTATGCTTTTGGTGACAAAATCAATAAAAATCAGCATGTGCAGCATTTGTCCTTGTAGAAAAATTCGGATGAGCAGCAGGACAGAATCTTCTCAGTTCTTTATTGGTCACTGCCAAGACAATGAGAGCTGACACCACTGACTTCCTCTTATAATTTCAAACATGTCGTAAGTTGACTTTGGGTAAGTAGAGCCATTAACTCAGCAAGGAGTTGAGTCACTGCGGGTGTTGACACCCACCTGCTGAAAGATTTGGGCTCCCTTCCAATGAAATTTTATTATGCCTTTCCCTCTCTAACTTCCCTCCATTTTGTGGAATTAGATGTACGTCATTGCTTACGTTGCTTGAGTGCCCACTATTGACGGAATACATGCAGTTGGTTTAAATGGAACGCTGTATGGCCTTGATCGCTTGGGGCCAGATTTGCTAACAGCTTGCGCCAACGCAAACCATCTTTTGGTGTTAAAATAGTACATTTGTAAATTTACAAAAGACCAGCAGTGAAGAATTAGCGCATGAATACACAGGATACCTGATTTTTCAGATGCAAAATTTAAGGGAGGAGAGTATTATAATTAATCATGCAATCTGGTTTACTAACATTTGTGCTCACAAATACTGCTCCATTATTTAACTGTTTTGCACTTGACATGGTTGGATTTGTTGTTGTTAAGAGGTTCCACACATATAAATTTATTTGGAATGCCAGTAGAACACATTATCTAAATAGGAACATATCCTTACGCTAATTTGCACTGCGCTTGGTAGATTGCGTTGGTCATTATGGAAATGAGGTGTGCAACTGTGTTCTTTAATTTGCACACTGTCAGTAAATTGCTGACAGTAAATAGAAATTTGTCCTGTTTTATACTACAGTATTAGAATTGCAGGTTATACCTTTTTGTAGTGTACATACAGGGAAAGATACTTCTTATAATATACAATTGATACATTTCAATTCACTTCTGTTCATTGTTCATACATACAAACATAATAAATATATATTTAAATATGTTCCTGTTGGAACAGTCTGTAAGGTTTTTCAGAATCTTTGTATGAATTTTCACAGAACATTTAGGAATAACCCTTTTCATAATAAAACAAATGTTCTTACAACATATGTTAGCTGGGATGTTGGAAGAAATCTGTCTTTGCAATGCAATGCGGATTGTTTTATCCCCAAAGGATACATGAATGTGCACAGTTCTGACTTAGATAGGTAGTTTACTTAGATTTTGAGACATTCCGTTGTTTAGCCAGCCATTTGTGTCACTGTCAATTCACAGAAAAGACCTTAATTTGTTTTATGCCATTATCAGGGCTTTCCATTTTTGTTTCACCTCACTCAAAGAGCAATATTGTTAGATAGATGCATCTAGAGCTTATTGTCAAACATAAACAACCAGTTTGGCATCTGAGGGTATAACATCTGGAATCCATATCTAATATCTCGTCCTTTTCACCAGGGACACAACAGCCCGATTTACAGGGGGTGTGCAACAGAAAATTTGTAACACCAACCATATAAATCTGTATTTACATACTGGACAGGGATTAAGTTGTTCACGATTTAAGTAGCTGTTGCATGCTTTAACATAAGGCAGATCTACCGCAGAGCCTGAACTGAAGTAGTCTGCTTGGGTTTAAAGCCTCCCCTCCCTTATTCTGTGTGTGTGGTTCTGTTTGGAACAACTTCAGCATGCTCCAGCACTGGTTATAATAATGTTACAGGGAAGTATCACATAGCAAGTAGCGCGGACCAATCATTTGCCCTAGGCTTTAACAGAAGTTCCAACAGTTTCGCCACTAAACCAACAGACAAGGAGTTAGAACATATCCACAAGAGCCCAAGTTGTTTAAGAGCTGAGCAGATGTCAGCTCGTGTGAATGCATTTGAGTGCACACAAATATGCTATTTCTACTTGGCTGATGCTTTTTTACTTTCAGTGTGCACACTTTAAATCCGTGTTCACTATCAGTTGCCACCACCATCTGGACGCCCCCGAACACATCCCAGACCCCTCTTTACTCTCTTTCCCTCATCCTGCCTTCCTGCAGTTCATATTTCAGTTTGCTCCCAGGAGCTCGCAGGTCTGTGCCAGACGGAAATTCGCTGAGGCTGCAGGAGCCCCTCGGAGGCCACACAGAGGAGGGACAGGCCGGGAACAATCAAGCCCAGTGCTCCTGCCTCTTCGGCAGCCTGTAAGGCTGCTCGGGTCCTCAGGGTGCCTGGTGCCTTTCTCTCACCCTCGCTCCCCTCATGCCCCATCTCGCTCTCTCTCTTCCTCTTTCATGCTCACACTATTTCTCCACCGTAACGGCCCTCCTCTGTCTACTCCCCAGGGTGGACCAAGAGGCCATCCAGTCATTCGTTGTCCATCAGATGTGTTTACTCTTTCCGTGACAGCCAACACATCTGGAGCGCATATTCAGGTTATTCCAGTGCCACTAGACACATTCCATGAGATCATTTCAGAGGTTGTTATGGTGATCTTCTCCCCCAGTTGTATGACAGAAATTGTTGGAAGAGGGTAGGGAGGTGAGGGTAAGGGGTACAATTGTGAACACTGGAACTACTATTGGTGGGGGGTTGGGGTAAGTAATTACAGATTGTGTCGCCCTCCTGGAACACCAGCCTTGAGCTTTAATGAAGTGTTGCAGTGACATTTTTCCTCCTTCCTTCGCTTTCTCTTTATCTCTTTTCTCTTTTTCTCTTTCTGTCTTTTTTTTCTTATCCATCGGCACATTTCAGGTCCTGGCCTCTCCCCCCGAACATTCCTGTGCCTGTGTGTGACTGTGACGGCTGTCATCAGGCAGGAATGTCCAGCTCTCCCACCTCGTCCACCATGCTCTTGGGTGAAGCCCCCCTCCCAACCCTCCTCCTCCGAAACGCTCGCCTTCAGAAAATGTGTTCCTGCAGATGTTGTCCATTCAGTGCATACCTTTGATTGGCTGGCTTCCACAACAAGCAGAGTAATTTGCAGATATTCAGTGGCTTGTTTTTGAGCTTGAGAGTGTGCGAGCTATTTTATCTTCTATTGCTTTTACCAGTAAAAGGGAACATTTACTTTGCCATTTGTTGGACACATAACCCCACACAAATGTGTTGACGAAAATGTTTTCTTCTGTTGTTCAGAGAAGAAAAAGACCTTTTTCTCAAAATATCCTGCCCATTAAAAACATATTTGTTCTGCCTTGATAGAAATGGTATGTGCACAGTATGAAGTATTAATATTCTCATTACTCTAAGGGCAAAGTATGATTTCTAAGATTTAAGTTTCTAATGGCCTTATTTACCATTGCCCAATCAAGCCATATTTGTCCAACCTAAAATGGTTCATGTTTTTTTTTTTTATACTGGATTATATGTATTCATATTTTGCAAACACCGAGGGTACCTATATAATTTAACTACTCATTTCCCTCTTCCTGACTCAGGCCTCTCCCAGGTCTCCTTTAAGTCTTGTTTGGTACCACTGTCCCATGGTACTCTTCTATATAGCTGAGCTGCAAGCTACACAAAGCCTGTGACCCCCCACCTCCGCACTTTTCCAACAATCCATCACTCTCCCTGTTTTCCTTCTGTACCAGTACAGTTTTCGTGGTTGGGGAGAGCTGTGTGTTATATATTCAGGGCAACGGTGTTCATTTCAACAACACCCATAAAGCCAAGACATAATATTGTACATGGCTTTGTTCCCCAGTCTCTCTTTTTGACCTTAATAAATTATGTAGATTAGAAAAGTAGAAACACATTGTGCTGATAAGAGGTCTGATGCATCTGGATGGGGGGAGTGGTGGTAGTGAGAGCCTGGCTGATGGAGGTGGGGGTGAGGGGGGTGGTCAAAGAGAGACATGAGTCTGTTTAGTCACACTTTTTCTTTAGTCCTGGCCCCATATGTTAAGAAGTGAGGAATAACAGTGGTGTCCCAGTTGGAAGAGACTTTGTAGGCCACTGCCAAAAGAAAGATGATTGTCTGTGGTGGGAGAGTAAAACAGGGGCCTCAAATGGTAAGGAAAAAGCCAAAAATGTTACGCTCTGGACCGTTAGAGCGGGTGTGCTAAACTATTAGGGGGCGGAAAGCCTTTGTCTGCAGAAGCTGTTGTGTTGCAACACATATGAGAGCCTGTAGTGGAATGTGTGTGTTGGAGCATGTGTGATATACAGTGCGTGATATTTATTTAAGAGGGACTCATGGAGTTTCAAATGCAGGACACAAGATACTATTCCCTCTCGCCGTGAGCACTCTTTCCTTTCGCTGGAAGTGTTTCAAGACCACCTGAATCACAAATACACACACGAAGGGGCCAAGCATTGATACCATTATGTTCTTTTCTCATAACAAATGACATTGAAAACCCTCAGCTGTCTTTGGGGGAATTTTCATTTCTGCATTGTCAGTACTGACTGTGAGAGCTCTCTTTAAACTGACACTCATAGTGAGAGAAAAAACACAGGGCTCTTACAATCAGGGTGTGACAAGTTTTAACTCAGAGTCTCACATGTGTTGTTCTCCCTCCTGACCTCCTCTGAGACAACACTCGGCAGGACGACGGGATAGGTTTCTGTCTTAAGAGAATTTCAAAGGCCAATGGTGAGAGACGATAAGAGGGAAACATTTAGAAGAAAAGAGAAAGCGCTTTTCTTTCTCAAGGAGGATCTTGTGTGATCAAAGACAGGTCCCCATGAAATCTGTGAACCCCCTGCAGTAAAACTCAACGTACTGTCAATTAAAAGACGCTAATGGTACAGTACTATTCCCAGCAGTTCCGGCACTGAGAGCTCTTCGGGTCCTCTGGGGAATTAGTTAGGTGACAGAACTGCAACATGTTTACTAATCAGCAGCAGTGCTCATGGTTCCTAATGAGAGAGAGAATGAAAAAAAGGAAGAGAAAGAGAACAAGTCACTGTGAGTCATCTTATTCGTGCATCATCTCATCCACATGTGTGTGGGGGCGACATACCTGTCTACACAGATGGATATCTCTGACTTGCTTTGGAGGCGCGACTTTGGAAACTCTTGGCAGGTCTAGCAGGGGAAGTCCCCTGGACGACGGATGAGGCAGCGTCTTTGGGTCCTTTTCAAAGGCAGGAGTTTAGAAAGGGAGAGGACATGATGAAGAGATCAGGAAATGCTCCATTTGCATTCCTTAGAAGTCTGATTTGATTTCTCATGTGGAAGTTTAACAAATTAACAGAGAGAATGAGAGATAGGCCTACTACGGGAGACTTATATTTTTTCCTAAAAACTGGTGTTCATGGGCAATTTTTATAGTGCTGGGGAAAAAAAAGAATGCCCACAGCCAAGGTTATAATGTGTTTGAGCCAAAACTCAGAATTTCCCTGCACAGCAAACAGTATTCTTTGGAGCTGATATGTGCCAAAGACAAAAGATGCAGGAGTATTTTTGGGATTGTGTAGTGTTCCCTCAGTTGAAGGGCTCTCTGTGTGAGGTTTGTTTTGGTTAGTGTCCTCACTGCCCTTCCACATACCAGCTGCTGCGATACACCTCTGGGCCCGGTGCAGGGAACACAGAGGGCTCCTTCCACGGGTCACTTTATTAATGTGCTCTCTCTCTTGTCTGACATTATTAACCACATCTTGTCTGTACAGGAGACATTCCTGAGAAGAGCCCCCTAACCTGACATTGTCACTATTTGAATTATTGCCTCATCTCCCCAATCTGATGTCTTGAGCAAGAATGCATAGTGGGGGGTTGGGGGTTAGTATGCCAGCCAAGCAGTCCACTTTTGTCCACTGTCTTTTCTTTTTTTCTTTCTTTTTTTAATTTCTGCATGGTTCATTGTCAGACAAGGTTTATGTTTTTTCTTAATTAAATAATGTCAAATTTACATCACTGGGGGTGTTGTACTTTAAAATTAAACGTTTATTTAATTATCTGTTAATACACTTTATGTTCTAAAGGTAAAAAAAAAAAAAAAAAAAAAAAAAAAAAAAAAAAAACATTAAAAGCAAGAAGAAGAAACACCTTTAGTATAAGTGGTCCAAAGTAATACACTTGTTTTATTTTTGCATAATTACAATTATATCATGGTAAACCAATAAGTTACCAATATCTAAACAAGTTAAACACTAGACAGGCAAGGCTAGCAAACCATTTTTTTTTCAATTGGAAAGAGTGCATAGTCTGGGTAATAAGACAAATGAAACTCTTACAGCTCTCAGAGTCTTCATGGATGGAGAAGGAGGGGGCATTAAGAGGAAGCAGGGACTGGTTTACATGTATCACTACTTTGTAGGCAGTGAGAAATCTATTCCACAGGGCTGTGCTGCTCAGAGACACACAGCTGCAGGGGATTAGTGACCCTGAACGAGTCCAGAAACCAGGAATGCACCAGCCCCCTCTTAAAGACACCACCGGAGAAGGAGGTTTACACTCATTCTAGATACTCAACACTCACTCTCAAAGACACACACACACACACACACACACACACACTTATACTGAACACCCAAATACCAACTCTGTCACATTATTTGTTTTGCAATTCTTCAGAATTACCCAACAGCCTGGAAGGAATATCCATTCATTGTTCAGCAGTTGTAAAATTATTGATCCTTTCTGGGTTACAACAAGCTAATCTCACTCGCCTCAGTTCATTTTTAAATATACTACTACATGAACTATATATGGGTCAAAGGCATGACATTCATTTTTTAACTTATTTTTTTTAAATAATCATTATGATGAATAAATTATTAGGATTATTACTATTCTTACTGCAATTTTTTTTACCAGTTTTATATGTTAGTGGCTCATATATTTATATGTAAATGCGCAGCCTGAAATTTTAGAATATTCACATTATTTGAGAATATGGCAAATAGTCTGTTTTTAAATAATTTTAATGATTTTTTTTCTTTATTGTGTCACCGACTTATATTTAGTTATTTGTAAAAGTGTAGCTAGAAAATCATCTAAGCCTTTTTTTGATAGCTTTAAATGTGTGGTCAACAGTAGCACCTCAGGCGTGTGTTGTGGTGAGGACTGTTTATCTGAAAAAAAAAAAAAAGAGCAAAAGTTGTGTCTCTTGGGTCAGATTCCGCCTGACATATCCATACCAATTTGTCAAAACATTGTTTGTTTCTCAGACACAATGCATTTTGGCATAAATGTCTGGAACCACAGCTAGGAACCGCTTTGGTTTGATCTGTCTGCCTGTGTCTGCCGTATCTCTCCATTTTTTTTATTACTTAAAGTACAGAGCGTTCTATATTGAAGGTGACACGAGTGTCACAAATCGGCCCTTATCCATATCTTCCTTCAATCGTGTCTTCTACAACGTCCTCTTGTGTTGTCCCGGCCCCGCTGAGTTGACAGATGTAGAAGAGAGGCACTTATTTCCTCCTAACGTGTTCAGTGGGGCCTTCATGATGCACTGAAAGGCCAGAGTTTGGCGTCGCTGTAGCGTTAGCATGGCACTACCTGTCACTCAAATGCGTATGTCAGGATTACAACCCAATTACCTTTACACTCCTGCTCCTGCTCTTAACTCACTTCCACCCACTTGAGTCGCAATGTGCTAAAAGGATGCGTTAACCATGCAAGCCCGTCATTAGAGCCTCATATGCCCACAGCCTAGAGAGAGAGAGAGAGCTGGTTACCCTCAGTACTTCCACCGGACAGCTCTGATGCCCATCATCTGGAAGCATTGAATGTCAGAGTAAAATATGCATAATTTGCAGACATTTTTTCCGCATGCCATTTTGCTCACTTTCCATACTTGCGAGCAACACCTCCTTGTCTCTCTGTGCTCTTTTGATGCTGTTTGCTGGGTAGGACGTGATGTCTTTGATTGGCTCATTCTGCACTCAACAGAGTCACGACTGCGGAGTGACTCACCATCCTTAGTTTCCTCCTAACTTTAGTCACACCGTCTTACAAGCTCAGACACCTTGTGAAGGAGGATATAGAGAGGGTGGAGGCTAGGACAGGGGAATCTTTCAAATCGTTGCAGGTTTTGACACACACGTCTCATAATCTGTCTTTCATGTCTCCCCCTGTCCTCTGTTCTGGGCCCCTCGTCCCTCCCAGATACCTCTGTCATATCTTCCAGCACAGGTGATATCAAAGGCCCGTTTGGCATGGAGCTGATTGGCTGTCTCTGCAGATTTTATGAACAGAGCTTTAATTGCAGACAGACATCTGCTTTTATTCAATCAGCTTTATTGGCTTGAGTCACATTTACTCCACTGCCAGCACTTTGTTGCTCATTAAAAAAGCGAAATAAAACAAGCGCTCGAACGAGCCATACACATGTAAATAAATATGAGGGCTGTAACCGTGCATTCATGCGCACTTACACAATAAGATAATTCAAAAGTCCTGAACAATGAATAATGCAGACGATAACAAGAGCCATAAAAGTGCGCGCAGTGATATTTATAGCGGTAATAACAATGGAGAAATGTAATTTGAGGGTCAGTGGGGGCTCTGTTTGACTGTGGACAGGGTCTTCTCGGCCCCCTCTGCAGGGGCACACATGAGCATATTGTTCCAGTCGACCATCTGCATTGTTTAATTCAGCGTTTGAGCTCCAAATGATTTGGTGCGAAACCAGGGGAGATGCGGACGCAAGCACACCTCTAAAGGTAGTTTTACAGGAGATTAAATGTTGCAAATCATTTCTTGAAACTGTAATTGAAGTGCTAGTTCTAACAACGGTGAGTTCACAGAGCGCTTCTGACCAGACACACTTCATTATCTCACAGTGTGGCTTTATAATAGAGTCAATGTCCCATCATCCTTTAGCAAGGCACGTACAGTATTGAGTAAGTGTACATGCGACAAAGATCATTCCATTCTAATAGTGCATTCAATTGGACGGGTACAGGCTGAGGTCAGCGAAGTGTTCTTGTTGCCTGGCTGGTTTAGGCTGTAGTTGGCGGTAGCGCTTACTAACACCACTGTGGTGGGAGAAGGATGTGAAGCTGAAACCTGAAACGGTAAAGCATCTAGTGAACCTCCCGATAGGTGTCCCAAGAAAGAAACGTGGAAAACAAATGTGATAGAGTATTTTTATGAAGCAGAATTAAAAACCTTGGTTGTGATTCTGGCAATGCAAAGGGTTACACAAGCTCTGATGTTTTTTCAAGCCCACTAGACTTATTCATCTTCAGAGCACAAATAAATTTTTAATATTCTTTATTTATTATTTAGTCTTCTGAAGAGACATGATTGCTTTGTATGATGAACAGAGTTGATCATGTGATCAACGTTCATGTGATCAACACATAGAGCTCAACCATTTTTGAGCTTGATGCACAATAACTGGTCTCATGTAAATGATTACAGAATGTCCATTTTTGGGTGAACTAACCCTTTAAGAGAAAAGAGAAAAGGTGAGAAGTGGCACGTCTAACCAGGGGTGTGACCGGTCTCCAAGATCAGGAGCTACGCCCATGGTCCAAATCACACATACAAGAAGAATAGACACAGATTGTACGTGTATTTCTAGTATTTTTTTGGTAGCCTTTATAATTTATTTGTAACTTTTAGAAATATGTTCATGTCCCAAGGATCAACGCATGGGTTCTAAATATGTTTAATTGCAAGTGTAAAAGTTTTTGGATTTTTACACCTTTTAATGTCGTGTTTTCTAGCACTAATCCATCGCTGTTGAGCCACGAACCTAAATATGGTTGTTTTTAAGATACAGACAGAATACAAATCAGAGCGTAATGACGACAGTAATTAGATTATAAGATAGGAAAAGGCAGGAATTAGGGAAAGACCTTCAGTGACAAGAGAGACAAGGTTATAGAGAAAGTGAAAACTGAAGACAAACCTTAAAAAAAAACAAAAAAAAAAAAGGTGTATTGAGAGAAAAAGAGAGATGTTAATGGTTTGGGCGGCACCCCTGGCGTGCACAGTACTGGTGTTTCTGCCCAACACCTCCACACGTCTGATCGGTGCATTCCATCCTCCTAGCACACAGCAGCACAGCCACTCCTGCAAACCACGGGAAATCTGCTGGAGAAAGAGAAATCTGGGAGGAGTAACTGTGAATGTGTGTGTGCTTTTGTGAGTTTAAGGGCATGTTTACTTGCCTCTCCCAGACAACTTTGGGGCAAGAAGGAGGGGAGGGCAAAAGGGGCAAAACTCGGCCTTTCTTTCGCTGTCTTTATGTCTCTCTCCCTCTCTCTCTCCTTTACAGATTGTCACCAGGAGTACAGAAAACATTCTCAGGGATTTCCTGCCATTCAAAACAAAAAGCAGGTCCCCCCCCTTTCCCCTATCACTCCCCCCGTCGGCATGTTAAGGTCGGAACAGTGCAGCAGCTGAGTGTGAGTGCTGATGTGCACTTTCCAGGTCAGGGGCGGAAAAAGGCTCCTGAACCCTCCTGATTGCTTGTGCTGCTGTGTGTTGTTCCATAGCATGCCACTTACTCACCTCCAGTCGCACACAGAGAAAGAGAAACGAATAACAAAACACCCTGAGAATAACCTGTGCGAGGCTTTGAAGGGTCACATTTCCCTTTTTGTCCTGGATCTTCAGTGATTCGACTGTCTAGATCAGTATATGTTAACAGGTTTTAGAACGTGTACAGAAATGTCTAGAACACATTCTGTGCAATTGACTGTGCAATTGCATGCCTTGACCTATTATACGGTATAGAGTGTGCCAGTACTAATTTGACACATGCCTCTACAACATCAACTAAGTACACTTACAATATTGGTAGATTATTTAATTAAGTGCCGAAAGCTCGCTGGTGTTTGGTTTCACATTCAGGTCAATAACGTGAGACTCGTTATTTGTCTTATTACCTCTCTATTATATGCTAACTTATAAAAAAATTAACAATAAATAAATAAAAAATCATATATACACTGACTTCACCTCTTGGGGAACAAAATCTTATGGTGATCAAATGTTTTCACACCATAATGAAGAAGAAACTCATGAAACGAACAAAACTTTAAAACAATACATACTTTATTATTGTATCTAAAAATATTTATCTAAAATTTCCACTGACTCAGTTGTCTCTATAGTGGTTAAATATGAGATATAATTAATTTTAGGTCTTTGGTCTCAAAGCAAATTTATGTTACACTTACATCAGAGCACTGTCGTTGCACTGAGCAACTTTTATCATGCCTGTTGTTTTTATGTATAAATTTTCTTTTACAAATAATAGTAAAATTTAGCACTAGTATTTGGAAACGGTGTTTGTGTATGTGTTTGTCATTGTGACTAGATTGTTATAAGTCTGCAGTAAAGATTTATATTGAAAGAGACTAAAGAGACCTTAGTGCTGCTGTAAACAAGGACGTTGTTTTTACTTTCTATGACAGCTTTTAAGATGCAGCCAACAAATGCGCTGAGCGGAGCCATCATCGACAATTTCCTCTACAGATGAAAGGATAGTATGACAAAGTTACTGCTTTCCTCAGCCTCAGCTCTGAAACTGACAAACTTTTGAATCCGTGGCTGGAGGAAGTAGTTCTGCACAACCGTTTTAAAGGCACCTCATTGTTGTTTCTTCTTCTGTATTTACACACTGAGATTACGTGTGGCCGAATCAGTAACTACAGTATTAAGCTATACCCCTGGACGCATTTTACCCCACAGACTAGGTTTGAAAAAGCCAGAAAATTGAATGATATTTTTATTAAATAGCATGTACTTCCTATCTACAGGCCTAATTATTTTCATATATAATAGTGATGTTCTACAAAACAACATGCTTTAAAACACCTTTTTTCTTACTCCTGAAAATGGGATCATTTACATCACCATTGTCATTTTTATAGTGAAAACATACACATCTAGTCAAGATTAGATAAAGATCAGATCATTCGACTTTTTAAGGCAAGGTTAGTTCAACCTTTATAAAGTCATGAGGTGTGACTCAAAACCTCATGATATTTCTAAATGAATAGAATTATATGAATAGAGTGTATAATATGTAACTACTTTATACATGTTGGTTTTTGTCATTTTATAATTGTTATATTTTAAAATCCCTAAATGTAAACATATAATAGTACAGCAGTATTTTAAAAGCCTAGCATAAATAGATAATGCACATTTCAAAGAAACATTTTTTTCCTTTTTTGAGTGGAAACTAGTATTCCATCAGTAACCAGTTTGTCAAATCTTTCCAAGTTGCTGTATCAATAACAATAATGAAGGTTAAAGGTTTTTTTTTTTCTACCCTAGAGATGCAAAGTTTTTTATGGCACCATGTGGCATTGTCAGAGGTCCGGTCAGGCCCGGTCTTATGACAGCAAACATAGGTTGTGCAGCTGAACGGTAACTTCAAGTGAAGGCCAGCCCAATTATCCCCAATCAGACTCTTAACTGCTGCGGTCTGGGGGTGGGGTGCAAAGCTCCCTGAAGGGCTTAGCCTTCATTACTGGGCAGCACATCCTGCACATTAACTTTCCCCCTCCTTCTGCTCACTCTCCTCTGTTTCTACTCTCATGCCCCCTTGGCTTCATTGTGTGGTGTGTAATGATACAGCAAACAATCAGACATCCAAACCTAAAGCACATGGCGAAGGCCACTGAGCTAGGCAAATCTGAGTCGTTCTAATAACACACAAAGAATGCCTGGTGGAATTCTTAACTGCAGAATAATGTCACATGGGCTAGAGGTAGGAGGACAAGAAGGGTGTGCGCCTACGCTTACAGATGATGGGATGTGTCCCTCCACCTCCCCTCTCAAGAGAGAGGAGAGACAGATTGGAGCAGAAATCAGCTCAGGTAATTTTCCAGTAGAGAGACAGTGATTACTGCGTGCCTCTCTTGCGGCCCACAGGAAGTTTCCTCTTCACTGGCTTAATGTGTTTGTGTGTGTGTGTGTATGTTTAGAGGAGGGCATCAAATGCTTGCCGCTGTCTTCAGTCACCAGCTGATTGGTTGCTGGCCTCTGTGGGCTAGTAGCAGATCTGAGCAGAAACCTTCCTTGCACACAATGCACAAAACACACTTATCAGCAGTGGCATGGCGAGAACAGAGAGAATCTCTGTATGACTAAGACTAGATTAGGAAAGTTCAGTGTGTCCCTGGAGTGGGGGATGATGGGAAGGTGTGGTGCCTGTAGGTGTGCTTGTGATTGCGCTTGTTCTTGTCAGGACAGGAGCGGCATCGGGGGGCCGTGCGGTGGCAAAGAACTCAGTGTCAGTGCTGCGACACGTCGTCCCTAATCTGCCCTGAGAAAATTCCGCACAATTTTTATTGTATCAGAAACAATCGTAGGGAACGTTTCTTTAAGTAGGAAGCATTTAAAACAAGAGAGAGTCTGTGAATGTTTAAAGGTACGCTTTTGAAAAACTCCCTGTCCTGCATTTGTCCCAATTATGAAGGTCTATAAAAGGGATTTATGGTGTAAGTTGAATATCAGCAGACTTTAATGTTGAAAGGCTCATCTTGACTGAAGCGCACCGCTGATCTTCCCTCTACTCAACTCACTGCCGAAGGCACCAAAAAGTCTCCACACGTTGGAAACTGAGTCAAACCACATCAATCAGGACACTCATTCCTGCTCCACCTCTTTTTTCTTACACCTTGTCTGCTCTTTTCTTCTGTGTGCAGTTTTTTCTTCATCTTAGTTGTCTTTTTCCTCCTTGTCACACTAGGAAAGAACTCCTGTAGATGGCAAAAGCAACAAACCCGCAACCGACTCATATCATATATGTTTTTCTGGACAAAGGCGTTTATTCGAGACACACTTAAAGGGTTCAGAAGACATGTCTTACCGTCTCATTTCTTTCATTAGCTACAAACCCTGCCTTCAATCTCAGGTGCTTATCAGACATATAGATCACAGAAGACCACACCGACACACACACACACACACACACACGTCCTATCGTAATGCATTATTATTATTATCTGCTGAGTCTCGGCTCTGTAAAATGAGTTTTCCTGAACTCCATTAAAAGCAGTGCTTGTCGTTCCCCTGGGTCAGATTTGCATGCGCCGCTGCAATGCGCCTCAAATGGAAGATGTCCTTCCTTTACTCTCCTCCCCCAGCCTCATCTGGGACAATAAGTGGACATATGACATTTTACAGAGACCCTCGTTTTCTCTGCTTCACTGATGTCCCACCTCCCTCCTGTTCCTCCTCCCCAGCCACTCCTGGCCCAGTCATCAGAGAAGGGAAAGAATATTGCGAATGACACCACCAAATCAGCAGTAAATAGCGGGTAATTTGATTGACATCTGGAAGGCTGTCACGGGCCCGAGTGGACTGGCAAGCAGTTAGTTGAGTACAGAAAAAGGTGGCTTTCCAAGTAAATCACTTTTTGTCCAGTGGGGCCTGTAGCAGATTATAATTGCTTGTCCTTCCCATCAGTACAATTTCTCCATTACTGTGTGCAGCAGCGTCTTATTGAAAACCAGGTTGTCCCTTAAAAATTCGCATGCTGTCACAGGTCAGGTGAAAAATGGCTAAATATGAGACACATTTCAGAATTCATTATAACGCGTGTGCTGTTTTCTATTAATGTCCTTTCAAAATTTTAAATGAAAAGAAGGTTATAGAGTAAATCCTCTGATTAAATACTGAGTGGAGAAAGATTTGAACTGTTGACAGTGGGAATTACAGAGAGTCAAAGTTTTGCCTATTTAAAGGAAAAAAAAAAAAAAAGAAAAGAAATAACATGCATTTACCGCACAAAGTCTTTATTTGCTTGGCGTTTCCTCAAGTAATACTTTGGTCATTTTTTAAGGTGTTAATATTATGTCAGGAACCAAATAACACATTTTTCCATGTCCAAGCGTAATTTCCTCGAAAAAGGCTAAACACTGTGGCTCTTCCTTTTTTAAAAAAAATTGTACTGATTGTTGGACAGATGTTTAAGCATCATGAGCATGTTGCTTTCCTTTATTTTACGAACTACAATAAAACATTTTTTAAACCTGTGAAACAATTTAAACCTGTGAAATGCGTAAGATTGCGTAATTCGATGATATTTATAAATACAAATGAAAAAATATTAAAAGATGAATTATTCCAGAATACGCTGTAGTGATTGCCACCAGAATACCAAGGTGCCTCTAACCCCCTCCTCTCATCTACCATCCAGCTGGCAGAGATATCAACAGCATAAAGCATTTCCCTTTTAATAAAAGGAGTTCTTGAAGTTATTGCAAATATTGACCTTTCAGAATCACATTGTTATACTTTTTTTTTACCGGCTGCCTTTTAATGACATCTAATAATAATCGATCTCAGTCTAGAAACAACTTATAGTAATTACAGCAAATTCAATAGCAATCATATTGTAATTGTAATAAGATTAATATTTTACATAATAAAAAAAATAAAAGGAAAAATGTGTTATTGTGTAAACTGTAAAATTTGTAGCTATTTAATAGCTATTTTACAACAGCGGTCCTCTCAAGCTTTCACAACATCAGTGGCACTTGTCATGCTTTATAAATGTGTTTTGCGTCATATTTTTAATAATTAATTTCCAATTTAATTTGAACCTTTTTTGGTGTGTGTGTGTGTGTTTTTCTTACTTCAATGGAAAATCCCGCACATATCTACTGTACGTTCCTACATGGCTCTAAAATCAAACATATGTTTATGTAATATTTACATATGTATGCTTACCTGTGGCGTGTACCAAACATCCCTCTTGTAGCACAATTCGTGTGAAAGTCACAGAGAGCTTTTAGTGTTTAATATTCACACTGTTGTTTCTTCTCTTTTCTCCTGCCATGTGCTCCTGATCCCCTGCTCTTCCCTCTGCTGTCACACTCTTTAAGGTAAGTGTCTATTCTTTCTCCCTACAGGCAGGTAAGTGACAGAGCAGGTTAACACAGAAGTGTTCAGGAAGTGTTCAGTCTTCACTTGTGTGATGTGGGATTGTGCCAGCAGCAGTGCCCTAGGCGAGCAGGTGCAACACTCTGGGCAATTAAACGCTTGTGTAACATAAGTCAATTCAGCTGCACATGCGAGTGTCAAGTCTGCGCAGTGTATGTGCCGTGTGTGTGTCTGTGGAAGATAGAAACTCTCTAAGCATGAAAGTGCGCGCTTGTGTGTGAAGGAATATGATCGTTGTTTATTGTAATTGACAGTAACTGAGCTGAGTGGCTGAGTTTAATAAGGGTCAAGTGTGAATGGGCCTCTAGTTATGTAATGTTTAAATGAGTCCCAGAGGAGAAAGTGTGTACTTTTGTCTCCCTTTTTTCTTGCCTTGTCTTACTCGCGGCATCACTGAGACTTTTGTAATGACAAATGAAAGCTAGGTTAGTGTTATTACTAAATGCTGACCTAGAAATCTGTTAAGACACATTAACAACATTTTGCACGTTCCGTGTTAGCATTAATTCTCATGACATTTCACGAAGGCATGTTCTTTCTGCCGAAAATACTGGAGATGCTAACTTGTGATTAAGCATGGGCATGTGATTTATCAGGCTGCATTTTAGATAAATTTGGACAGCGACTTAATCTGATTATTAATTCACATTCATGTGCTTAACAACTCAAAAGGGCACAATGATTTACATCAAGCTTCATGCATTCTGTCAGGAAATGCAGTCTTGTTTAAATTTTGGCCTTGCATTAAGCTTCTATTGAATATATGAAAAAGTAACAATTAGTGCTATAGTAAGTAACATTGTGCATTGCTTATCTGTGTTAGGTATTACACGGCTGAACTTAAATGTAAGATCATTAGAAAATTACTACAATTTAATTTTATTGCTAACAATTAGCATTTTTTCATATTTTGCGATTTGGACCATTTTGGTTAATGTTTAGGCTACAGCCTAATTTTAATTAATGGGAAACTTGCATTATGCAGTGAACTACTCCATTCATACCGTTCATTCATAGATCATCTAAGGGAGATCCAAATAGTTTGTATGATAAAGTTATGACTATATCCTGTGATTTTTAGTTTGTGGTTTCTTTTTTTGTCCTGGACACGAGTGTATATTTCTTCTGTTATTTACATGTGGCACTCTTCCTTATCCCGGGAAGGTTGTAAGTCTGCACAACCTGAATGCAGAACACGCATTTCTGTCACCGTAAATAACGACAGAAGGTACAGAAACACGACATCTGTAAGCATTAAGGTGAGAAGAGAAAGAAAAAAGACAAAAGTTCTGAGGGCAGCAATTGAGAGAGTAGAAAAGAGAAGGGCAGCTATAGACAATGGTCATTTACCGCTGACCGAGCCCCCTCACACGTACAGCTAATGAAGGGAAGGACTATTATTCATGTAGTCCAACTAATCGTCCAGCGCTGTGATTTTGTCAACAACTCTGAAAGGCTAGACAGTGCTACACATGCGTCTACACACACACACACACACACACACACACACACATGCACGAATACCCCAGGGACTGAGTGGGAAAGCATGAGACGGCACAGCAGTGGCTGCTCTTGTTAGTCCATTAGTTAGCTATGGCAGCACAGCCAGCTAAAGAAGTGGCCCTAATGGCTCCTCAGCAATAATTACTATCTTTTTGTCCTCATTCGATTCAGAGGGAACATATATTTGCACTCCAACAACCTATAAACATCAGGCATCCTTGGTCGGTCTGAGTTCACGCACATCTAGATGCTGGTCTGTTTGTACTTTTTTCAACTTCTTTTTCTGTCTGTCTGTTTCACTTATTCTGTTTTTCTTTCAGTCTCTTGCTCTTCTTCCATTTACTCTGATCCGTCTACCTTGGGATAAAGACTGAAATTAAAGGTTACACATTTGTGGCTCTGGCTCATTCGCCCTATAATGCGAGAGTTGTACGGGAGTACATGTTTGTGTGTCGTCTACGTATTAGTGGCCTCCATCAGAGCCATTGAAGCAGCGGGAAACATCGAACATGATTGTGTTTAGGTGTACTTACTGTGCTCCTTGTGTGTATTGTGTGTGTGTGTATTCTGATATAGATAAATACATAGACAGACAGCCAAAGAGAGAGAGACGAATAGCCTGGTAGAGTATGTGAAAAAAAAGTAATATTAATAACAAGCACACTTAAAAAACAAAGCTAAATAAATGTGATATTAATTTTGAGAGGAAATGCACCCAGATACAGAAAATCTTCCTTGTCTATGGTTCTGTGACACCCCTCTTGCTCCCCTCACAGGGACAGTAACGTCTGCAGGCGGCTCTGTGAGTGCTCTGCTCAGGTAATTGTTTTAGTGGAGCTGTCAGCCTAATTCAGCAGTATTATAGAGCACAAAGGGTCATTTCGGAACCATGAATCATTAGAGCTAGTCTGGCTCCATCTTTTACCAGTGCTATTACATCCACTTCTTGGAAGACTGGCTTAAAAAAGTCAGATAAATTGCCTCTGTGTAGGAGCTCTAGTGGTTAACTACAACGACAACGCTTTTCTAATGGGGGTTTCCAACATCAAACATTTATACAACATAGCTCAGGTTCAGTGCAATGCTTTGTTACAGATGCTTGCACTAAAAAGGGTGTCTCAGTGTTTTCTTTGTAATATTGTGCTGAGGCGCAAACACTTACATACTTTATCTAAGATAAACCAAGATTAGTACGCTAGTAAGCAATGAGATGAACGCTCAGCATCAGTCATTAAACTTGCTTGGGTTAATTATGCTGATTTCAAAAAAGGAAATATTTATTTTCTATTATGGGCCCATCATTTTCTTGGGCTGTTGCGAAGTGGGTCTTAGCCACTGGGACGCAAAGTAATGGGTCGAGGATACACATGCACTGCATACAATGACTTACGATTTAGTTCATGTTCATTGTTATATCACTTTTCACAATGCATGTTATTTTAAAGGAGTGCAAACAACGCGTGTTGCTATATTGCAGTTAATAGTGATGTGTTATCAGATGTGGCTGTGTCAAAGTAATGCCATATGGCACGTAGAGCACCTTGACTGGAGTGTATGTAGGCTATCTTCACAAAAATACATGCAAACGTGAAAATAAAACCTAGCAAATGATAATATAAACACCTAAATAATGTAATACCTTTCTGGCGTCTCTCAAATAAAATATCTTTTATAACTTTATTGATTTTTGTCAATAATCACAATGTGCACAGTCACGTGTATGTAATGTGTAAAGGAAATGCTATAACTTTTTATTATTTTTTTCAAACCGTATACGTAGGCATAAATACATGTGTTATATTTGTACTGAAACTAAAGTCCTTTTTTTCCTCTCCGTTTACCATGATTACTACACGTCATTGACTATATTTGCATGAATTCATTTTGAAGAGTTACAGAGTATGGCACTGGTATTTACACTAGGGTTTCCTGAGAGGAATCTCCCGTGCTGTGTGTGATTATGTTTACTTATTTGTGTATGCGTGCAAGTGAAAGTGTGTGTGCGTGTCTGTTTATATATGTGCATTGTAGACTCCCTCACACTCTCACACAAGCCAGAGAGAGACCCCTGGAAATCTGAAACTCCCATCTCTCCTAACCGCAGTTTGTTTGGTTTAGTCATCTCCTCTTTCTTTCTGTCTCGCTCCTTTTCTGTGATTGGTTTATACACACAGTCTTCTCCTTCATTTGATCACAGTACGCCAGTTCAGCTGAAGACCTCTCTCTTGCCTTTGTTTACTACAGCGCATTCAGTGGTGTATATGTATTTTCGCAAAAACACACACAGAGTGAAAATGAGTATCACGAATAGAAAGTCATCTGTTCTCATGTCGTAAAAGTTTTACCTCTTTCCATTCTCCCTTTCCTCATACCCACAGTCAAAGCGGCGCACTATGAAATGAACTTTTAATAACTGATCCTGTGTGAGATTTTAACACTTTAAAATGCTGTTAGAAGTGTGACTTTGTCTAAGGCCCTCAGTCAAACTGAATAATTAGTGGGATTCCCCTCGGATTTCAGCATTTGATGAAGAACATATTTTTAAGGATTAAACCAGGAAATATGGTTTGACAGAATAAGACATGCTTAATTACTGCCTTTGATTTCTGGTTAGAAAAACATATGAAGTATCACAAATGGCCCACACCAAACCAAAGAGGTGGTAGCCAGTGGCTCACGCACATGTGAGAGTCACTGAAAGAACCCTGTAACTATAGTGCCCTTGATCAAGACCCAAGCTCTCAGTAGGGAGACTGCATTTAGTGGACTGTCAGTCGCTTTGGGTGAATTAAATGCACTGCAACTCATTTACCTTTTCCGTGTCTGCCAAATAAAATAGCATAAAAAAGGAAAAGCCAAATCTTTTTGAAACACATCAAAGGAAAGCTATTGTTCATAAAATCTGTGTGGTCTTGATGTTTCATCACAGTCGGGGGTTTCACCAGCTTGTTTTCTTCCATTATTAAAGAAATAACAGCACAATGGTCAGAAGCAGGGAGAGTCAATGCCCCCTTTAGTGGCCAGAGATGAAGCTCATTATACTATTGGACACAACTGTTTACTGTTGATTGCGTAATCCATTTGAAATTTTTGTTAGTGAACTATAAAAAATGCTTTTGGCAGACTCATTCATTTTGCCAACACACTCTCATGGCAATTTGCAAGTATTTTACTTTTGGCGAATTAGTTGCTAATTTATAAGATCTCATTTGTGCATTTTCATATGATCATTTTGTCCATCATTAGGGATGAACCTTCATAACTTCTTTTCTTTACTTTTCTCAACAAATTGAATTCCTCTTCAAATAACATCTAAATTCATAAAAATAAATCACCACCAGTAATGTTTTCTCGTGAGGTTGGTTTGGCTGTCATGATGCCTCACAGAATCTACAATATTTTCGATTCTGTCCTTTGATCAGATTAACCAGAGTGTCTCAGTTAAATCACTCAGAAAAAGCTGCTATATGAACATTAGGGGAGGGGCATGTTGTAATGGGGCAGACAAGACCAGAGACGTGCGGATCCAACTGCGAAGCTTTATTTGAAAACATTTTTCAAGACAATGGCACACAGGTATGTAGGAGGAAACCAGAGAGCATTCCGAGAAAACAAGCTAGGGTCAGTCCACGGCAAACGTAAGCCAGAGGGGCAGGCCAATAATCCAAACGGGGTACAAACAGTGCTCAAGATGGTAGGCAAAGGGTAAATCCAGGTAACAGGAATCTAATAAAGGACAGACTATAAACAAACTAGGAAACAGGGAATGACTTACATAAGTAGCCATCTCTAGGAGAGGGATACATGCTAAACACTACTGGGTACATAAAACACAGAGCATGGTAAGGCAGCTAGCTCTATGGGAGTACTAAACACAGATCAATACTCTGCATGGAACAGAAGTTGAATCTGCTATTTATGGTGTGTGTGTGTAATTGAATGCAGGTGAGTGTGTGTCATCAGTGCACTGGATGATGGAAATTGAAGTTCGGAGTAAAATGCAACAGTGGTTTGGTGCAAGAGTCAATGTGGTGTGGGAGTGACATCCGAGGCTGGGAATGTGAGATCAGTAACAGAACATAAATAGGGTCATGGATTGTCACTGGTAAAACAGGGAGTTCATCAAATACACATAAGGAAATAAAAAAAGAAGACAGGTTATGAATGGTCTCTGTGGCAGTGACGGGGTTAACAGCACAAACAATTAGTGCTATAGTTTCTGGAATTACAATTGTATTAATAGGACTTTAGGTTTCTTGTTGGGAACAGGACATACAGGTTGCTCAATATTAGACTCACTAGGGGAAATGAGACAAACAGAAGGTTTGTTGAAGCATTAACACAAATAGACAGTTTACAATCAGCCTCCAAGGCTTGTTCAGAGCTGGGCGAAAGCTCATTAATGGCCTCTTCGACCAGGACAGGACAGGGCAGGAGATCATTGATTTGAGGACAAGGATTCATAGATGGCCTGTATAGCAGTGACAGGGCAGGATGAGGGCTGATGAGTGGACACCACTGACACCTCTGGACGTTCTACAGTGTTATCAACACTAAACTAAGTGTTCAATAGTAGACTGCTTGACAGTAACATGAAGAAGTGAGGTAGCATTGCTTTGGGAGGTTCTGCCACCTCTGGAAGTGGGAGTGCTGCCACCTCTGGAGAAACTGTGGTTGGTACCCTCACCTCAGGGAACGGAGCAATATGTGCCACTACCTCGAGAGGTTCTGCACCATCAACCTCTGCCTTGGGAGACGTAATCATAACCGTTGCAATTTCAGACAGTTTTGGGGTGGTGTATGCAGCAACACAACATAAAGCAAGCCCCACAATGGGAAAGCGCTTTAGACAGGGAAATTAATTCAGAAACAAGAAGTATAGAGTGAGTGGGTTTGGGACACCAGCGGAGCCGCCCTCACGCTAGATACCAGACTGGGGTACCAAAGTTCTGATTTCCGCCATCTTGTGAGTGCAAACTGGTGCATCTGCTACTTCAGTCACAGATACGGTGTTACATTCCTCCTCTGCGACACCCGCACACAACAAAGCATAGTCCCCAAATTCAGCGTGGAATCTCATTACCTCATTACCTTGGATATTAGTGCTTGTTGAATGCCCTCACAAAAAAACTCAATCAACAAACAGTCCGGGGCATTATAATAATACAGATCGAGTACTAATAGCAGCTTAGGAATGTCCATACCTGGCCAATGTTCATCAAAAAAAGTCTCTGCATCGTTGTGCGGCCAAGTATTCTGTAACGGGGCAGACAAGAGGAGAGATCATGTGATCAAAATTGTATTTTACAATGTGAGTAATAAAATTTAATTATAACATAATATTAAATCCCTGGTTTCACAAACAAGGACATAACATAACAGTTATATATTATATGAGAACATTGGGCTTATAGATAGGGAATATATGTTATTTAGTAAAAATCGAATTATATTTTCAAAATGACATGTTTTCAAAACGTGCAAACTCTGGATATTTTTTATACTTTGCTTATCATTTTTGTCAGTGTCAGTGTCCTGGCCTAACCTTAGCCCTGTCTGTGAAACCAGGCTTATATATCGCCACAAATGTATGTTCTTTTATATATTTTAATTAGCAAAGGTGCAAATAACAAGCATTAGAGTTCTGATTTTCTGATTAGAGGTCTGCTATGCTGACACATAGTTAGCGATTTCCATTCCAAATAAGATGAAAATGAAATAAAATGCAAAGACTTTTGAAAAGAGTATCTTCTCTGAGTGTAGAGTGGACATGATGAATTAAAACAAAGCTCTACCAAATAAATTCCATCAGTTACAAAGCAAATTAGATTTAAGCTGTAAAGTACTCTTCAGAAGATAATGGTATCTTTATTCAGCTCAGTTTAGTTTAATGTTGTTTCATTTCAGTTCAATAACTGTCAATGTTGCAAAGTCCATTAATTATCAAACAAATTCAATTAAGCTATAAGCAGCTCTAGAGAAGTCATTATTCAGCTCAATTGAGTTCAGTAACAATGTCAAAGCTGCAAAGTTAGTGGCATTATCTAGCTCAATTCAGATTAAATTCAGTTTTCATCCGACAGCATAGTGCAGTTAAATCAATAATATTACTGAACTGAATTGCTTTTTAGAGAAATGAAGCAAGCCAGACTCAAACTTGCATCTTCCGCAGGAGAAGCAGAGCTTAATGCCTCGAGAACACGTAGGCTACCTATCCAGCAGCAGCAGTTCTGGTTTGCGTCACCATGTTAATCTGTTAAAAGGTGTGATGATAGCTCCCCCTCTCCTCAAATCATTTTTGCCCTCCTGTCACTGTCCCAGAGACTCACAGCGGTGGTGTTGAAGAGGAGGGGTGCGTTCACTGAGTGCTGTTGACAGCGTGTGATGAGGCGCACATGAAGCTAATAGCACCTTGTCACCTCGCAATAAAAGTAGCAGCATGCCTGTCTTCTAAACAGAGACCGATGCGCAAGGTGTCCTCAAACGGTCACAGACAGCCTGGCTCCACACGACCTCAGGTCACTGGTGTTTCACACTCACCCTAGGATATTTTAATCCTCTTCTGAATTCAGTAAAAGCCTCCTTGAAGCATTACCACAGATCTACGGTATACGAAGCTCTGTATACTTATGCCATTGTTAAACAGCTGAAATCATCGTGATATTTGAGGAACTGAATATACAGTATATAACATATCTCAAGAGAAATGATGATCCCTCTTTATATGAGGTGACCTTAACTACTATGTACTTACATTTAGATTCATCATTTGCTACAGTGCACTCATTGTGTACATACATGTTTTGACATTGTACATATACTACCTATATTTAGTTTACATTTATAATTACCCTGTTCATCCATCCCTACACCTTAACCTACCCCTAAACCTACCCATGCCACCAAACCTGTTCCTAATCCACTCGTATCCCACCTCATGTTTGCTGCAAACATGTTTTTTAAAGCAACGTAAATACAGTACACTGTACGTTTATTTGATGTAAGTACATGAAATTTAGTTTCAAGTGGTAGCACTTTACGATTAGATTTCAATAGCTATACTGTGTCATTAGATAACCACAAACTCTTTATTTCTACATAAACTAATACATATAATGGTATATAAATGTTAATGTAGAAATTGACAGTAGCATCTTTATAATAAGACAGTGGCTATCTGCACTGCAAAAAAAAAAAAATGCCATTTAGACTAAGTGAAAATAGCAATAGATGCTACTTACACTAAGTGCAAACAGCAGTATTTACTTAGTGATATGCTATTTACAATAAGCTCAAATAGTTATATATTTTATTTACACTATCTAATATGTACTAAAATAGTACTAAATTTTCTTATTGCAAGTAGTGGCACTTCCCTGCACATGAGTACTGTGGAACATTACAAAAAAGTATGCAATAATAATGCATCGAGTCTAAATTGTCATTTTAATTCAAAATGGAAAAATGCTTTTTTGATGTGACATTGAGTTAAAGTGAGTTAAACTATTTTCTCTTAATAGTGTTGACTAGCCAGTCAGTGTAAATTGCCTCTGTCAACAAGGTTGGCTATTTGCTCTTAGTGTAAATAGACGCTGTTATAATAAATAAGGTTAAAGTTGTTGTTCATTGTTAGTTTACAATGCCTGATGGATGAACTGCTGTAAATGAAGTGTTATCAATCAATAAAATTATCAATTGAACTAATTATATTGCAATAAGGTGGTGCAGAACCATCCATTCATCCTGACAATGTAGGTATAGAGAACAAAAAAAACCTCACTATTTTCATTTGATGACAGATTTAAAGTGAAAGGTGCAGTAAGTGTTGCTAAAAGCATGTTCGGATGAACACGAAACCGGCAACGTTTTATGTTTATTGTTGTCCATATTGCATAAGCTGGGAAATGAAATGACCAATGAGTGGCACCGAAAGGTTTTAAAAAATAAAGTACAATACATGAAACATAACTGATAGAGTTCACATAAAAAGCACATTCGCTCCAATAACTGTGCTATTATAGCTTGCTTCTGCAACACTTTTATCATGACACATGATTCATGAGACTGCTTTGCTGTAGCTCAAAAGGTAAAGCATGGCGCTAGCAGTGTCAGGGTCACAGATGTGACTCCCAGGGAAAGTGAGAACTGATGTAAATGTGTTCAAACCATAAATACTGATAAAACCCTAAATGTTATGTAAGTTGCTTTGGATAAAATCATCAGTCCCACTTCATATTAAGTGGCCTTAACGTCAATGTTTTAACATTAATTAATAATTGAATATAATGCACTTATAGTATACATACATTTTTTTAAATACATTTGTATTTAAGCTGTTGACCCATCCCTTAACATGCCTACCCATACCACAAAAAAATGTCCTATAGTTGTTTTCCATAACACTTTATTTTAATAAAGTGTAATTACCTAGTAAGAACTTAGTAGTAGTTGTACATAAAATGCAATACATTATGAATAATATTTTTGATATGAGTACATAGTAGTTAAGATCCCTAATATAAAGCGGGAGGGACCAAAGCATCTGCCGAAAACATGAATGCCAATGGGATGTGACTCATGACAAATCCCTATATGAGGTACCGAGCTACTGCAACAAACACGGTCACTATGCTTTTGGAGATACAGACTTATACAAATACGTAAAGATCGTGAACTATGGTAAATATCTTCTGAGGTCGTAAAATACATAAGTTAAAAGAAAATAATAATTCAGCATCTTCCGTAAAAAAACCCTGAATTTATTTCAGCCGGAATCTGCAGTTGAATTGGCATGTTTTTGGAGATTCGTAACAACGTAAGGTAGGGTTGATTCCTCCTCCGAGCCTTGGTTATATCGCCATTCCACATTCACTGGCTGAGGGAGTGCTGTTATAATACTAACCGTCTTTGCACTCTCTCTCTTTCCTGTAATCATTTCTTGTCTGCATAGCATCCCTCCATTGTTCTAGCTCTGGCAGACCACACCTCTGCCACAAACACACGCAGACAAACTGTAGCGTGTAACCGCGGTCTCTTCATTTCAGCGGGCTGTGTGTGTACTTCTTAACATGTGCGCTTGCTGTTTGTTATGACATGCCACCTATGTCAATCAGTTAGCGCAGTGAGAAACCAAGCCGAAGCACTGCAATAGTTCGCATGAAGTTTCTCAAAGATTCATATTCTTACATCAGCACCACTGAGCGGTGCTGATTTAACACACTTTACAAGAGCTGTTTTACTACAACTGAGGCTCATAAAAAGGCATATTGTAAACATCATTTTAATAAAAACTGTCTTTGAGGTAGCAGTTAGCTCTGACATTATAGCCCCAGACCACCATCCAATCGGCGGTCGTTTCAGCTGCACATTCTCACAGCTTTGGGCTTTTGTGTTTTGCAATATGTCAGATCGAGAAGAACTTCCTGCTTATATGACTTCAGGGCATGTTGAATAGCGTCTAGTGTCTTGCGGAGAGTGGCGATTGGGAAGCTTGTGCTGGAAGGATCAAAAGGGGTGTAAGTGTAGTGAAATTGAGTCAGAGAGCTGTAGTGGAAGGTGGAGTAGCGCTGTGTGTGTGTGTGTGTGTGTGTGTGTGTGTTGGTGGGAGTCTGAGTAGGGATGTGATGAAAGCATCCCACGTGTTGGAGCACAGGGTAGGGCCACAGCGCACAGCTCTCTCCGGAGGTATGGAAGCAATTACTGGCACTGAGGGCCCACAGACACCCACTGAGAGAAGTGGTCCCAGAAAAGAATGCACACAGTTCTCTGGAAGGCTAAATTACTTTCGTATGAGGACTAAGAGGGTAAGGTTAGTGTTTCTGTTCCTCTGTGTGTTTTTTCTTTTTTTCTTTTTTATTAGGAACAAATACTGAGGCATATTTAATTCAGATCACACATTTCAAATTTAAGAAAACAAGCCACAAAAATACCACTGCTAATTAGACTAATGCTACTCCCCGTGTGCGTGCTGAGGAGGCCGGGGAGAGAGCGATGGCCAGCCACCCTCCAGGCAAAGCAGACTCTGAACTCTTCTCGCATGAGAAGCGAGGCAATTAAAATACTGATGCCTCGATCCCAAACCCCACACCGCTGGGCGAAAGTGTGTAAGCGTGAGAGAAGCCCTAAACCCCCTTGGATCAACGGTGCACATTGACGCACGTGAATGCTGCTTTGATTATTAAACAGAAAACAGTCGCAACGGTACGACCAACTTGGAAATCGGTTGCTGCGAACAACTGAGCCTTTATACAACTATAGCCTGCATCAACACAGGCTTACAATGCAAAGAAGATAATAATAATAATAATAATTATTATTATGATAACACTTTACAATAAGCTGTCGTGAACAATACATTTATTACAGTATTTATTCATCTTGTTAACATTAGTTCATAAAAATACAATCATTTATTGCAATAACTAATGTTAACGAACACAAATTGTGATTTTAATATCGCGTTAGTAAATGCTGAAATTAGCATTAACCGAGACTAATAATTCTTAGTTCATGTTAACTAATATTGTTAACCAGTGTTAATTTATGAACCTTGCATTGATCCTTATTGTCACAATTATTTTTATTATTATTAATATAATTTATATGCATATACTTCTGCTGGGAATGATGGTCCTATAGATTTCATATTTCATTTTTGTAGCCCATCTGATTTTCTTTCTTTCTTTTTTGGATGAAGACAAAAAAAAGGAAGCAAACATAATAAAATGTAATTACAGTAATATTCTCAGATGTAGACACACGTCTAATATAGCCGAGAACATGTAAATAACTTTTAACAGTTATTCACGTAAATTCAAGTATACTGGCATATTTTGTTACGTTAAATAGATATGCTTTTCTTTTCTTCAACAACCAGCCGACTGAGAACCTTGTTCAAGAAAGCAGCTCCACTGCAGTGAATGTAAAAAAATATGAGCTGAAATCTTTTATGCATCTTTAATGTAGAAAAGGGTCAGTCAAAAATATTTGTAATACGGCCTATCTTTTGCACATGTACCAACATCTACTCTAAAGGTGAACCAACGTGTTTATAATTATATTAAAAACCATTGTGTTCTTACACATAATACATTACTGCATGCAGCTGAAAACCTTTTCTGATTCATTAAGACAGGTGACGCTGTTGATCATACCTAGCTGCAGAGGAATGTGAACAAATCCAAGGCAGCTGTAGACTTTTACAGAACTGCTCATAGTGACGCAGCAAGCTTCAGGGTGAAACACGTCTAGACAAGAACGGAGTAAAACACATCCTATAGAGAATGTGAAGCTACGTCACGCCGCGGTGCATTCTGGGAGAATCAGACTCTGATGCAAATGCTTAAATTAATACGGATGACTGCTCATGTTCTGGTTTGCCTTGACGTTAAACATTCTTCATCGTACGGCATGATAAAAGATTTGTTTCTCTTAAGTTTTGTAGAATTTAGTTTACAGTGTTGATCTGATTAGCATTAAAAAACAGTGTCGCACGCTTCAGCCGTCATGTGGTAGATTCTTCAACAAGCTCACGTTTGTCGATCCGCTTTCTTTGGTGAAAACATTTTAATGACAAATTAAAATTGTCATTGTAAATATGAATTGTTCCTCAGCCACAAATCAGAGGTTGTAGGTGACGTTCAGAAGACGGGCAGCTGATATTTGTTTCAACAGATGAAAACTACAATGAACTAGCTGGAAGCTTATGAACAGTTTTGTAGCATTTTAAAATGCTGGTTTAATGTGCTAAAAAAAGCATTGCAGATGAGCACAGAATATTAACAACTAATTACGCGAATAAAAAATGTACTCTCTTTAGGAAACCGTAATGAAGAAAATGCTTATGCATAAAGACAGACAGCGAAGTTCATAGTTTAGGTTTGTCAGATTTTCTGCACATGGTATGCTTTATTAGTAAGGTTTGCACAGAATGTGGTCTTTTAATATATATTAAGTGTGTTGCGTTCACATTTCACAGTATTAACAGCGTCTTCTCGTCATCTCTGTGACCAGGTTCCCTTGGTGTTTTTACACAGAGAAAAAAAAAACATACTGCACAGTCCGGTTTTCTCTCAGAATGAGTTAATTTTGTGATTCTTAATGCAGCATTAATCATATACAATGGTGACATTTTTCATGTCGTGACAGAAAATCTAAATACTGTCCCGAACTCAATAGAGCGGCAGTTTCCCAGAAGTCTGTGTGACGTCAGCTTCACGTTCCCTGTAGGTGTGTGCCTGCATACGAGCTGTCTAGGTCTCTAGGCTTCTTTAAGAAACAATAATTCAGCCTGCTCCTTTTTCTGTGTCTGCTGCATACAGTCCTTGTTTTACGTTTTTGTACAACTGCTGATAATTCACGATCATGTAACTGATATCTTTACAATTCAGATGTTCAAATACGCAGCGATTTCTTAATTGATTTATTTTTAAATAAATGTCATGTCTCTCAAATTGAATTGCAAGTCTTGTTTGTCATAAGCCGCATTTAGTTTTATAAAATATATATTTCAAAATATATAGCGTTTTAACAAGATACTCTCTCGTATTTCAAGGATATGGAATAAGTACAACTTGGGGGTTACTGTCACATTATAGAGTTTTCTTCTATTTCAAATAAGCTGGAGCGATGGTAGCACTAACATATGCACAAATATGACAAAACAAGGGCTGTTATCTTTTCACTTTGATAAATTATCATCATCATCATCATCACATTCCCTAGGAACCTTGTCATTGTAAGCATCCTCAAGCATATCACAGAGAAATTAAAAACCCATTGCTCAACTAACTAAAATTCAATTCAGTATTAGTAAGGAAGAGTAAAGGGCATATCTTTGTGGTTATGAAAGCATGCTCCTCCCAAAGTGTTACGGATTCCATGAGTTCACAGACCCAGGCTAAGGATACAGATGTATGAAAGGTGGCATATTTTGAGAAGAGGCTTGAGATTTGAGATTTGTTTGCTCATAGACCTGCAGGCGCTCTCCCTCACCATCTGAAGTGATTTAATGTGGTGCGCCCATCTCCACTATCTTTAGTAGAACGCTGTAGTGTTAGGAGTCTCTCTGCTCCCACCACTCTGACTTTAGGTGCACATCACTCAGCTGCCAGCAGATAAGACAGCCATCCGCTCCTGGAGCCTCCTACTGCTGCCTCATTTCCACAGCAACCCACTCCAATGTGCTGCTCGCTCATCTAAAGATTTCTCTGCCTCCTTCTTTCTTCGGTGTACTCGACTCTTTTCTTCCTTCCATTCCCGTCTCTTTTACTATGCTGTCCAGACACAATGGTGCACATTTCCTTTAGAGTGTTTGACAGTGCAGTCTGGAGGCAAAAAGGCTTTGGCTGCATAGCCACACATTCTGGTTGGCAGAAAATGTGTTGGCTGAAGCACAAATAACAGCACTTGGGGTTAATGATGACTTGTGCAGTCTTCCTGTCCGAATGAGGTGGAAACCTGCAGAGAGAGAAGTTAATAGCTGGAAGAAGGCACTGTCCTCTCTCCTCCTCTTTTACATGTCCAAATTGAGAGACAGAGAGAGAGAGAGAGAGAGAGAGAGAGAGAGAGGGGAAACAAAACACAAGTGAGACAGGAAAAGCATGCGAAAAAAGGTTTCGAAACTTTTTTGAAAAATACATCTTGATACTATCCTCAAAGTTAATGGCAGCCTGGACTAAAAACAGTGGTGGCAACATTTTGGCTCTGGCAACACACAACAGTAATTATTCATAGTGAGAGTGATGGCTTCCAGGGGTTGAAGATTGATTATGTTTGATATGCTATTTTGTGTAATCTGTCTCTGGCTGGGACCCATCCAAATTGGCCAGAACTGGAAAAAGGAGAAGTGTCTTCCCAAAGGGGAGAGAGAGAAAGAGAGAAAGAGAGAAAGAAATGTAGCTGGAATTTTTGTAGTGTGTCTATCTTTAATCAATTGCAGTCAATGGATATGGATGTGGAATGGATAGCCTTACACACAATAATTACTCTTTTAATAAGATGAAACATGCAGCAAAGATATTACAAAGATACAAATAGACATTCGCTCGATACTTCAATACGAGTCGTGTGAGGACGGATGACAGCATTGTAATATCACAGGTTTGCAATACGTTGGCTGAGAGTCTGAGGTGAAGGCATTTCTAGAAGGAACTTAACAATTTAGATTTAAAAAAAAAATCTAATCGATTTATATAACTGTCATTTTAAACGAGAAAAAAAAGACTTTTCAGGATGAATATTAAAAGTCGATTTTTTTATGTGCTATAAAAAGTTTCTTATATAACATTTTACAACTTTTTCTTATGTAACATTTGCTTGACTATTTGGACTATCGCTTGCCTGTTTCCTAAAGAGTTCCTCAGGACAGGCAGGTCAGCGTGCTTTTTTTCCGCAAATGTATGCTTTTTTTCCCAGACTTTTCCAAAGTAATAGCATATGTGTTGGAAACGGTAGTGACCCTAAGACAAAACCATGATTGACACCGTAAAGTCTAAAGTATGATTATGATTTCTTGTGTGGGAATGGCCAAATTATGCCATTTTAATTGCAATGTAAGGAAGTAGAATTAAAATGCATTTATATTCAAATATGTTTTGAGAAAAAAAGCCTTCAAAAGTGAAGGTTTATAGGAATTACAAGCAAAAGGAACAACCAATATACCCCCTAAAGAAATTGGTGTTATGTGTAATTAGTTTCAACATATATAGTACAAACACAGCCAAAAGACGGTAGCGGGTATATCCATAGCATGGTAGCTGCTTGCTTTATTATGTGTTATTATGTATGTTATTTAAGTATAAAGCTCAATGTCACTGAAACAAACAAACAAACAAAAAAAAGATTATAAAGGTTTTTATAACTAGGTTATAAAAATGTTATAAAACACCACTTTATTTTAACATTTACTTTCCTTATGCAGTCAATTGACATTAACAAAAAAACACATAACCTCAACTGTTGGTATAACTTGTTTTAATTTAGTAAACTGAATAAGCATAATAATAATACACACAATCCTTTACACACTCATGCAATTATATAATAATTATATATGCAAAATATCGCAATTGTACAGGACTTGCAAAGGAACTATGCAGTAAATGATACACAATAGATGAGTAAAATAATAAGCATGTGTAAGAAAAATACTATTTTTTTGGTTTTTAAAGTGGTCCTGCACACTTTGATTATACTGACTACAAGTTATATGGAAACAAGTCATAAATATCTGGGAAAACATGAGTGTGAGTAAATCGTGAGAGAATTTTAATTTTAGGGTGGACTGTCCCTTTAAAGAGCCAGATGTGATGCAGAGGCCAGAAAAACACTTTTCGTGTTGTCTCTTTAACACTCCTGTCTGTTTCATTCATTGGGGCATTTAGAGTTTTTTCTCCACAAATATTGATATATAATTATTTACAAATAATTAGATTAATTGAGGGAATGATGTAGTTATTTAGATTAAAGAAGTAATTCATTGAGAGTTAAATGCTACTCATTATATCATTATAAAACAGCTCATCGACTTCTTGGAAAGAAGGTGATTAGTCATTCATTTAACATACAGCGCTCATTTTGGCACGTTATGGAGATTTGTAATATTTCATAAAAAAAGTAATCCAGATCAAAACATGAATTGTATTTGAATTCTGTGCATTTGGCCGACATACATAGACAGCTTTTTTGTTAGTTTGTTTGTAAGCTATTAAACTATTAAAAATTACTAGAAGATATATGCATTTATTGTAATTAAGTGTAATTAAGCACATATTAATGCCTTATTCTACATGACCATATTCTACATTCAATCCTATCCAATTCCTAAACTCAACAACTACCTTACTTTAAATAAGCAGAAGGAATTATTAAGAATTTGTTGACGGAAAATTTCTATTTAACAGTGAATATGTGTTTCCTATTCTAAAATGTTACCTTTCAATTGCATAATGTATAAATGCCCCAAAATAATACTCAATTACTAAAATCAAGTAAAATTACTTATGTATTTTACACCCCTGATATATACACACTCAAATGTGCCTTTTGCTTCATTTGTTAAAGTACGTTCACTGCACTTTTTCAGAATAAAAAAACATACTTGCATAAACAAAGAGGCATATTTAATAAATGCAATGCAATAAAAAATGCCATTAAGATAAATGTAAAGGATATGTGATGATCCGGAGGAAAATGTGAAGATCAGTGGAGGAAAAGCAGAAAACAAGAAAATAAAGAACAAGAGTGCACAGGGTTTTCTCAAGAGGCAGAAACACTGGCAGAAAGTGGTGGTAAAATAGCTCATCACTCTTTCTGGGGCGCCCTCTGAATTAACACCAAAAAGCCGCGGTGTGACCAGTCCTGGACTGAGCCTAATCAAAATCTAGAGCTTCTGTAAGTGAGAGCGAGTCCGGTCACTGCACGCCTGAGAAAGAGAGCGAGAAAGAGAGGAGTGAAAGACATGAAGTGGACAGTACCCTAGAGATACGCTTCTCTCTCGTCTTGTCATGATGCAGCATGGTGGCTCTCTCTCAGTTGTCAGCTCTGTGGCCAGCCCTATTTACACATTTATACACACCTGCTTATTTATTTATTTACTGCCATGACAGAGAGCCACTCAAGCGGCTACTCTACACACATACACACTCATCACAGCGTTTTAAAAGGCCAGAGCAAAGCGAGAAGGTCTTATGGCACTGCGGGATGAAAAAACAGGGTGGCGGGTGCATTCAAGAGGCTAACAGTTTTAATGGGTGGCAGGCAGGAGAAGAGTAAAGAGTGGCTAAATTATTCAGTCATGTCTCTGGGTGAAAGGGACTGTGGTCTCCGCTGCTGCTCTACGGTCCTGTCTCTGGAACAAGAGGGAATAAGGACAAGACGGGGGGAAGGTACAAATGGGCCAAAAGTGCGTGTGTGTGTGCGGCCGAGAGAAAGGTTTTATGGAAGGGAAAAAAACAATGGAAACAATGTATTGCAAGGTAGTAAACTACAAAAGCTAAAAGAAATAAAGAGGTGCTTTGGCATCATTTATTTTATATTTCAAGGATTGAAAGGTTCTCCTCACGGTCACTGAGCACTTGCATGTAGTGTTATGGAAATATTGAAATATTGAATAATTCTTTTTTGTATTTCTTTCTCAGGATAACGTAGCGACTCTGCCTCGTTTTCAGATGTGATTCATTGCAGACTTGTGCTCATCAGTACTGTACTGCGTGCAGGCCCTTGTTTCCTGATTGTTAACATTCATGTTCTACGACAGCTTGCGCCATCAATAAATGTCCCCTGGCTAATAGGACACACATGTTTTTGCTTCCTCTCGGAGCTCGGGCATTGGAATCAGATGGCAGACAGCTTTCTGGATCGTCCCTCATGAGGTCATTACATTGCAACATTATCAAAAGCGTGTAGGGAGGACGGGGTTGGATGTGCTATAGACAGTACGGCATGCGTCACAGCAAGTCATTTAATTTAAGATGGTGTTCATTGCCCCCCCCCCACTTTCCATTTATCTGTGAGGGCTACACCATTCTCAGTGTGGGAAACCCCCTGTGTGCACCATGAAGTGGACTGGTCCATGTGTCAAAGAGGAGTAATTGATGACAGGCGTGTGAGTGAGTAAACCTAATCAGGAGCTCCAGGGACATGCACCAGTGATTCTTATATGCAGAATAGGAAAGCTTCACAATTTGTGTCACTATCTCTCTCTCTGTCTCCGGTTGCTTCCTTTTCAAAGTTTTCAACACTGTACTGTGAATTCTCAGGTAATGAATGGAAATTCTGGAGTGTTTGTGAGTCAGTGTGGATGTTTATTTACCAGAGTATATTAGATTACTTAACCGCAGTACCTATCTATCTATCTATCTATCTATCTATCTATCTATCTATCTATCTATCTATCTATCTATCTATCTATCTATCTATCTATCTATCTATCTATCTATCTATCTATCTATCTCTCTATCTATCTATCTGTCTATCTGTCTGTCTATCTATCTATCTATCTGTCTATCTATCTATCTATTTAAAATGAACAGTTAATGGAAAGTCAGAATAGATCATGTACTGTAGTAGTAGTAATAGTACTGTAATAGTAAATATGATACAATACAGCACAAGTACATTATTCTGCGTCTCACCAATAGCAATGTAGACGTTTTGCAATGTATTTTATCAATAAAATGAGTATTTGTGTGTGCGCTTGTAATTAGAACATTCACATTTTCCTCAACATCGTCAAGTGCAACAAAAGAAAATAATAAGATACACGTCGGGTTCAGAATAGCATACGATTCATACGTCTGCCATATCTTTATATTACAGAAATAGTCAAAATAATATGCGAGTATACTATTTCCATATTTAGCTTTTATTTTGAAGCTCGAAAGGTCACTTGTTAATCAAGGCGGTCATTTGTTTCAAGGCTGCCTTTCCTGCGTAAACATAATTTTATTCCGAATCCTGGTCTAATCTCTGTTCTGTAAGCTGTGACATTGGGGATCAGCTGCCATTTCTTAAATTGTGTTTTGTAGAAAGTTGTAGACGGGTTTACGAACGGAATCGTAGTCTGCAAGTTGTTGAGTCTGGAGAGGCTGTCAGATGGGGTCACAGGGCAAGAAAGTCAGAGCGTTGTTCAAGCATTGTTTCTTACCTTTGTCCCAGAGGTAATGTGGAACAAAGAGGGCAACAGTAATTATGATAATTGTGTGATGGAGCGAATGAGTAAAACACTGACACTCAGAATCAGCAGCCCTCGTGAACCAAGAGTAGAAGTGAGGAAGGTTTGTTTTTATTGTCTGTTCATAAATGTTACATACACATGCCCTATGAGTGAACCAAGAAAAGTTAGGCTACTAAATCTGGCTTTAAAGTAGGCCAACAAGAAAATGTCTTTCTTTTTTTTTAAATTCTCTCTTAAGTCCTTTTCTCTGGCTGGTCACAATGAAATGCTGAAAGACCGCACTATCAGTGGCATTTGGATCATGTGTGACTCTTGAGTTCAGGGGACCTTCACTTTCTCTCTCGTTCTCTAGACAAGTGAAAGGTTGTTTATGCATGGTGTCATATGATGTCTTGTGGTCCTTTGCATCTTCCAGCAGAACAGAACAGTGACAGTTCTATCCGGCTGCCATCTGATCGACACGCTGTCTTCAAGTCACATGAAGAGCACACTAATATCCCGCTCGTTCATTCACTTGTGTTCAGAGTACGTGTGTACGACGGGGGGGAGGGGGAATTGTTTATTTAACAGGTTAACCGCACCATATTAAATGAGTTGCGAGTTGTAAATGAGTTAGCACTTTTCCACCGCGGATGAAAAATGAGATGAGAAAATGGAATTATGACGATTGTTTCCGAAAGAGAACCCTCATTTTGAGAAGGGATCAGCGACGCGAGGATTTTTTCGAGCCTAAAGAAAACCTTATCTCAGCATTAGGTGAGCATCATTGTGGAGGGGAGAGATTAGAATCACTCAGCTCAGAAGCATACTTACTTCCTACTGCCTTATTGATTTACCTATCTACCTTTATTTTTTCTCGTGATTTTATTTCTAAGGGGTTTTTTTTCCCTACGCAATACAGAATTAAATACTGCATTTTGTCAGAAAACTAAATTATTGATGACATCTGTTTGTAATAGTTATCGAGAAAAATGTATAATTTGAATTTGAAGTTTTAACATATAACATACCGCACCTAAAAACAAAATAGCCAAATTTACTTATTTAAAATTAAATCTGACATTTAAAATAGTATATAAAACACTGTGCTCTAAAATCATTGCATTCATGCATTTTTTTTTTTTCTGAAGTGACTTGCATTCCCAGAGTATCAACCCCGTGACCTTGATCTTACTAGTACCATCCTCTACAGGAACAAAAATCATCATGTCACCTCATGAATAATTAATTAGGGTTCACTTTGCCATTCACTTGTCAGATAACGATCCCCCCCCCTCCTCTCTCTCTCGTCTGTTTACCAGCTTTCCCTCAGCGGAGGCAAAGTTTATTATCAATGTCAAGTCATTTGCAAATAGACATCACATTCGCTTTTCACCACTTCTTAGTTTCTTAAAATCATGCAAAGGTACATTGAGGGGGAAAAAAAAAAAGACAGCTTCTAAGACATCTGCAAAAGTGTTATAGACCCAACACTAAAACAGACATGGGTCACTAAGAAAAAGTCAATGCCCTCTGTGCTGCCGCAGTGCCACAGCCCCAGGACTCCCAGCATGCTCTCTTCTCTTTTACTCTAATGAGTTGCAACACAGATAATGTGGCTGATGATCTTTCATTGATTTGGCTATCACTTGCTTGTCTGGTAATTGATCCGTAGCTGAGCCTCTAGTTAATTATATCAGCTTCGACATGGCCCTAGTCTGGGGGGAATTTGAAGTCTTGCAGAATAATAGTTTTAATAAAGGAGTCCATTACTGTGGCTCTCTGCTTTCCTTGACTGCTGCTGCTGCTGCTGCCACTGACAGGATCTGAGCTCACCCTCGCCCCCAAGAGAGAGAACGAGGACCGGACAAACTGAAAGAAAAAAAAAAAAAAAAAAACGGAGATGGCAAGCGAAAAAAGGAAAGGGATAGCCTCTCAAACGAATCACAAATAACAACAATTAATCAGGGAGGGGGGGGTCAGAAGCTGAGCCGCCGGCTTGACTCCAAACACTCAGTAGCACTTGAAAAATCAAGAGACCGGTGTGTTCAAGAGAGAGCTGAAGAGGGGGAGAGAAATCCAGATGGGAGATGTGACCATAGAGGCTAAATAAAGAAACAATTTCATTGCATTTAAGAGTTATGGATGATATAACTGGAGGAATTTTTTTTTTTCACGGTTACTACACATTATTGCTTAATGTGTGTTAATATCAGAAACAACGCTGCTTTTTAGAACTGGACGAGAAATAGTCTGCGAGGACAGGTGAAATTGAGGGGACAAATGTGTGACAATAGGCTCCTAAGCATCTCTCTCATTAGTGTCCATTTGCTTGTAAAGACGTGTGGTCATTGCGTCTTTGGTTTCTGCAGAGGGTGCACTTGAAAGAGAGAGAAGAGAGAGAGAGAGAGAGAGAGAGAGAGAGAGAGGCAGAAGAGGTGAGAAAATGAAACAAAACGGCATATTAAGTTCTCATTGCAGCTGCCACCATTTCTTGTGCCTTTTTTCATTTAATCTAAAAAAAGAAGAAGAAGACACTAGATTTGATCAGACAAAATGCTGTGCAGATTACTCAGGTAAAGGTTAGCCAGAGCTGTCATTAGTGCTGTACAGAGGCTTTTAACAGACAGTAACAGCTGTCTCCTTCAAATTGCCACAAAATTTCAAGTGGCTTTCTACATACGAGAAGCCATTTAATGCAGTGAAAAGGAGAAAAGTTAATTCCCTTTCTTTCTGTCTCATAGAAGGGAGATCACGGTGACATCTTCCTCAGACACGCTTGCATTGTCAAAGACTATAATTTTAACAGCTGACGTGAGGGGAAGTGCTGGAGGAAAAATGTACGGGTGGAAAAACACGCAATAATAACAAAAAATAGCTTCATTACACAACACATTTCTCATGTAAAATGTTTTGGCATGTACAATGAGGGAGAGATGCTGCCACTTATTGTAAGTGCATATGTTAGGGCTTTCTTTTTCTTCCCCACCTTTGTGAGACTGTCTGCTGCGGGGACCAATTTGGCAAAAATGGAGCCTCTTCCTCATTTTTTTCTTAATTAAAATCTGAAAGCATCCACTCGAGGTTTCCCCGTGTGTGTATGTGTGTGTGTTTGTGAGTGGGAGAGAGTATGTATGATTATGTGCTCTGCCGCACTACTCCACAAGACAGTGTGTGTGTGTGTGTGTGTGTGTGTGTGTGTGTGTGTGTGCACGGGGGAAGCTGGGGTGGGGGGGGCGTGGACTGATTACATAGAACCATTAGCTAGAGCTGTTTAATACTAGGGGAGAAAAAAAAACAGACAAAGGAATCAGAGTTTGTAATAAAATCAAAATACCTGGATTTATGACACGTTCAGCTTTATTTCCGCACATCGTGAAAGTTGACGTGAAGATGCGCGTGAGCAATAAATAAAAAAAAATACTTTTAAATGGCATTTTTTTTTGCAGGACGCTGTTTGCGAATTAGCTACCAGCCTAGAGTGAGAACAAAATAAAGAAAAATAAAACAATTGAAACGCTCGCGAACATCTTTTCGTTTAGCATTGAGGTTATTATAGAAGTTGGAGCTTGTCCAATTGTATTGACAAATGCATTATTTGCTTGGAATAGTTGTGTGGATGGGCCAGTTCTGCGTGTGTGTGTGTGTGTGTGTGTGTGTGTGTGCCGAGAGAGAGAGAGAGAGAGAGAGAGAGAGCATGTATTAGAGAGTGGCTCAATCCCACTGAGGTCTGGAGTGGAGAAGCATCAGGCATGGAGAGCTGGTAATAAGACAGGGACAACCCTTTCCCCTCCTGCTCTCTCTCTCCCTCTCTCTCCCTCTCAGTGGGAAAGCAGATCAGTGGAGGAGAGAGAGAGCCGTGTCATTGAGTGCCAGCAAGAAGAGAGGAGCAGTTAACTCAGACGCGCTGCGGCCCGACACACACATGCTCTACCTCACAACAACACACATGTACTCACGGCTGCACGCACATGCACACTGACACAGCGCTAGCTGGAGTTAGTCTGAAGACACAGGACAGGCATCTCTGAGGGCGAGAAGGGGCCCGAAGAAAGAAAGCAGTACAGAGAAAGAGAGGGAAGGAGAAAGAGGAAGAGAGAGAGAGAGGAGGGGCTGCTTTGGAACTGACACACTCCAACACCTGATCTCCACACAGCTGGGAGGAAAACCACGCTGGACACGCTGGTGAGAGAGGGCACCTTTTGGGGAGAAGGGAGGGATGATTTGTCTCGCGCTTTCGGGAAAAAATGTTTACAAGTCATTTCGGTCGCTTTCTGTTCAGTCAAACTTTTTTAAAGAACTGTTACAGCGGTGCGATGGCTGGCGTAGATTACAAGATACGAGGCAAATGTGTAGTTTGCGTGCAAAATATGAGTGTTTTGTTTTGTTTTTTCGGTACTGTGTGTGTGTGTGTCGAGGTGTGCGGAGGGGTTCAAAGGGCAGGCTGCGGGTGACAAAGTTTGCCTGACGATTGATTTCTGTTTGGAATGCGTGTTTGTGTATGTGTCCGTGTGCGTTTGGAGGACAGCCCATACACAGCCTGACTGACATTTTGGAAAAAAAAAAAAAAAAAAAAATTTGGGGTCGGGGGGGTGTCTGCGAGGACAAAAAAAAAAGCTACTCCTCTCCTTCACCATCTCCTCCTTCATTTTTTGCCATCCCCCTTTTTTTCTCTCCCTCCTTCACTTCACTTCAATTCACACCCCCATCCCTCTCTTCCTCCCTCCTTACCTCCGACACTCCGCTCATCCTGCCCTCTACCACCACATGCCCCAGAGGAAATATGCATTGTGCAGCCCTGCTCCTGAATTAACTCAACACACTCCTCCTGCTACTGGCAGGCAAGACCCTCCACTTTCCCCCCTCTCTCAAGAGAAGATAGCAAAGAGAGAGAGAGAGAGAGAGAGAAAACAAAAAGAAAGAAAGAAAGAAAGAAAGAAAGAATAGGACAGAAGAGAAAAAAAGAACAGAGCAGTCACCCTTTGCCTCTTTGAACCTCCACCTTCACGTACTTTTCTCTCCGGCTCCCCTGTCCACCCCCCTTCCCCCTCTTCTCTGCCGGCAGTCTGAGGAGACAGAGTTGGATGTGAGAGGCGGTGTGGTGCGGAGAGAACGAGATCGAGAGAGGGCACGCGAGTCCACGGCCAGAGCCAGCAGCAGGAGCAGCAGCAGCGGTGCAGGGGGAGGAGGAGGAGAAGGAGAAAGCTCCATGCAGTTCAGCACCAGACCGGCCAGCGCCGAGCCGGGCTTCATGGGGACATGGACACAGCAGAGCACTGACAGCAACCTCCTCTTCAGAATGTCCCAGCAGGTCAGTGGCACGCTGTCTCTCTGTGTAGCTGTTATTCCGTGTGTTTGTGGGTGAGCACCATTTTCGTCTTTTCCCCCCTTCGTTTTATTTCGATTTTTAGCATGTGTGTGAAAAAAAAAAAAAAGTTCGCGCAACACTCGTGAAAGCTTTGTTTTGCTTCACTTCTCTGAGCAGTTTCCAGCGGCTGATTTCAGCCTCGTTTGTAAAGTTTTTTAAAGCGTTGAAGAAAAACGAGCATTTACAAACTGCATTAGCGGATATGCATCGGGGTCAGCGTGGGAGCTTTTCATTTCGTTTCGGTGACCCTTGGCAGATCGGGCTGTGGCACACATCTAATTGACTTCATCTGCTTGTTGCTGGCGTCCTTAAAGTCGTGGTCCTCTAAAAGCTGTGTTAAATCTACAGCTCTATAACAGTGCGTGCAGTTATTGTAAAGTTCCCGTGTTGAATGCTTTTATCAGGACAGAATGTTTAAGGGAGGGGGATCGGGGTCTGTGGTGGGAGAGATGGTGAGCAGAACATTAATCATCAGGGCTGCTTTCTCTGTGCCATGCACACGCTGATACGAGCACAGGCCCCTGGACTCCCTTCGGCCAACAATGGGGGTCCATCCACATATCTTTCTAGATTCCTCACGAACTTTTTTTTTTTTTTTTTTTTCTTTTTTTTTTTTTGAACACGCTCTGCTCTTTTTTTTTTATCAGAGACACCAATATCAAACGCGACACCGTAAGGCGGACGTGAAACACCATTTTGATTTCATTTCATATTCCAAAAAAGCGATGTCGATAAAAGTTTTTTCGTTAGGTTTATATTTGAGCGAATGAAGTGTTTTTTTTTTTTTTACTGAAACGCCTGAGTCGTGGTCGCCTTGTGCGGCGCATCGGAGCCCCGGCGCAGGTGGATTCGGTCCTGCGCTCGGACCCTTCGCCAAAACGCCCACCGCTTTGAAGCCCACGGGCGTTCTGTGCAGACCTTAGCGTTCGCTAACCAAGTCTAAACAATTTGTAAATAATTTCGCAGCTTTGGACATTTGCTAAAAAACCCCCCAAAACAAAACAAAACGCTGGCGATTAAGTGTTTGTGCCGTTTATCCTTTGCATAAAATACGAGTGCCGTGAGTCTAATGCAGTTTATTTGAATTCGATCGCAAATCACTCAGTAATCGTTGAACGCAATACTTTTATTTGAAGAGCATCGCATGTGCTGTTGATGACAGCGTTGTGTGGCTGCTATCAGTGATTTTGTCAGGAGAATATTGTGTCTGTCGTGCTGCTTAAATAGCGTGCAGTAAACGAGTGAACCTCCAGAGAAATGCAAAAAAATACTATTGTTCGCAATCAATTAAAATATACATATTGTTCTGGTTATTTTTTAAAAAAAAACAAAAAAGCAGTGCAACGCTTTAGCTGTTTCCACTAAATGTGAGTTTTCACTCATGCGTGTTTTTGAATGTGTTTTCTATCCTAATGTATTTTTTTAAAAAGCGGCTGAAATGCTTTTTGAGCGTGTCATTTAAACCAAATGCACGCGTCTTAAGTTCATTTCAGCTTTTTCTATAGGCTGCTGTTATCAAGAACATCAAGACACCTTCATCTTCAATTAATTTCCGATTACGATTTCTTCTTCTTCTTCCTCCCCCCTTTTTTTTTTTTTTATTAAAAGTACCTGCGCATTTCCACAAATGACACTGACTCTACTGGCCACGTGTAATGGTCGATATTAATATCAAAACCACATGAGCAAATATTCTGGATGCCTGTGCTGGGGTTTGTTTTACGCAGCAGCCTGGTTTTGGTTATTAATGGCTTCTAATTGCTCGATCTTGACTAATCGTCACTTAAAGGTTCTTGGTTTGACTCGCGGTGCTGAAACAAGGCAGTGATCCGTTCTCCTCTGGTGCTGAGTCTGATCACATCTCTCTCAGCATCCTCCTAGGCTTTTCAGAACTTCTTATCTTCTTATTTTCCCCCGCTGCCCGTTCCACGAACGGCGTTTTCTTTTTTTCCTTTTTTTAAATAAATATAAATGTAAAATTATTTCATATTGTAAACGATACTTCTTTTATACAACAACTTTCGAGAAATTTTCGTTGAAGGAATGAACAGACTCGTTCAACGGCAGCGGCAAATACGTTGCCGTTAATAATGTTGAATTTATTATTATCGTTATTTTTATTATTATTTTAAAACGAACGAAACCGAAAATTATTGTTTTTTTTTTTTTTGTAAAACGATTTATTGAAAACGCCGGTCTCATTTAGCAGCGAATTCATTTATTCGCCACATTAAAAACGTGAAAGGCTGTAACTGGATCATTTACTCTCAAATGATGAATTTTGATATTTGAAAGTCTTGACTGATGAAATGAAAGCTAAAATAAAAAGCTAAAAAGTGAAAGTCTCCGGGTGGCGGGTGCGACTTGTGCGTTAGATACAGACTTGAAGAGCGAAATCAACTAAAACAGCCATAAAAGAGCCATAAAAGAGCCATAATCGATTTGCCCGATTATACAGCTGCTTCAATTGAATTGAATTTATTTTATTTGAATTTATTAAATGAAACATGTATAATGTCCTCTTGTATTTGGAGAGCTGAAATCTAAAAGCGGCTCGGAGGAAGAAACAAATCCACCTGCAATTAGGCTAATTATAGGTTACGCGGTTTATGGGTGCTTTTTAAAAAAACAAAAACATATATCTAAATATAAACCTGCATATATCTTCCCGAATGAAACACATACATGAACTAATAAGGTCGCTTTTAGATTTTGGCAAAAAAAACCGACTTTTTTTTTTTTTTTGTTTTTTTTACATTATTCCACTTGCGTTTTCTTCTTTTTAAGGACTTTTTTTCCCTTAAAGTCTGCGGTCTCCTGATCATACGTGGCTAGTACCTAGTTCTTTTTCTTTTCTTAACTGTCGCCCTCTCTCCTTTTTTGATCAGGTGTATGTTTGAGTACCCCTACAGGGTGTGTGTGTGTGTGTGTGTGTGTGTGTGTACATGTGATTACAGCGAAGTGTCTGTTTTTTTCTTTTTCCCCTCTGTGTGCCGCATGTGTGTGTGGGTGCGAGATGAAACGACTCTTGGCTGGCCTTGGTTGAGAGAAAGAGAAGGGTGGAGTGGAGGAGAGGAGAGGAGAGTGAAAGAGGATATGTGGTTAGGGAGACACCCACCACCTTTTCTCGGCAGATAGAGCAGAGCCCTGGGCAGTGCCAACGCCATCGGTGCAGCTAGTGCTGACTAAGATGGAGCGGCCACAGGAAGCGTGACTGTTTCGACCTTCGGTGGCAGGAAGGTGCCTGTCGCAGGGTCGTTGTCAAAACCGAGGCGAATTGGAACCCGTTTAAGCATGCATCGGGAAAAATGAATCAATAAAGCCAAGCGGCGACTGCAGGGAAAGTTAGATTTGCGGACGGTTCTGCGAATTATTGCGCCACCGTACAGAAGAGAGGCTTGCCGGTTCAGAGGTCTTTGTGCCGAACGGATCTGGCTCCCGCCGTTAACTACTGACCCTGTTAAGTAATGGACTCAGTCGAGGGGAGTAATCTCACCTGGCTCAGGGATGCTTTCTTTCCTAATTCCTCTCGCTTTCCCTGACAGACAGCCTCTTAATGTTTTCAAGGAGAAACTGGAATGTGGAGGAAGCAGAGAGGGCGGGGAGAGGATCAGAGAGAGAGTGGTAAACTTTTTTCGCTGTTTTTGTGGTAAAGCGAGAGCGCTCGCCGGCGTGTTTTATCGTGGAAGTCAAGAGTTACAAAAAGGTGCGTGTAGAGGTGATGAGGAGACGAGAGAGAAAAGGGCGAGATATGTTTGGCGACTGGATACGAGAGTTCTGCGCTCTTTCGGCGCGCGTGAACGCGTGTTTGTTACGCGCCAGCTATCGTGCTGCCTACACCTCTTCCTACGTCTCCGCTGTCGACTCATTATTGTTTCTGCCCCGAAACAAACAAAACTAACTATTCGGTATTTCTCACTCCATTTAAGCGATTACACAATTAGCGTATTAATCAATACGCTACAGTTACGGCTTTTAATAAACGCGTTGTTTATAGCGGCTTCTGCGTTAAATTAGTTTTAATATTCATGATTTAATTCCCGCCGTTTGGCTGTTTACAAAGCAGTGTCGGAATATTAAGCTAAAATGCTCTTGAGAAATATCGCTGCGCTCGTCGCGAACCTTCTCCGCCCAAAAAGATTGTTTTTGGTTCTTAAAATGAGATGATGCTTTATCGTCCCGAACCCCCGGTTTTTAGCACGTTCTCAAATTGCGTTCTTTCGCTTGCATTTTTCGCCAGTATTTCAAAGCGAAGAGATGAAGAGAGGGAGCGAGTAAAAGTGTGGGACATAAGCAGGTTGTTTTTGGGGAAGGGGAAGTGGTCCCTGGTGGGTAGAGAAATTCACTCTTCTGTGATACTGGCTTGCAGCCAGTTTGGAGGCAGATTCATCAGCACTTCACAACAGGGACAACCTCCACCCCCTACCCCCTTCCTCCCTCAACCCCCAGTCCCACACTGAAAAGCACACAAATCGATCCAGTTAAGATTTTCATTCAGCTTCACTAAAGATTCGGTTGCTATCTTTCCTTTATTCTCTGGAGCGGTGAGTGGATATGAGTAGGTGTTTGAGATCTGTGTGTTCCTTGGGCTATGATCAATAGCTGACACTGGGCACATCACTCACATGCTCGTGCAGTGCTTCTTCTCTGCTCTCTGTCTGTCCTCGGGGGGTGACACGGCCACTCGCATGTTCGTTCTGGAATATATTTGTGGAGTGTCAGGAAACGGAGCAATACCGTCTCCGGTGTAGCACGGGAGAGGAGGGTTGGTGTTGCGCTCTATGCGGGCGACACGTGGACGCGGTCACTGCCGCAGACGCAGACGTGCTAAAAATGTCAGACCATCTGCTCTGCTCTTATCAGGATGAGGAGTGCTGAAATGCTGTGTTGTCCCACGAGGAAATGCAGATTACGTTGTTGAACGCTTGACACAAATAGAAGCCATTTCAAACCGGTCAAAAATGTGGAGTAATTATTTAATTAATAGTGACCACGTTTCGCCGATCCTCTCCGTTAAAGCCAAATTCGTATTCGTGAAGCCATTTTTTCAGCCGCTCGAATGAGGGATTGCAATGAAACAGATGTCTGCATTTGCTTAATTTATAAAGCAATTTCAGCTGGTTTTTAATGCACCAGCACTCTGTAGTTTTCACATGCAATTGCTGCATTAAACAACCCGTGAAAAATAGTTTTGCTGGCGTATATTAATGCATCTAGGCTGGTCCGGTGATAACAAACAGCATGTTGCGAATTTGTTCATTTAAAAAAACCAAAAAAAAACTATTCGTTTAGGTCCTACCATTTTTTTCCTGTACATTTTTGGTCCTTGTCAAGCCGGTCCAAGCTTAAAAAAGTTTTTTTTTCTTTTTTTTTTCGGAACAGAAGGGAAGTCCTGGTTAAAAGGGAAACTGCTGTTTCAATAGTCTTAGAGTCAGGATGTCACCACCCCCGGCGTAACGGTAATGAGGGGACATTACCATCATTCTGCGTCTTGTTAGTTCCCCGAGCGCCTGACACAATCAGAATGCAGCAGCTGCCCTTCAGACCTTAGAGATCTGAGAAAGAGAGAGAGAGAGAGAGAAAGAGAGGCCTCTTAGACCTCATCTAGAGACAGAGAGATCTGATAGGCGAGACCTGAGGGACTGTGTTCCCGCAGATGAGACACCCTGTGTACTACCTCCATGTAAATATAAACTGATCCACACAAAAATTTGCATAAACATTTTATTAATTCATGTTTTTAAATACTCTACAAAAAGGCAAAAAAATGCATATCTTACACAAAACTTCTGCTCGTGAATATATTTAAATGCATTTTAAGTGTAGATTTAAATCTGTTCAACAGAACATAAACCGTCCTGTGGTATTTAAAGTACAATTTTTAGTTTTAACTGCGGCCAAACTCTTAAGAATGATGCAATTTGGATTTCCTTGCTACGCTTAAGAATAAATGTCCGTAAGTGTTAAGGTCTCAGTTCCTAAATTATTGAAGAGTGAGCAGAGGTATCATAACCTAGTTAGGAGGAGAAAGATGGCTGTGTTGTGAGACCAGATGTTTTAAAACAAAGAAAGAATGTGCTGGAATTACACGATGACAGTCAAAGTTTCTTTTAATCATTTATGGACTTTTTTTTTTCATTTGTAAACAGCCCAGCCGTTTATTTTTCATTTGCTGATTACATTGAAATAAAAAAAAAAAAAGATGTCATGACAAACCAGATAAAACAGATACGCAGATTTAACGTGATCTTGATCCGCGCGTCCTCTATTTATCAGTATCGAGTACGAAAGCATCTGCTAAACGGAGATGATTTTCTTGCTCCTGCCGCCGCCGCTGTCTGCGCCTGAGAGCTTTAGTCCCGGAATGCCGGTAAGAGGTTCCATTATGATTTACAGTTGCTCTAACAAGAGTCAGTTAGAGTCACTGGAGTCAGTTATCAAGTCCTCCGAGACCTTCACTGGTATGGAGTTATGCCACGTCCAATCCAGAAAACACCTGCCCTTCCGTAAAGGTCATTCAAATCAGACAGTCAGACCCCAAAGCCTGCTGAGTGTTTTCACTTTACCACTGGGTTTCATCTTTAACTCCGGGACGCCGCAGTTAGTCTCACATTTCAGCTTTACACCACCTGAGATCCTGAAAAATTATGCTCTCCAAGCTCTCACATGATTTTATTATCACTTTTAACATATTTAACAGGTGTGAGAGTCTTACATCTGCTGATGTAAAAGCAATCAAACGTCAGCACCCCCCGGTGATTGATCAAGTCACAAATGTTCATTTCTCGTCTGCAGAAAATCGTTCAGAGACGCGGAAAATATGTTTTGCGCGGATATGCAGGTAAAACCAAATGGTTCGCTTTTTTTTTCTGAGGCTCGAATAACCTCGGATATCGTTGAGGTCCATTTTTAGGAAACGGAATTCCTCTGATATGTGTGAGATTACAAACGTTATAGGGTATCGAAAAGCAAGCTTTTAGCAATTATCTTCTTTAACTAAAAATCACTCAAATTAAAAACCGTATGCACTGCAATACACAAACCACACGTAAATAGTATTAAACACCTAAATGATACCGCTGGTTTGTTTAAGGACAGTGAACAATAAGTAAGACTACAATATTTTGGAAAACCGTGCTTCTTAATGATAATGTAATGGGAACATGGGCCATGAAATGAGAGCATGACATCTCTTTTTTTTGCTTCTTGTTTCTTTTCTTTTTTTGGGATTGTTGCCAGTGCCACTGGCACATTCAGAGGCCGCTATCTTAAACAGCTAAGAGGGCAATTTCTCCCATCAACAATACACAAACAAGAACATCACACTTTCCTCTAGCGGAAAAGAGTCTCTCATTTTCCATTTTGCTGTGTGGTTTGACTGTGTCACCATAATTTCATCTAATATTGTGGCTGATTTACCATTATTATTATTATTATTTTTATTACTACCTTCCACCGTTATTACTGTTGTAGTTACATATGTCCGCAGATAATGACAGTAATTTCAGTTGCTCACGGTGGTTTTCCTCATTAGTGACACTACACTGGTGTTGTTGAGCACGGGAAAGAAAAGCACTCAGCCCAAGTCATTTAAAAATGCCAATGCTGATGCAAAGAAAAATGCTTATTTGGCTGTTGGACATTCTTGTGTTTATTCTCTGATATTGGTTCATATAGACTCATTTTTGGTGTAAAATCACATATATATATATATATATATATATATATATAAAAAAAAAGAATTTAAATTGAATAAAGTACAAAAGTGACAACGATCACATATTTTTGAAAGAAGATAAATTGAATCCCTTAATGCAAGGAATGCTTTTCATTTAGTAATTATTCGTAATTTTACCTTACAGAAACGTTTGCTTGGTCTTGATCAGCTTGAGAATATTTGAACTTTAACTTGTAGATATTTTTATTTATAATACAAACTATGATTTATGGAAAAGAGACAAAAAGCTGTGTCCTCCCTCCCCCTTCATCGCCGTCACAAAGTTGCATATCAAAAGAAATTTACTGAGCATGTAAACATTTCTTTGATCTTTTCCTGCATGCATATAAAATTCTAAAACGTTAGATTGACTCTGAAATACCTCAGTTTTTATCCGTGCCTTTCTGTTTTAACCCGAAGAATTGTGGCCAAGCTCTTGTAGAAAATATATGCGAGTGTGTGTATGAGTGTGTGTGAACGTGTGTGTAGGCTTGTGCTGTCATCAACCACAATGGCAATCAACTAGAGGCGTATTTTATATCAAAATCTTTTGTGCTAGTGTGTGTTGTAGCTCAAGGTTTGAGGGAAAACGCTTTTCTTCTTTATACTGATACACCCCAGATTGTGGAAACACACAGAACAGACATTCACGAGACTTTTCTCAGGATCATTCCACTCCGTAAAAAGTGCTAACCTGCAATTGTTACATTAAAGAGCTATTTCTACATGCTCTCTCTCTCTCTCTCTCTCTCTCTCTCTCTCTCTATATATATATATATATGTATAGAGTACGTAGAAATAGCTTTTTAATGCAACAATTGCATATATATGTTTTTTTTTGTTTTTTGTTTTTTTTTATGAATTGATGGTTTAGTAAAAGAATTTATATGCTACTTAATTTGTTGCGGTTTAGAAACACTTCAAATGGATGAATTTGTCCATTTACTTCACTGCTGTCGTGTATTTTGTGATTCCAGAGGGGAATGCACGTGTAGCAATGACGCAATTTTTATAAGCATTTTACAAATCATCAAAAGGGTCCATTTTAAAAATGAACTGACTGGCGTACCGCCTAGAGCATGTAAAAGTGTGCATGTTAAATAATCAAATTAGATATAATGCCTAAAAAGTCACAGTGCCATGGTTCACAGATGCACAGCAGATGTGATTTAGGGTGGGTTTATTGTCATATATTGAGCGGTACTGCTCTTGCTTCTCTCCAATCCATGGTGTCAATTAAAGCTCAAACAAACTCATTTGCTCTTGTGATAGACTCCAAATGAAGTGGCCAGTGTATCTAGGCAACCAAAGAGGTCAGAGTTCCTTGTCCTTATCAGGAGCTGCTGACTGTAGCAGAGTGGAGACACTCTCTGATAATGGCCCTGTTTCCAGCAAAAAAAGAGGATTGGGGATGTTTGTGCATTTTTTAGCTTTTACCTACCTTTTTTTTTTTTTTTTTTTTTTTTCATTTGGTACAGGCCACAATTGGGTACATTAACAGAATGTTTTGTTGCACCGTTAATTTTTCTTTAAAGAGTGACCAGCGATGTTCAAAAGAATTTTTAAATATTTGAGATCTATTAAGACGGTCTAAAATGCGAATTCCTGTTTGCTTCAGGGAGTGAGGTGCGCTTCGCATCGCATCGACCCGCGCGGATAAATCCGTCTCACGTTGCGTGAGATGTACATGGGCAGTTAACAGTAGGCAAGCCTTCTGTTATTTCAGCACTATTGATTTGCACCCATTCAACAACTATTACACGATTCAAGGAGTGGGGATTATAATCATGTGAAGTGAAACTCTATTTCCAGGAGCATATGTGTGGGAGAAGTACATTATCTGGTCTTAAAGTCAATTGATAATACCCATGGCATAGAGGGGATTACAGATAGAGGATGCATTTAAAAGTTTAAAATGCTGTCTGATCAGCTAAAGGAAGTGTAATTCCTTTCAGGTTGAAAGCATTAATAGCATCACCGGTAACGGTATCCTCTGTGAAGTGAGGTCTGAAAAGACACTATGCACGTCTGTCTGTGTCCGTGCGGGTGTGTGCAAGTGTGTGTTGTTTAGAGAAGAGTGAGCACATAAAATAAAGTGCCCAGAGGTTGCTTCTGGCATTTTGTGGTCACCAGACACTTGTCATAACTCACAAAGAATAAAAAAGCAAGGAGGGGGAACCGTGTGTGTGTGTATGTGTGTGTGTGCGTGTGTGTGTGTGTCAGAGGGGTTGGGAGCTCCTTTCTCAGTACAACTCATATCGCGTACCAATATTTGATCTCCACTCATTAGAGCGAAGAAGGGACCATCAGGCCACTGAACACTCCGCGTCTGTAGTGCCATGAATGCACACGCACACAGACGCAAATACTCTCCCCCTCAACCTCATTTCATGCACGACACTCCTGAGGTAGTTTGGGGAATAGAAAATTGCTTTCTAAGGAAGGCTCTGGCCAATTAAGGCCCTGACCGTATTGAATGTCAAGTGTTAATTTAGGTTGTCTCTCCTGTGACCCCCCCCTCCCCCCTTTACTAGCAGTTGAGCTGGCAGGGGTCTTCAGATGAGCAAATACATGTGAGGTAAAAGTTGATTGCCTGAAGGACCTCGGGTTTTATGTGTCATAGACAAGTGGCAAATGTGTTCTCCTTCCAGCGTTTCCCCTCCCCACCTCTCTGACACCCCTGAGGGACAGAGAGGCAGGATTAACTGTACTGCAGCGATAAGAATGGGCGGTTTACTTTGGGGAAAAGACGAGTGTAATCACCTCACGGGCAGTAGGGAGGGTTGAGGATGGACTCTCTCTCTCCCTCTCTCTTTCTCTCTGTCTTGGATACAACTTTGCTGACTTGTCCTGTAGTCTAGACAAATGGCTTGAAGAGCAAAGGAATTCCGTGACACAAAGAGCGTATGCTTTCATTCACGTTTTATTCAGTTCCGTTTGTTTTATCCAAAAGCGTGTATGTAAACATATGTGCGTACGAACATACTGTACATGCATAATTTATTATTCGTAGCTAATGAGACTTAGCTGAAATGAGTTTAAATAGTAAAATGATGCAAAGTATGTAGTAAGAGAATAGAGCTATGAGATGAATATTAACATTTAAATCCTTAAATCCTAAACTCCAGAGGAGACACATGTGAGAATGCATCTCTTATTCAAGCTATTGTTCCATTACCTCGACTTACTCGTACCGGCCACCGTCTAAAGATGGTGAATGGATGCATTTTTAAAGCCCCTTGTATATTCTTACATGACAGACACTTGGACTTAATGGCTTCATTATCATCATTGTGAAGCAGAGGCCTGCTTTCTTTTTTTATAGGTGCAGTCTTTGGTCTTTCTCTGTCTGTGAAGAATAAATGTTAATGCATTTTTGAGATTCAGCGCACAGCTAATTCACACAGCCCGACGTGCCTTAGACCTGAAAAAGGCCTCTGGCTACATTTGTTACTAGAAGGAACCAGCATGAGCTGCGTTCTCTGATCCACATCACACAGACAAGAGGGAACATGTTCTTGTTTTGAAATTGAATACATAAGAGTATTGATAAAGGTCTTGTGTGTGTTATTACTGCCTACAGCTGCTGACAGGAGTGGAGGAACATCTCAAGGGGCTGGTGTTATATTCACATTAACAGAAAAATAAATAAATGAAACTAAAGTCTAAATTGTACTTTCACACTCGACGGTGTAAAACCAAGTATAGAAATAACAATGGCAACAACAAATAATTAATACAAAGAACATCTATGCATGCTTAGTCCAAAAAAAAAAAAACATATAGATGCCTCGATAGAAGTCTGAAGACTGAATTAGGGAATAAGGGACAAAAACCGCGTGATAATCACATGATCACAGCCTTGTGTCCCCTTCACTGTGACCCCACTGTGCTTCTTTTGTCCCCGATTTCAGTCAAAAGAGCTGTAGACTCGAAAAAAGGAGCAAAGCAAAAGACTAACTTCTCCTTTGTTATTCTCTTTTCTCTCTGTGAGGATTTCCTAAAGTGTTCTGACATAAATGGACATTCTGGGGCCAAGGGCAAAATCATTATGCGATTACTCACTCTCATGTCATAGAAACCAAAAAGGAGAAATGTTGAAAAATGTCATGCAGGTCTTCTCCATACACAGTCTGTAGTGACCACGGCTGTCAAGATCCAGAAAGGATCACAAGACAAACATCGGTACTTGTAGTCTGTACAGCTCATGCGTTGTATTTAATAAGCCATACAAATGGGGTACAAGAAAAACAGGCCAAAATGGTTCAGTCAAAATTTGTTGAAAGTGTCATTCGCGTACATGTTCAGATTAAAAGCGGTAATAATTATAATGATAAAGAAAAATTTGCATCGACGTGGAGCGCCAGGTTTTCATTTTCATGGATGCCAATGCTCTTGCAGCTAAGTTAACCTAGCGGTAATTTGAATACACAGAATTGAAATTTGAAAGATTTAAAGATTTGAGAGCTACAGCAAGAGGAAACTTATTTCATTTCATATGCACTGAGTATAAAGAAATGAGGAAAAAGCACTTCTCTCAAACCTCTTGCCACAGTTTTGAATTTCTTTAAGACAATTAACGATCAGTTGCAGCCAAATTAATTTTTTTCACCTGCAGTGCACAACCAACTACTTATTTTAAACATTACGGTATTTTTAGTTCATATTGTCTTGTTGTGTGCTTATTGTATGTCTTTCGTAATTGTATTAATTACTCGGCACGCTATTTTAATACTGTTTCATTAATATGTGTTATTTTAACATTGTAATTTCTCATTTTTATTTTGTCATTCCTTTTACGGTCATTACTTGCTTCTGCAACATTGTAGCAAACACAATCATACCAATAAGTACTGTAAATTAACAATAACAATAAAAGTTCTTACAGATGTGATAGTTTCATATAGATTTTTCTTACTTTGTCCCATGGTAAAAAAAAAGAAATAAAAATGGTACATTCTTTAAAATGTCTCCTTGTGTATTTCACAGAAAATTTCAGCACACAGGTTTGGAAAGACATGAGGGTGAGTAAATAATGACGGAATTATCATACACTAAAACACTGTAACTCTTATACGGTAGAAAGATTTGTGTATGTACATCCAAACATGCACACAGAGAGGCTTTCTGAATGTGATGTGTTGGGAAAGTACTTGTCAAGTGGCATTGATTTGTTAAAGTGCTGAATTAGCACAGTACGCCAGCTGCCACCGCCCGCTCACTGTTGTGCTGCCGTGGGCTCATTTTCTCCTTAACAACTCTTTCCCATTTCCCCTTAGCCCCTCTTTTGCTCTCTCTCTCTCTCTCTCTCTCTCTCTCTCTCTCTGTCGGGCCACACACGCTCTCTCTTTAACTCTCGTTAATTCTGTCTTGCACACACACATATTGCAGACACACCTCAGCTGTGACCCATAGCAAACCCAGCTTCTCCCTGTCTTGAGGACACACAACCACACCCACATAAACACTTACGCAATCTCTCGGGGAGGGAAAAAAAAATCACTTCTGTGTTGTAGTGCATCACCGTGTTGAGTCCATCAAATTTAGATCGAGTTTTTCTTTTCAAACCCCCCTACAGTAGTGGGATGAAAGTAGGGGAATAGTTAAGGCCGGTATCTGTTATGCCAGGATCTAGTGGAATCTGCGTCTCCCAGCTGTGTCTGACATTGACTGGGAGTTGTAGTCGGTCAGAATAGGATTTTGGCTGCACTGAGAGTCCACATTTTTATTAGGTAGCCAAAGTGTTCCATAAGCAGTTCCCAAGGTTCCCTTGGAGAGAGTGGCTGAGTCATATCCCGACTGTGTCAGGCCACACACAGTGGCAATAGATTTACCATGAGCTCAGTTCAGTTCAGTTCACAACTGCATTCAAATATTATTAGCGTGTACATAAGCCGCAACATAGATATGTGCTGATGAGTTACTGGCACGGCATAGAAACAGTCTGAAAATTTGGGGTGGGGGGTGAGAGTTTACTTCCTGTCAGCGCCTCAGCTCAGAAACAGTGCCAAGCGTAGCTTGAAAATGACTTCAGCGTAACCGTTTTCCTAAAAAGAGGTATATTTAGAGTTTAGAGTCATTTGCAAGGTATTTGAGTGGAGCAGGCTGCTCTGTTTTTAAAAACATATCAAATCTTAATTAACAAAATTTCATCTAAACCTTGCTTAAATCAGGTGGTTACTTTTTACACCGTGCAGCACACGTCTGCACTTATTTAATTTTAAAAAGCAATCTTACGTATCAGTGTATTTCTGTTTCTGTCAATACCTTAACTGCTCTGAACCATATTCATACCTTTTCCAAGAGGTGCAGATGTTCTGGTGACCCACTGGCCACTACTTACTGTAGATGCAGTGACTGTGTGTGTTGGAGTGAGTGGGAGACTGTTTGTTTTTAGGATGTTAACTTAGCCTAAATACCCTCCATCTGCTGACCAGTTTGCGACCTCTGCACACATACACATACAGCACTGACAGCAACCACTGCTAGCTGACATTAGTTGTACTATTTGCTTCCTTCCCTGTCTTTCCTCTCTTGCTTTTTATTTTTTTGTGCTTTTTTTCTCTTTCTTCAATGGGGAGAGCGACACCCCTCCCCCCAACCAGCATTTCCCTAGTGCATTGTGTGATTAGACGCTGAAAGGTTGATGCCCGCTTGCTCTGTCCACAGCTCCCATAAAACACTCAATAAAGCACCAATCTAGAGCTTGATAGCACTAATAGAGAAACTCCATTCAGGGAGGAAGTACTCTCCAGAAACAGACGGAAAAATGCGTAACTTCCTAAAATAAAAACGCCTATTTTTTAAGTAGTGTTTATTTGTTTCATTATGATTTTTAAGTAATCTTTAGAGACAGTGCAATTGGGGGAAATGTGCTTTTACGTGAAAACGTCTGTGTTTGATCGTGTTTGCTGTGTCTGAGCATGCATGCGCTAAATAGATGAGGTGGTGACTGCTTGAAAAAAAAAAAAAAAAAATCATTACAGGATTGTGTGGTGTTGAGGTCAGCCAAAGAATCCCTAGATCAGTATGCGAGCGTGTACGTGAGCATCTCTCTGTAAGCTGTGTGTGTGTGTGTGACAGTAGGTGGAGACAGTCACCGGAGGAAGTCAGAAATGGCCCCTTTGCAAACTCAGCATGTATGGGGCTTTGTGTGTCTCTTTCTCTGTTTCACCGCCTTTTTTCTGTGCTTTTCCCGTCAAAGGCAGCCAAGCAGAGCCAGAAAAGCAGTTCCTTGGCAGGGCCTAATGGCAGTATGATGTAGTCTGTTGTGACTAGTGCATTCCTTTCAGGTTAAACCAGGGAAATTGCATTGTGTTCAGATTCCAAGTCGCATGAATGTTTTATTGCCACAAGAGTGTCAAAGGTCCTTGTCTGGGCCTCAGGAGAGGGGCCGAGGAAGCCTTTGACTGAGCACTTCAAATGGGAGAGAGAGAAACATGAAAACACTTGGTTGAACAAATGGTGGTTGAACAAATAGTAGAAGGTGAGGCTAATAGATAGTGGCACACACTAAGAGGGATTTCAGTCCCTTTAAACTGTGACTTTTAAGAAAAATACATACCCTGCGACAATACTAGCTGAAGAAAATTTGACAAGACACATGCAGAGAGGTGGAGAGAAACAGTGGAACAGGGGATTTTGGTCTGCCTTCTCTGTCCCTCCCTCTATAAGAGTCTCTGTGTGTGTGTGTGTGTGTGTGTGTTTACTATGCGTGAGAGTGTTTAAGTGTGTTTGAGGCATTGAGTAGGTGTTTGCTTTTGGCAAGCTCCTGAGAAGGGCTGGAGCATTATGAAAGTGGGATGTGTTGGTGGGGGTACGGACCTGTTATCTGCACACCACTGACAGGAGGGCCATCGCTCCCAGTGGTACCTCGTGTTACCGCTTCTACTCCCTCATTCCTGCTGTTGTAACCTAACCTGAGAGGACCAAGGGAGGCAGAGGACGAAGAGAAAACGAGGCCCAGATTAGGGAGTTCAAAATGGGAGGTATTAGTGCTTTAAGAGATTTCCATATCCAATGTGTCACTTCCAGTCTTACTTTTTCTCACGCTGCAGAGTGGCTATGAAAACGAGTTTTATTATTATTTTTATTATTTATTTAGTGATTCACGATTACATTTTTTCAGTTCGGTTCAAGAAGGAAAAAAAAAAAACAAAACAAACAGCCAAGTTATTACAAATGTCCTCTTTTAAGAAATAGTGATAACACTAAAAAAATGGAATAATCAAAAATAATTTGCATGTAGAAGTTAAAGACATGCTCATCATAGAATAGGTGAATAAAAAAATTGCATATGTGAATAGTACTTTTAATGTTTATTTAAATTTTTTTATCTATGGGATTAATAGTTTCCTATGAATTTAGTAAAAGACTTTTTTAGCAACACTTCCATAGTCATGAAAATGTCACACGATGCCAAAATAATTTTACGTAAAACGTGGTTATAAAACACTTACATTTGCTGATGTTTCCACACTTACAAATTCAAATATCACTACAAGTGTTGTCAAGTTTTTGGTTTTTCTGTGGAACACAATTTTCGTAGGATATTTTTAATGTCCGCGGGTTGAAGCGACTCCAATAACGTGCTAACTACCCCCCTAGTTTTGAGTAGCACTCGGGCAGAATTTCCTGTGAAAACCTGGCGACCCTTACTGTTTCAAGAAGCTTTATGACAGGATTATGGTAGAAAAATCTAACTTTCATTGGCTCTCACCTGCATCAACATTTTTAGCGATTAACAATTGACATTCTGCTCAGCTCCTCACACAAACCTGCTGTATTTTGCCATCTAAAAATGGCACTGATGCACAAATCTTGTACATTATACATTCAATGTACGTTTTGTGCTTGTAATGTACTAATGCAGATTATGAAGAGATGACATTTAAAAGTATAACAATGTTTGAAAGTCTTTTGTTCGGTTTAGTTTGAATGACCAGGCTGATGTGTTTTGATGTGATCTCTGTGTTTGTGAATTATTTATTTATGCTGTTGCATCTTTTCTGCTCTGGCCGTGGCTTGGTTTGCTTTGATGAAATAAATCTTGTTTGCTTGTGTTAACTAATAAGTTGAGTTGGATTATCCCACCTACACCATCACTCGGTGTACACACACCAAAGCGTTCCTGTGTCCGAATGCCCATATGGTTAATCCGGCCCTGCCTACACACTGACCCGTATCAACATCATTCTCTGTTTGCAGTATGCATTTCCTCATGCTGCTGCACATAGCAGTTCATGGCTAATTAAATTAATTCACATGCCTTTAATGACTTATTGCCATCTATTTTTAATGGGTGGTACATATCAAAGAGCATTAAGTATATCGCATCTCAGCAGAGTCGCACAGAGAGTGTTTGGGCTCATGCAATCTCATTGCGGGTTTCACGGCTGAGCTGAGTGTTAACACATGTCCACAGCAATATCATTATTATAATTATGTTACGCTATTGTACGCTCTTACTGACTCTGCGTTGGTAATTGTGCTTATTGAGCTATTTATATTAAAAGGGATTTTGTGTCTAGCCTAGAAAATGATGGAAAACGAGATAAAGAAAGTGGCAAAAATTGATCGTCTGTATTTGTTTTTTCTTTCTTTCTTTTTTTTTTTTTTGTGATGATTACAGTGAAGCATTTGGCTAATGGGTTAGTGGGAAGAGGCCCACCAGTTTGTGATGAAACATCTTTTCTCTTTGGGCCTGCTTGGTTTAGCATTATCCTGCCTTCTTGTTGGGCCCACCGAAACCAGGCATTTGAAACATTTTTACACATCTCAAACATTCCTCATAATTAACATATGCATATATATATACCCTTTTGTGGTAATTGTCTTTCTTGCCCCAGCGGATCGAAGGCTTTACCGTATCTTAATGACAAGGTCCCGCAACTTTTGTTTAAGCACACAGATCTCTACAGTGGGTCTCAGAGCAACCAGGCAACCAAGTCGAATCCCACAAACCCGACGCTATAAATAAATCCGAATCCAAAATTAAACAAATACATAAATAAATAAAGCTTTCTTTGCATTTGCATTTAGCTTGCAGGATCTCCTCTCAATGTCAGACTCATTGGGGTTCCGTGCTTAAGTCCATTTCTATAAAATATTAAAGACTGGGTTTCCTGTAATTAAAGGAGTGGGTGCATCTGTTCAGACTCTGCAGTGCTTTAATTAGCCCTGATCAGAGTTGTTTTGTGATGACAGCACGGTGCAAACACACTGGCACCACACAGCAAGGGGCAACAGGCCATGGAAGTACACACACACACGTATGCACCGATACACACAGCCACACGCCCTTAAGAGAAGAACGGGGGGCTTCTCTTCGTCTTTCCCGGTTGCAGAATTATCTTCATTGCTATCCATTTATTGATCTGTCTCTTACTCATATGTAATTCTCTCCATCTGTCTTCTCCTCTCATCTAATCTGCGCCAGCTCTTAATGGCTGCTATTCCCGCCATGAACAAGATAGTAATGTGCCCCGGTAGCTGTTATGATGTGAAATGACCCTATTGATTGCTTACCCTGCTGACAAAGAAGGTGGCAGATACCACTTATTACTGTTAATGAGGTGCAGAATGCCTTAAGTGAGTCCTCAGTCAGAACATTGACAATAGCACTGCAGCAGCTCGTTAGTGATGGGGACAGTAATCAGCTCTGCGTGGAGAAGAGAAGGTGTTGCAGATGGCACACGATGACTCGGAGGAGAGCTGGTTTCGTGCTTTGCTTTGGAGGTTAATATGTCCGCTCAAGATGAAGAAGAGGAATATGTAAAAAAAAAAAAAAAAAAAGTTAAAAAAGTTAAGTTAATCACACGGTTCTTTTTTGAAACTATTCACGATTAATCAAGTGTAAGTCGACTACATCGATTAAATATACTTTTATATTGAAATAATTTCATATTTACTCTTCAAATGAATGTAAAAACAACATAAAAAAAGGACATTTTTAAAGTCAAGCATCAACTGATGTCACTGTGATTTTTTTTCATAACCACTGACCATCGAGAGATATCAATTTAACATTTATTTAAACATAAACCTGTTTTTCATATTTATCTGTGTCCTTCAGCAAGCAAAAAATAGAATTTAATTATATATTTACCAAACACTAAATTCTAAATGAAACAGAGATTAAGCTTAAAACTACAAAATTGTTCTTTGATTAACGGACATCACCCCAGACGTCAGCCGTTAATTAGGATATTTTGGCTGCTATTTTAAGAGCCGTCGCTGCTGAACGTAAAGATTATTGATATTCCAGCGTGCAGCTGACAGGCATGAACTACCAGCACAGTATAACAGACAGGAGAAAATCTGTTTACACCGACATAGCGCCAGTGCTGACATTCTCTTTCAATACTATTAGATTTTATCCCACATTTTTATTTACTCCTATTATTTCTAGCTTGTATTTTTGAACAATGCCTGAAACCTGGTGTCACGAGCACTTCTTGCGTCTGTTTTCTTTTTAAGGATGAATCGCTTGATGTATTCCCCAACTGTAAGTCGCTTTGGATAAAAGCATCTGCAAAATGTAAATGTAACAGTTTGCTGTTGTTCACAGTTCACAGTTGTGTGCGGAAACTGGCTTTGATGATGTTTCTTCTCTTGTCATCTAAACATGATTTACATGAATCATGTACTTGATAGATTATGCTATATTTTCTTTTTAAAATTGACCAAAAATTGAGTAGTCCACCTAACGGTGTATGGCTCTTATGACCCCGCTCAGCTGCTGTATCCTATCACAGAGGGAATTGTATTAATATATACCCCCGAATGATAAATATTAGTACCACCACAATGAAATTAAAAGTATAGAAGACAAGCCTTTTATTTTATTTATTATTTTTGTTATTTTCATATATTTTTTGGAAGTTTCTAGACAGAATGACAACCGTTTTATAGAGAAGGTGCTCATTTTCTCTCACTCTCCCCTGTCTTTGTCTTTTGCCTGTGCCTTTTTTTCTTTTAAATCTGCGAGTGAGAGCTGGAAAAATGTGACTCTCCGTTTTGGAGCTGTTGATGAACCCGAATAGAGAATCCTGTTACACGGAGCAGTCCCTTACCACACCGCAACGACAGAACTTCCCTGCCAAATGACTTACTCAACCATTAATGGAACGCAGAATGTCATTGTTCATATTTCATAATTAATCATATCCAGCCTTGCAGCTTTTTTTTTTTTTTCCTCCTGCAAAAGCGGCCTTTGCTGTTGTGGAAACATTTCAATCCGGAGGAACAGTTGACTGTGTCTTATAAAGGAACCGTACGCACATGTCATTTATCTCAGATTTTTAATACGAGCCAGCGCAAACCACTTGTAAATACTAGATCATGTCCCTGTCACTCTCACCACAAACATGCTGATCAATATCATCCGCTTGCAATAACAGAACGGTTTAATATATTGCTTGTTTGTCTCTTTTGCAAATGAATAAATCCATGACTTATTGAATACTGTAAGGCTCCTGATATATTTTAGCCTGGGCAGGGTTAGAGAGAGAAGAGAGAGGCTGTGGGAACAGTCAATACTTTCATATGTTAGGTGGTGAAATGAATGACCCAATCATCTCTAAAAGAAAGCTTGTTTTAAGGAGTTCTCTATCCACTGATCAATGCATTTCTCATAATCTTTATCCCTGTCTTTTAAAGCAAAGACCTAAACAACCTCTTCTTGTTAACATTATATTGTATTTCACAAATGTATATATATATATATATATATATATATAAAATCACACACTTTTAAAATGGCTTGAAGACCAGTTTAAAAAAAAAGAAGCTTATTCTTATTCCGTTAGATGTGATCCAGACCAGCCAAGTGCACACAATGCAATGGAAAGACAGAAAGTTGGATTCAATTTAAGTGATTCCTTCTGCATCCATGCAAATTAAAACTTCATTATTAACCTGGTGCTGCACTTCTCTGAAGTGTTTCATTAGGAAAATGAAAGGAAGTAGGAAAAAAATCAATAGCATCTGAAAATTAAATTAGCCATTTTTGGTGCATCAGACAAACACAGGTTTGCACATTCGGTGGTTTTATATTGTGCTTGGAGAGATGTTGTAGATTTTACAAGTCCTGGCATCATACTAGCAATTATTGCATTTTTCTCTTAACAAGCTCGGGTCAAATATATGTTAGAGGTAGAGGAAAATTTACCATAAGCTTCGCCTAATGTATACCTTGTGTGGTACACTTAATAAGTGATATTTGTCAATGGTTATCATTTTGAGAAAACACATTCAGTGGGCCATAGCGTGCCCATACACGCAGATTGTAAAAGTAACCTTTTTTTTGGTCATGTGCAAGCTCTGACTAGTTAAGTGTTTTTTGTTTGTTTGTTTATTTGGTTTTGTATAACGTTATAAAATATTACGTTTTATATTTCTCATCAAATTTAATACGTGACATTTGTACACAATGAGCAGATGCGACCGTAATAGACTCATTTTCAAGTCAAATTCCATGTTCAAGTGTTATTAATTTAAAACCTGCCAACACAAATTACCCCTTTGTCACAAGAGCAAGTGACTCTTCAGCTCAAGTGAGAGATTAGAGTGTGTGTGTGTGTGTGTGTGTGTGTGTGTGTGAGAGTGAGAGAGAGAGACTGCAGTCCCTGAACATCTGGCAGCATGTCATAGGGATGTTCGGTGGCTGTCATTGATTGTGATAAAATAATTTCAAAGCATTGTGATTAAATAAGCCTGTTAAGAGACGATCACCCATTACATTTGCTGGGTGACAAGGAGGTTTGGTTTCAAGACTGTGTATTTTTTGACAGCTGTAAAACAATGAAAATAAAAAAGTGTGAGCATGACACTTTCGTGTTCTTACCTCTTAAACAGGCCGTTATTCAAACGTGAGGAATTAGATGTTTCATATTTTGGATGATACGTACCAACACACACCAAACATATCTGGCGTTCAGTTTGAATTGTGAAATTATCTATGTATTCAACTGTAGAGAACTGTCAGAAAACAGGGTCAAGAAAGCTGCAAAGTAAATCAAATTGGCGAATTGCGGAAGCTTAGCTCAGCAATATATTTCTCTTACCTCTTAATCCTGTCAGATGATTTCTTTTTGATGCAGTGCAGGACATGTGAGGCCTTAGGAGATGTCATGTTAAACATTAATTCTGCCTGTTTTCTCCACTGCTGTCTTTTTAAGCACGACTGCTTGTATGATCCATGTGATACAGCATTGCAAGTAGACAGATGTACAGGTATATCAAATTAAATTCAGTACATGTGATCCTTAGTAATATCTGATTAAAGATCTCGAATTCTCTTTTTCCGTTTGTTTAATATATGTTTTAAAAAGAAATGTAAAATTTAAGCAGGTTACTGTCACCAACTAAACTCATCCTCATTCTCACTTTCTATTAACAACACTTCTAGTGGCCCATACTGTGTGGCCTATACAGTGCAGGAAATAAGGAGGTGTTTCTCTGAAAAGGGCAAAAATGCAAGCAAGGCCACCTCAGAGTGCTGAGTGTATGTTTAGGTATGTGTCTGTGTGTTTGCTTGTGTGTGTGTGTGTGTGTTTTAGTGGGAGAATGTGTGTGTTGGAGAGCGGAGGGGGTAAAAGTCCCTTTGAGCTGAAGATTATTGGTGCGCCACAATTTACAAGAGATATGCCGTCATTAGAGCTATAGTTGGTGAAGGACCAAACCACTGGGTAAATCTGCCATGAAATACTAAACTGAGGCAATAAAACCTGAGCATTTGCAAGAAAATGGAAACAGATGAGGGGCCGTAAAGGATACTTGATGAATGTATATGTGTGCGTATGAGAAAAAGAGAATGGAATGTGAACTTCTAGAACGAGAATATGAATTTGAATGTATTTTTGTGAGTGTGTAAGCTAGTGTGCATGTGTGTGTGTAAACAGTGTGGTCTTTACAAGTGCCACAAAGCCACATGTGAATGCTTGCCAAAAACAGCAAATCTTTGGCAGGGAGACACCAGTAAAGGGTGGGCATGGCATTGTGGAGGACACCCACAAGACAGCCCTAAAACCAGCACATCTTATACCAAAAATACTCATTAATTTATACATTAGGCTAATCATTTTTGAAAATCATTTTACTCTAGTATTACTTTTGAACGAATGGAATTAATAAAAGATGTAGCAAAAACAGTCTCAACTGAGAACCTCATGTTGTCGGTTCTCAAACATACACAAGTGTGCTATAGTGTATTTATTGCAGTGTTTTTTTGAGGTTCTGGTGTCTTGTTTCCGCTCCTCTGAAATGCACAAGTGTTTTTTTTTTTCTCAGTGAGACCACTTATTTCCAGTTCCAGTGGTTCTTGTGTAACATGTCATTTAATCATTTCTGAGTGGGTTTAGTTACTGTATAGTGTCCTCAGTTTGAGCACGCTCACACTGCTACAAGCTTCAGCTGCATGACGTACATATAAATCGGACATGTATGATATAATATAATATTTACACACGCAAGAGAGAATGCCACAGAGTCATCATTTTTAGTTTTTAGGTATCCATTATTAATTGCAATTGAAAAAAACAATCGGCACAGATGAGAAAACACATCTTTTGTTTCTGGTGTTGCATTAACGTGATTAGCTAGCATCTGCGCTAAAGCTTTTGCATAAGGTGATCTGATCGCCTGATACCTGCATTGGCACTTCTGCCATGAGCAACCCAATGCGACGCGACGGACCCACAGTTCATTTCACCAACGCTTGCCGTCGCTCCATTCAAAGTAAACAAGAGGGCGCTACTGTTTGTTTAAGCAACACGGGTGACTCCATTAAGCTTTTGTTTAAGAGGCTGATAGTGAAGGGAAGGTGAGTTACAAAACAGGTACAGGTCCAATTACGGCTGTGCTCCACCAGAGTCCTTGGCAAACTTCTGTTTCCAAAGTAAAGGCTTCTGTCTTCATTATTGAAATCGTACTTGAGGAAATGTTTGCTGCTTAGTATAGCAAAGACTAACCGTGGTTAATAGACAGGCAGTTTAAGGGTTAAACTCAAAGAGTGATTTTTAATGTCCCTGTTGGATTTAAGAGCCTAGGCTAGAAAAGCCCAGGTTACGGTCTCATTGTGTCCTATGCTGACTTAAGTGAATTTGAATTTTTTAATGAATGGTTCAATATCCAATTCATTAAAGTGGCTGTTTTATTTGATGCATTTTCTGTAGGCAACTGGAGAGAAATGAATTGCAAGCTTAATGTTTATTGGAAGGGATGAGAGTCTGACCCTTTTTTGATAGGATCATAGTCACAGAAGCGCTACTCAGCGTGTCCCTAAGCAATAGACGTTTTGGTCGATTCTTGGCTTACCCCTCTACAGGGGAATGAAAACGATAGAAAAAGTGAGTGCCATTGCAGTATTTCATCTTTAGAGGAAGGTGACAAGTTGGATTGACTCTTACTTTAGGATTTCTTGTCTTTTTGTCCTCTTGTTATCTCGGGTCATCGGTCTTTTGTTTTCTGCTAGCAGTACAGATAGAAACAGATTATACTGTAGCATAGTTTACTTCTGCTTATTTTCAATTAATATCAATATAATCTCACTCGCATATGCAGACAATATGCATATTTACATATTTTATCAATCCAAATAAATCCAGCCTATTTTAAATTCTGAAAGTTCTGTTTATGTCAACCCAAATGCGGTCTGATGTCTGATTAACATATTTATTTACATTTGCATTACATGTATTCTGAGCAAACATTCAGTGGCGTGAACATTTAGAACCGGAGAAAGCCAATGCAATATGGCCACAAAAGCTACCATAGTTATTCATTTTTTATAGGTCTATATAGACAGCTAGCATATACATCAAAAAGTATTTTTAACTAGATATTTAATAAATATTCAGTCTAATCCACTGACCAGTTTGCAAGCAGTAGGCTTAGATTTAAACATATGCATTTTTGCAAGATTATAGTATTCAAAGTATTTTTGAATCCAATTGAGAACGCATTTGGATTTAAATTTTTTCAGGCCTTATTTTTCAAGCTATTTCAGATCTACGCCGCCACTTCAAATCCAATTTTCATTCTAGATCACGCTCAGTCAGTTCTATCCAGACGTGTCTTAAGTCCAATTATAAATGTATTGTTAAGTTGCATGTTAACATACAAGTGTAAAACATTTTTGTGTTCCCCATATGCGGATTTAACAAAATAAATAAATAAATAAATAAAGAGGGATATGGGACTTGAGACAGAGATAATAGGCAAAGAGGAAGGAAGAGAGAGAGAGAGAGTTGCTCCTGAATGTGTGTCAGATAGAGTTTTGAGGGCCTGACATTGGCTGGAGACATGCCAGATGTCAAGGAATGGTGTTGTTGTACACTGAGGGCACAGCCACAGTCCGAAAGTATTGATTTCCCTGCTTGTAGGAAGCCAGTAACTGTCATGTGGAGAGGCCTGACCTTGGAACAGCCAAGACAACTATTCCCCAATTCCCAGCAGCCTGACTGAAGCTCAGAGCAATGTAGTCAAGACAACAACACAGCTCTGCTTTATGGCAAAGAACGTGGGCTCATCTCACAGCAGAGAAAGAAAGAACGAAGAAAAGGAGAACGAGAGAGAGTAAAAAAAAAACCCGTCCACGCTATCCAGTTCCCCTGAGCTCTTCATGGGCAGCCTTGAGTCTAGTTATCACAGTGCTTGAAATGACAATAGCTTGACTTAGATTTTCCTCTTGAGACTCAAATCTGGTCTGTAACTCTGAGATGGACAGGACAAGAGAATGAAATGGATGAAGGAGAGGTGTGCAAGAGAGAGCTAGGTTAGGAGGTAGAAGATGTACTACAGAAATGATTCATGTGGGAATGTGATGCTGAATAAGACACAGCCCTGTCATCTGCAGCCCTTCCTACAGACTCATCAAGAAGATACCAAGGTCACTCTTTAGAATAGGTTACACTTGTTAAGTGTTAACTACTTTGAACAACTTTTCCCTCAATAAATGTGCTGCTTATTAGTAGTTATTAAGGTAGTTGTTAAGTTGATATATTTGGTAGGATTAGGGATGTAGAATAAGGCATTAATGTGCTTAATTAGCACTAATAGATGGCTAATATTCTAGTGATATGCATGCTAATAAGCAACAAATAGGTGTAACAGTAAAATAATGTTACCAACACAAACTCCTTCAGAATTTTATGATTATTATCACCGTATAATATTAAGTATAATCAAGCATCACTCCAGTTACTACAGTTATTTCTGCACAGCATCACAACCAAATTGATTTTGGCATTTGCAATGAGTCTGTCTGTCTCTTCAGCTCGCACTTCCTGTGTACTTCAATTCACCAATATTAAGCCTTAAATTGTACAGTCACTGCCCCTAAAATGTTCCCCTCTCTTATCTCCACCACTACTGCCCTCCTCTCATTTTCTAAAATTGCAGCCTTATGAATACAGTTTTACAACTACTACTGGTCTTTTGGTGATTGACAACTGCCGATAAGAATACGTCTTTCTATTTATAGTGGGTCATTGCATTTTCCCAATGCTTAACAAGTGGCGGACGTCATTTAATTAACTCTTGATGGTTCTATCTTTTTTAGCATTACGTGGTCTGTTTCTTCATCTTTTGCTCCTCCTCTTAGCCGTTCTTTGGCCACCCAATGGAACACTTTGGAGGAGTCTCTGAGTGCTATCCATGCACGTATCCTTACTGTCTGCTCTTCCACATACTGTAGGTGTTCATGCCATGCAAGATTCTTGATATGATAGTCAATAACTCCTCATGTCCAGCCCACCTTATGTCTGTGACACTGGTAGTGCATAGCTGGAGTCAGCTGGAGTTACCAGAGTTTAGTAATGATCTGATAATCAAGAAATTAACAATAAAAATCTAGATCAAAATCGGTTACACTTTATTTCAAGGTGTCCTTTTTACAGTGCAATTATACATTTAAGCACTGAGAAATATTAATGTACTTACTACATTACGGTTATTATGAGAGTTAGTTTCATGTTATCATTCATACTTAATTGTTATTATACTAGTAATTACATGCAGCCTGTATAATAGGACACTATAAAATAAAGTAATAAAAAAGTGCAGCAGGGCTCCATGCACATTGCCATGTATAATAATAATAATAATTATTATTATTGACCTTATCATTTTTGTTTGTTTTTTTTGTGAGTGACAGAAACACACAATGTACATACAATGGAGTCAACAGCATAGCCAAAATGCTCAACTGTCCTTGCTTGAATGATGAAACAAAATTTGACGACCCAGAGCTCCCACACCACAGAACAATGATAAATCAAACAGTGGGACATCAGTGCTGAATGCGACCGTTTGACACACAGACGCTCCAGGGGAGAGAGCTTACGGCAGACCGCTGCAACGCAACAGCCAGCTGCCTACCAGCATGAATCACCAGCGATGAATGAAAATATAGTAATAATGAATCTAGATGAAACAAAGACAAAAAGAAACATAGCAAAAGATAAACAAACAATTCATGTTTAAAACAGCAGCAGTTAGTAAACAAACTTCATGCAACCACCCTGGTAGCGGGGTATGTGTATGAAATCAGAGACTACTGGCACTGCTGGTGCTACTGAAACGAATAAAAGCCAGCTAAATTTTACATTTACAAAAAGTTGGAGTACTTGACCGATGAGCAAACTAAGGTTAGGGTTATGTGGAGAGTTGCAGAGTCACTATCAAATGTTAAACCCAAAGATTTTTTTTTTTAATAATTGCCATTAACTATAATTGCATTTGTAAAGTTGTAAAGGTTTTTTTTAAGATTATAAAACAGCAGAATTATTTTCCTTAAGAAACATGCAAACAATGAAATTGAAATTTAATGTAGCTTCACCTTTTTGCTATGGGTGGGCTTCCGGATCTTTAGTTAAATACCAAGGAGAGTAACAACGATAAAACTGTTTGCACTACGAACCAGTGTGTTCATAATTAAGGTAATACAATAAAATAACATGACAAGTCACAGTAGTTTTCAACATCGAGCAGCAAACTGAAATGCACGGCTCAAAATAGCTGGACGCGGGTGAGACCGGAAGCTATACCCATACAATTTACAAATGGCGGCGTCCATTTCCACGTCGGAAAAAAAGGTGGGACATTAAAAATTTATTTCAAAAACAGTCCATGTGTGAAAGCAGTGCTGTCATCCCAATCTTGTCACTGACCTTGTTTACCAACATTGACATAGATCTGCTATCTCAATTTGCACTTAGCTCTGGAGCTTGGTCCTGTTGGTCTGAATTATTCATGATGTGTTACAGTAAATGCGTGTCACCAGCTGCCTAAACTATTTCACACATTGATAAATTTGTTAAGCAGTAGAAGCACTGGTGTCTGTGACACGGATGCTTCCCCCCGGGGACTGGAAGGAAGGCAAGTCGTTGCATGTTGGCAAAGTACACTCCAGCGGGCTGGCAGACAGAAATGGGTCATTTGCATGGTTCCTGCCCCACCATTTGTCTTTAAATGAGTGCACTTCACACACTAATGATTCCACAACAGAGCTACTATGTCTCTGTAGACCAGAACTCTAAGTTCCACTTAGAACAGATTATTAGGCTGTGGTACAGGCTTAAAAGCCTCAGAAAAAAACTCAAGAAATACTGAAGTCAGTGGAGCACCGCTCCAAACATAAACACTCTCCCAATCTCAGCTGAATGCTCCTTTTCCCTGACTCCAGCAGTGTCTTTTTTCTAGGCAGATAAAAGTGTGTCTGTGCACTGTACTATATAGATTCAGTTCCTCTGGTGTAGAACACAAGTATTTTTGTCTTTGGTCAAAGAAAAAGAAAAGAAAAGAAGAGCATGCTGATTTATTTAATGATAAACACGCTGAGCTCAGACTCACGCCACTCTATCGTCTATGGAGTCTTCTAATGTTGCTGCTTTCACTACCAGGACATTGTGTTAGGGTAAGATGTATTGTCTGAAGATATACATATATCTCAAGGAGTTTGCAGCTTAAAACTATGTATAGGTGGTACGAAATTTCTGCCTTGCTTTTATCCCAGTATTTTAGCCTAGTATTACAATCAGAATAAAATGTACATTTTTGCCACTTGACCAGTATTTTACATGTTATGGCATTCCATAAATTTAACATGGTCAATAGTAAAGTCTTTACAAATAATAATAATAATAAATCCTAAATGTTTATAGTAAAATAAATAAATAACTATAAATAAAAAAAAAAAAAAAAACTTTTGGATTGCTTGGTAGAATAACTACAAACATAAGATCTTATAGCTTTAAATGAACTGCTGTTCATGAAGATATTGAAAAATAAATACGCATTGTCAGATACTTTGCAGGTGAACCAGTAAGATATTGAAATAACCATATCCAAACCTGAAGTCTCCTAGATGATTGGGGAAACGTCTACTGAAAGTTAAAGAACACTTTATGTACTTGCTTGCATAATTATATGACGTTGGTGATATTTTGCAAGCATGAAAACCCGTCTTTACGCAGTGTCACCACAAAACTAAATATGCTTAAACCTTATGATTTGTAAATGGCTGCCTGCGCTCATGGGGACCAAAAGAAAATACAGTACCAATAACAATAATCTGTAAAAGTGTAATACTTATCAGTTAAATGATTCAACCTATCTTAAAACCTTACAACCATATTACTTTATATATGTATTATCACTACTCTTGAATAAGAAAAATAAGCTTCAAAAATAAGTTTTTATAGAAAATAGCCATTTTGATAGAGATTATAATATTATTATAATGTTTGATTAAAACATTATATGTTCCAAGCATTGATTGGGCAAACTAATAATGTAGAAATATGTAAAAGCATAACACTTAACATTTTTGTTGTTGTTGTTGCTGATAAACGTTCCTCTGACGGCTGTCTTAATCTCAAATATGTGTATAAAAAATGTACAAAATATTTTCAGACACGCACACAAAATGTTTGGGAGTTTATACTACTTTTTCACTCAAATCAGTAATGCAAACACATTTTTTTAACATATATTAAGCTATTTCTTTTGCGTACAGTAGTCATCTTAAATATTATTATGCTAACTTCAAATAATAATTTGTAAGTTCTCTCTGGAGTTTGGGTTTTAAACTGGAGTTTGGGTGAAGAATAAAAATGCCTCGGAGTCTAAAGGGAGAGGTTTTTCAGTTTGAACATAATTTAATGCATGAAATACATGCTTTTTTTTTCAGTGGTAATCAAAATGCACAGGATTACTGTCAGGTGTATTACAAGCAATGATTATATTTTTTCTGTCTTTTTTAAAACACAGATTCTTGATTAAAAATTTCAGCTTCACCGCCTGTCTAATTAATTACTGGGGCCATTCTGAGCAGAGCTGCTAGTCTAATTAGTCTGAAATGGGAGCTGATGCTGATCATTCTGCATGTTACAGCTGTCACTGTGGCCTCTCCCTCAGGTGCCCCATCAGCACATGCACATACTGGCCCTGCATGCCCCTCTACTACCATGAGGCAGAGATGCCCCAATTGTCCAATGACGTCTTGCGAGAATCCTAATGAAGCACATATCAGCAATGTGTGACTTCTGTAAAAAAACAGAAGCAATAAAAGAAAGCCATAAACACATACAGACAGCATACGGCATCATCTCACATCACCATATAAATGCATATAATATATAGTAGGTGTACTCTCATCAAGAAAGTGAAAATGGCTTTTTATTCAATTAATGTTAATTTATATATAGGCATTCACCAGTGCATAAGATCGAAATCATCTAGCATGATTAACTCTGTTTCATCTAGCTTCTGTCTGAATACTTTCAGTCTTTGTACATCCACCAGTTTGCTATCACCGTCTGTCCATATACCTACAATGACAGTGATTGTGTTAGTTTCTGTCTGTGTGTGGGCATGAGGGTTTGCTGACTTTGTAAGAAAAAAACTCGTTACGAGACAAGGCCTCATTTCCACTTCAAGGGAATGTCTGAAACCTGATATCAGCAGTCCCTTCCTGTCTCTCTCTGTCATGTCAATACTGAAAAGAAAAGGTCCATGTCTACATATACAGTAGCTGAGGGAAACAGCATAATGTATAGCAGTTTTCTCACTGAGGCTGAAAATTAACCATTAGCTGTAAACACCAGTTCTAGTGGACGAAGAATTACTTAAAAGACAAAGCTTGATAAAAGTACATACTGACTCTGTTTCAGCATCTAGAATGTTCTGTTACTATGACGGCGCAGTAACTGAGAAGGGAGCTTAAACGTGACATATTTAACGTATATGTAATGAATACATGTTATCTTTAATAACATATTAATCTTTAATGTGTTGAACATATTGCAGTGGAAGCATGCTACAAAACTGCTGTCTATCTAGTTTTTGTGTTTGTGCGTGTACGTGATGCGCACTACGCACTAATCATTGTAAACATTATCTAAGAAATGTTATTTGTTCGGTTGACGTTGCTAAAGTCCACTCACATATAAAATTTCCAAAATTAGAAATGTTAACAATGCAAATGAGACCTTGGGTTATTATTTTCCACTCCATGTTTCTGACATTTTGTCGACATGAGTAATTAATTTAGTCCCTTTTTTGGGTAAGTCCAAAGAGCCCAATTAACATGCCTAATGTTGCTGCATCGTGTAAAAAACATTGGTTTTTTTAATACCTGGAGAATAGTTAAATGACTTCCCTTCATTATTCAAATGTCTATGCAAAGTCTCCACATGGGGATGGCACAAACACGATAATCATGCAAAAAACATGAATGGATAAAACAGAGAGAGAGAGAGAGAGAGAGAGAGAGACTTCTAGACACCACAGATATTTACACCTTCAAGTCATTTCTTCTCCTTCGTCCCCCATACAATAAAAACCCTATGATCATTAGCCATTTTTTTCTCTTCCTGTCTGTTTTATTGCAATTTTATCTTGACTGGGTGTTTTAAATTGCATTATAGCGAATATTGTACACCTAGACCTGACACAGTTATGTTGCAGATAAATGTATTTACTAGTTTGAATATTTGCTCGCAGCTTATAAACACATGTGCTTAGAGTAAGATTATGATAAAATAGATAATTAGATGAAGCAAGTTGCAATTAGCAGGAGATCGTGCGGATGTGTTAGAAACAAATGTTACAAGTAAACAATCTCGAGGAGCAGGAACTTGATGCCGGAAGCCAGTAGATGGTGTTGAGGGACAATTTATTGTTTATTTTAATATGACTTGACGAAACATTTTTTTTTTTTTTTTTTTTTTGTGTGCTGTTTTTAAGTTTCACAGTTAATATTTGTTTTTAATGAGGGCGAGAGGCTCCCATTAAAAGCAGCGAAAGCAGCGTTTGGCTGTGCTATCCACTTCATATTGCCCTACAAGGTAAATATTACAAAGAGGTAACACATGTTGAGGTATGCTCAAAATTCAGCACATGCTGAGGTCTTGGATTTGAGGCAGACCCACAGCGTCAAAAGAATGTGTCCTTCCCCAAATCACTGCGGCTAAGTGAAACCTTTTGAACAAGAGACATTTCTTCTTCCAAGGTTTTTAAGAGCTATAAGCAAACACATAAACATGAAGAGAGTGGAGCCTAATGACTGCTTGTGTTAATTCGCTTGTGTGCACAAAGATGAGGGATTGTGAATGCGCTAAGCCATATATGTGCGCGCACAAGAAAAAAGCAAGTTTGTTTTGTTTTTCCCTTACCTCAGCACATCTGAGAGAGGTTTTTGGAACCGTAGAGCCCTGTCAAAACAAAGATGGCCAAAAGAGACTGGAGAGGGACAGGGGCCCGAGAAAGAAAGAGCCACTGAGAATGCAGCTGGAAACATAGAGCATGTGGTTTCCCCCTGAGTACAGCTGCATTCACATGTGTCTGACTTTCTTACCTTCTCTCTTCTTGCTCTCTTTTTCTCCTGTTCTCTTGTTCGCTCTCAGAGGAGACTGTCACAGCTGGTTGTACTTACAGACTTCTGTGGTAACGCGTGTGTTTCATTATCCTTGGACGTGTGTTTTGCACCAGTTCTAGTCGTGTTATTGTTAGGATGTGGTAAAATTATAAATATGGGATGCAGATTGGAGGAGGGTGTAGGCTGGAGTTGATGCTGGGTTGGTGGGGGAGATATGTGACTCGTTAACTCTGGGCCACTGCTTGTTCTCATGACTGTGTGGCAATAAAAGGTCTGCCACAATTTGTAGTGCTAATGACTTAATACTGCACAGCCTAGAAGATGTACAAACATCCGTCAATAGCTGTATAATTGCATTGGGCCGTCTTAGTCGAATGAAGTGGACCATTGTAGGATCCAGGGAGTAGGGTGGTAATTTTGTTGGGTCGATTGCAGGATGGCAATCAAATCCTTGGCAAACATTCCCTGTTGCATATGTGCAAAAACCTACCTATAGATTTAACTCTTGAAGGACGGTTCCACTGGGTTGGACAATGTCAAAAGTAGCCCCCAAAAAACATTGATCCTTAAAAATAAAACAATAAATAACAAATAAAACTTTTACTGGAAAAGAAGCTTTACAGCGCGTGTATTGCCAACATGGCCTCCTGAAAAATAATACATGTACCGCTTTGTACTTTTTTGTGCAGCACAGTTTTAAGTACATGTTTCACCGCAGTTTCAAAAGGAAATGTCCACCGAGTGGTGCTAAGACATAGGTTCAATACATGACCCTGGCACATTTTTATTATGTTGATATAAGTATTGCTGTATTTTTGTAACGTTGCTTCAGTAACATATTGCGACAGTTCGGAATTCAAATATCCGGGTTCTGTCACTAAAAGTTAACTCTCTGTCATATTGGAAATATGCCCTACACCAAACCCAACCCTAAACCTTGTGTTAACAAATGCATATCTAATATCATTCTTGATGCAACCATGCTTTTTACGCAGATTTGAACTGCACTGATGTATTCATTGGTACGTATTCTGTGGCTCGCTAAAAAGAGCATCAAGGTATGTTCATGCCGTGATACAAGGTCGAAATCTGCATGTTTTGAATGCCTTACAAACATTAAAATTCTCCTTCTGTGCATACAGTCTTTTAGGTCTGCATGACACTTCTAACACATATAAGCAGTTTAGAACTCCACAGTGTCCTGGTTGGAAAAGCCCAGTTTTGTTGTAGAGAATGACTTGTGACAAGCAGATGGTCTCATCTCCTCTTCGCCCCTCTATATCTCTGAACTTTGTTTGCCCTGATAAAGAGTGTGATGGACTTTCAATGAGTCTCCCTGACTCTGTATTCCTGCACACACATACACACATTCCAGTATATATCTAGACAGCCAGGGCATGGTGGAGTGGGAGGGACAGTCTCACAGTTGTCTCTGTGGTCATGTAGGAGTGCAAGTGAGACCAGGATGAGTCCCTATCTATATTTTCCTTCTCTTTCTACTCTAGTATTCTCATTCCTTTTCTGTAACAATCTGATGCACTTTATGCCAATGAAGAAACACAGTCTTAGAGGAACGATACCTTTTTCAGAGGGGCAGCTGTCTGAAGTTGGCATTATATCATGCAGACCCAGGTAAACATACATACATTTTATTACTGTAAATATTACAGACTACTGTTTTACACGAAAACCTATTTTGCACACTTGTAGATTCCAAATGTTTAAATGAATAAAATGTATTATATAAATGGCTTATATAAGAAAGATCATAATGCATTTTAGAATACCCAGAGGTCTTCTCTGTATGTCTACACATACAGGGCTGTCAATATGTAGCTGTCCCCTCCTTCTGGGGTCAACCTGGGAGCAAAATGCTTGTGCTCTGACTAATGCTGCTACCGTGACAGTGTGAGGATATCCACATTCATACAGAAAAACATCACGCTGTTGCTTTTTTATGTGAGTTTGTTTTCTACAATTATAGAGTGTCTGCGTTTGAAGTGCTGACCGGGTGTGTGTTTTATTAGTCTTTTGTTCTTTGTCCAGTTTACTCTAGTGTTAGTTGACATCGCATGCAATCTTTTGTGGGGTAATCAGAGCAGGTGGCAAAGCCTGCTGGGAATGAGTCTTTATCAACGGAACACTGATAAGGGTCACGAAAAGACTCAAAACGTTCAGAGTGTGATTCTTTTTTTTGATTCGTGTTATCCCATGTGTCAAAAGATAAAAAAGTAAAGAGAAAGCCTGGAACCTGTACTGCACTCTGTATTAGTTTTTTGATCAGCAGTTGGGAACCTGATCAGAAAGTTGAACAAGAATCAACTCTTTGGTATTTGGAGGGGGGGAATTCAGAAATGTATGATTTCAGATGTGCAGTACACATGCAAAATTTGTGTAAACAGAACTCAGTAAACTTTGATTTCTTTGGCTTTCTATTGTGCCGTTTGTATAATTACTTATAGGTGGTAAATAACTTCCAAAATAGGTAAATTATCAGTAGTCTATTTATTAATTTACAGGTATGTGGGAAAACATATTTGGAAGAAAAAAAGGGCAAAACAAAAGGCAGAGGCTTATATTTAGAGAGGAAAAACACAAAAGTTATTACAAAGTCCCCGAATTCATACTTGCCTTCCCCATATGTGGAACACAATTTAACAAATACTGATGGATATATAGGGAACTGAGTCAGAGATAACAGGCATAAAAGGAAAGAAGAGAGAGAGAGAACGAGCTGCCGTGTCATTTTTGAGGGCCTGACTTTGTGTCTGTTCTTTAATTTGCACATTTTCAGTAGATCACCTGCAGAACTTTCCACTCCCATTGATGCTTTTACAGGATTGTGCTCTAATGCTAGTTTTTACACGTTTTGTAAATCTGCCCCATAACTTCACATTGAATGGTCATGTTAAAGTGGCCTATAGGCGATGACAGATCATGAAGATGCACATTTAATGTACTTGTATATCTAATTCATTAAATTATTTAATTAATATTAGTGATTCCTTTCACTTGTTTTAACTATAAACAAAATACAAACAAGTAAAAAATACAGTAATCCCTTCTCTGAGCATTTAAACACTTTACAGCTGCATTTTTAAGATGCAAAAGCACATTAAAAAGCACATTAACACACACACACACACATGTGCTGAGGCTTGTTGGCATATAGTACGTTTTTATTGACCGCTGCATGTACTTCGACCCACAGAGGAATTTGTGTAAAACTAATGGATTGTTTTATATGATGCCACAAAGCATATTGTTATTATTAATTATAATTTATGTATAATAAATATAGAGAATAATTATGAGGCTGAATTTTTAATAAACTAACGTACAGCTTACCTGGCCAAGAAGCATTTAAAATATTTATACAATTGTGAACTAAACAAATGGACACATCATTGTTAAATAGATTGTAAAGCAGAGCAAGATATGATTGATTGGTCAACAACAGTCCAAATGTCTCAATTAAAATATAAAAAATGAATTAATGTAAGTTATTACTATGTGTGTGTGTGCGCGCATGTGTGTGTGTGACATGTCCTGAGAGTTACATGTGTTCGTAGATCAACTTATTTTGCTGACCCTGGAACATAATCTCCATATCTCTACACCTAAACCTAACCTTGCCCATGAGTAATGGCTAAAATCAGAGTAAATTACAAAAGATGATTGACAGTCGCAAGTACCAAACACTGATGTGTGTGTGCTTTTGGGTATGTGAAGAATATTGTTTAGCTTTAATATTTAATAGCACCAATATAATTATTTATGTACAATTGAAATGTATTGCATTTGCCTGATTAAAAAAAATTGAGAAAGTGTTTTTCCTAACATTGCATTCAAATCGCTGAAGGCTTTTTGTGTTCTTTGTTTTTAATGTGAGAAATATTTAAAACGGGTAATAATAGGGTGTCTTTTTTTATCTGTAGCATTTTGAATACATGTTAACGTTGACCTACGATGAAAGGAAGTGCACACACGTACTGCAGCTCTCCTGAGTGCTGGAGAGAGGTATGTGGATTGGCGTTGTCCAAAGAAGGCCTGTCCACCATCTGGCTCAGGAATGTGCAGCCCCAATCAAAAGGATTGACAGAGGCCTCTCTTTGTCTGAATGCTCTGTGCCTCCAGATAGCTATAAAACACCTGGATCAATCAGCGGGTGACAGCACAGAGACAACGAGAGAGAAAAAGAAGATCAGTCGCTGGCAGAAGCGGCTCACCTCCCTCCCTTGTCCTCCTGAGGCGGCCGCACACCCCCCTCCCTGTGCCCCTTTCTCCAGCACTTTGAACACAGTTATGTCTCTGGATACTGCAGTAGGCTGTCACTGGTTTGATCTCTGTCAGCTGAGTCTTTGAGAGGAGTTCACAGGGTCCTCAGTGGTCCAAGAAACAATCACCCTGGACTTCTCTTTGTCTCTCTCTTCCGTTCAGTGTCCACTCTGCACTGCCTACAGTCTGACTGATGTCCTTCATGTTTAGCTGGACATGTCTGCACTTTTGTGAATAGCAAAGCAGAATGATTAGAGTTGATGGAACGCAACTCGCTGACTAGAACAACCTTGGTCATACTGGTCATGACTATAGCCAGAAAGGACGATGCTCTACAGGCCCTTTTGATCTCGTAAACAAATGTGTATATATATATCGTAAAAACTATATCTTTTTTGGTAGGTTATAGCAAAAAGTGAAGCTTTCATATATTCTAGACTCATTCAATTTAAAGTAAAACATTTTGATTGTTTTAATTTTTACGAATAGTGCTTACAGCTTGTGAAAGTAAAAAATCTCAAAATATTTGAATATTTCAAAAGATCAATCAAAAAAAATAAAGATTTGCAGAACAGAAAAAGTGAATTTGTTTAAAAGTGAATTTGTTGCATCAGTGAGGAGTGGCATGGAAGTGATCCGCCTACGTCTCTGCTGAGGCACTATTCAACCTTCCTGTTGTTTCTCTTGAAAATATAATATAGATTCCATATGGGGTTCAGGTCAGGCTTATTGGCTAGCCAAACAAGTATATCACAGTAATATCATGGTCAGCAAAGCACTTGGAAGTGGTTTTGGCACTGTGGGCAAATGCTAAGTCCCGCTGGAAAAGGAAATCGGCATCTCCATAAAGCTTGTCAGCAGAAGCATAAAGTGCTCCAAAATCTCTTCGTAGATAGCCGCATAGACCTTGGACTTGATAAAATGCAGTGGACCAACATCAGCAGACATCACGGCACCCCAAATCATCACTGATGTCACACTGAGCTTCAGATCTTGATTTCCAAGTGAACTGCAATATTAACTTTTATCTGAAAAGATCACTTTGGACTACTGAGCAACAGACTAGTTCTTTTTCTCCTTAGCCCAGGTAAGATGCTCCTGACATAGCTTCTGTTTCAGAAGTGGCTTGGAGGGTGAAGGTGTCCGCTCTTGATGCACTGACTCCAGCTTCAGTCCACTCCTCGTGAAGCTCTCCAAAATGTTTGAATCTGTTTTGCTTGACAGTATTCTCAAGCTTGCGGTCATCCCTGCTGCTTGTGCACCTTTTCCAAGCCAGTTTTTTCCTTCCAGTCAACTTTGCATTTAATATGCTTTGATGCACCATTTCAGGAATGACCTTCTGTTACTTTACCCTCTTTGTGGAGGGTGTCAATAAATATTTTCTCGACCATTGCCATGTCTGCAGTCTTCCAAAGAACAAGTGATAACCAGAAGTGATACTTTAGGAATAGTCATTTCAATCTATCTATCTATCTATAATGATAAAACAATATATGATATATATCGATATTACTTATGTGTCATATGTATAAAATGACACAATTATTAATATTACAATGATTATTAATTTGATTATTTTATTTTTAACATAAATGATGTTAGGCATTGTTAAAATGTCAAATACTTTTTAAAATAGTGAAAGTCAAGGGGCTGCATTAAAAACAATTGGGAATAAAAAAGGGACTTTTTTATTCAGACTTGCCAAATATGATCACTAGTAGTCTGAATTGATTCATCAAACCCTCTTACACATGAACCATTTACACATCATTTTATGCTATATATATAGGCTAAGCCTTAAATAAAATCAAATCTTGGGGGTGGTAGAAAGGGCAAAATACATTTATTGTTTGCCAGCGATCTGATATTAGCAAACTTGTTCTGTGAGGTGTGTGTGTGTGTGTATTGTGTAAATGTAACAGACACAGGAATCAATATGGCTGTAATAATGCGTTAAGATCTCAGCTACAGGTTAACCTGTAATCATAGAATCATTTGGGATCCATACTGTTCCATGATGTTGTGAATTAGTAACCTAAAAGAACATGACGGGATTTGTAGCTTCTATAGTTTTCAGCATATGTCATTACTATGCATACATAATATGAAAAGTGCAATAATGACTCTGCTGATATATAAACTGACATCCTAACTGAACTTGTAACTCGTATTTTACATTTTTTTTAATTAAACAACATGAACGATCACATAAGTTGTCAGAACCCACGTTTGATGAGTCAACTATCCTCATAGTGTTTTTGCCTTGTTGGTCTATCACCCTTTCTCGGCCTCTCTCTCTCTCTCTATCTCTATCTCTCTCTTTCTTGTGATGAATGACTGTGATACAGTAGGCTTCATTTATTCCTAAATGAATCATACATGTTTAGACCAAATGTCCATAAGTCAGCCTTGCTTGTAAACTGATGTCACAGCAACTGCAATTTTGTTTAAATGATTAATTCAGATTAATTTGTTCAGCTTTATCAATGTTTTATTTCAATTAAGAATCATTTGAACTATTTTAAAAGTCCCAACAGAATAATGAGTGACATTAAATAAACAAATCCGTCTCTGTGCAGCCTAACTACACAAGAGATTCACACACACACACACACACACACACACACACAAAACACTGGTGTGATATGCTATTGCTTTCGTTTTTATGCTATTGATAATAGCTATTGCTATTGCTCTTTTGTAATAAAAAAATAGACATTATCAAATGCTTATTCTTAAATAATAACAACAGCAACAATGATAATGATGTAAATTTTAGTTGCTCAACTTTTAACATTTTGGTCATGTTGTTTCTGTCACCTGACCAAAATAAATAGAAGAAGGAAATGATACGGGTTAAAATGTCTTTTATTGTGTTTTTTTTATAGCAAGTCATAAAGTAAGTGAGCATTTAACGTTGTAGTCTAAGAGTTCAGGTGAATGATGTTAACAGTTTATTTCAGAGTATCTCTCTGCTTACATTGGGGATGAAATGAAGAGATTGATAACAGATATAACCAAAAATCCAAAATTTTACATAGGTCATTTGGTGAAGAAACTCTTAATACTTCATATTTCATTCATCAACAGTAAAGTCAAAAATCGAAAAGGTAAAGATTTTTAACTGTTATAATATAATAGTGATTATGTCTAGATATGAATCCAAAAGCAAAACATGTGAAAAGAACTGTATTATGGAGTTGAAATGTCAAATGGAGCCAGTGGTCCTCTGCAACCTTTGGAACGTCCTTCACTCAAGTATTCCACATTTTTCAATTGTTCCACTTAAAATGTACAAAAATGAGTCAATCAGTCAAAGTGATCCTGTCTGGGTCTGAATAGCCATCAAGGGGTTAAAGCTAATTATTTGACTTTAGGCCTCCTCATCTTCTGTCAGTGCAGATGAGCATGTTATGTCTTGTAGCATGTAGTCAAACCTGATATCAAAAACCACTCAATGTGAGAGTAAGTTTATTTACCCATATATAATTAAATAATTATATAAGCTTAGTCACTGACTTGCAGAAAGTTTTCTGTGAGGGTTAGGGAATAGAATTTATATTGGGATTATCTTGCATACCTCTGAGCAAACATGCAGTTGTGGCCCTGATCGGTAACATGAACTATTCTTACCCAGGGCATAAAAAAAATCACATAAAAAATGCATTTATGTAATGTTGAAAAAGATAGAAAATAAAAAAATCTTTTTTTTTTTTTTTAATTCAATTTCTGAGAGACCTTGACAGCAGAGGTGTGAGAGAACACGGACAGCGTGGCCTCCCCACCTTTCCTCTCTTCCTGCCGGAATCTTTTCAGTAGCAAGAGTGATTAAGGAGATGTCTTATCACACAATGCCATTGTGTTGTCCTGCCAGGCTGGATGTCTCATTGGGACACTTAACCCCTCATCGCTAAAAGCTTTTGGGGTCAGCTCCTGTTCAGTTTCCACATCGAGTAATGGCGGCTTTTGTCAAAACAAAGGAAATTCAAATGGGGCAAAAGCGGGCCAGGTTTCAGGTGAGAGGAAGGAAAAGCTCATCTAAATGCCCCTACATGAATATGGCATAAGACAGAGAGCGGATGCCTTGTTAGCACAATGTCAATCAGCTTGACAGTTAGACATAAGCATGACTGCATTAGTTTGAGACATAATTCACATTAATAAATGATGACATGTTTGAGTGAAAACCTTTTTAGGGAGAAATCTATTGAAAAGAATGCTTCATCAAAGAATCTTAAACAAAAAAAAAAGACTGTAATTAACTAAATAAATTGCAATTTGTCATACGCAATTAATAAAGCAGAAACAAATACTACATACAGTATGCTTATAAAGGGCGGTAATCACAGCTATTTTTATTATTTAATGCATAACAGTTAATGATGATTATTTGCTTGTTCATTTACAGGCCATCCGCTGTACTCTGGTAAACTGCACATGTGAGTGTTTCCAGCCTGGAAAAATCCACCTCCGGACATGTGACCAGTGCAAGCATGGATGGGTCGCGCATGGTGGGTATCTTTCGTTGGGTATAAAACCAGCTTGATCTCATTGCTCCATTGCTCAGTACATACGTATTTGTATGCAACATTTGCAACAGTTTTTGTACGTTTATACAGATTCTACTACAATATGAATGTACAGCATTTAAAAAAAAACAATATTACATACAGTGTCGGAGAAAGTTACTTTTAAAAGTAATGCATTACGATATTGCGTTGCTCCCTAAAAAAGTAACTAATTACGTTGCTTAGTCACTTTTTTGCACAAACTAATGCATTACGGTACTTTTGCGTTAATGAATTAGTGAATTAATTCACATTTAGTGTAGAACTACACCGCATTCGCACACAACACCAGAGCTCTCCCGATTTCTCCCAACACGGGGACAGGATACTTGTCAGTTAATAAATGGGAAAACTGTGGAAAAAATTACTTAAAAAAATAACTCAGACATTTTATTGTAAATTAGAAGGCAATGTGTTACTTTAGTAGTTACTTAATTAAAAAATGAAAAAGTAATTTTATTATGTAACTCGCGTTACTTGTAAAGCCTTAGCCCCAACATTGATCATTAGGTGCCATAGAATGGAAAACTGTATTTAATCTTGTGCGTGCAAAAGGTTGTGATGGTACAGTCAGGATCACTAATATGTACGCCCCCAAGATTAGCATATACCCATTCATGTTCTAGGTCAGCCAAAATCACCAAAAGTTCTGCAGGTACCATAAAGAGTGTAAAACAAGTGAGGACAATAAAGAAAATGGCAGATTATGAAAATTATTAAATAAATAGTTATTATGTTCCAAGCTGTGCAGGGGATTTGAAGTGCAGGGATGGGTTGGTGTCTGTATTTAGAAAGATTCGCAAAACAAATATTGCGTTCTAATAAAATAGAACTTCTTGCTAGCGGAAGCCTTTTACATTACAGTACATAAGATTTCACTTACCACATAAACAGAGTAAGAGAGATTACTGAGCATGATGAAGAACGATTAACACTGACAAGCATTTGATAATGTAAAATGTGTGGTAAGTACTGCTGCTGTAGTTTACACCGAACACGTGCGACCGCAAATCTCGAAAGCGAAAGTAAAAAGCGATGGTGCATTTGAAAGCAGTTTCAATGCCCTGCAAAATAATAGCGGTTCCTTGATTTATATACAGTATTACCTAACGATAAAACTGCAAGAGAAAGTTTTGTGTGTCCTACTGAAATGAGCTGCAATGCATATGACCCTTCCAAATAAAGTAACATTTCATTCTAGTGACAAATCCTATAGACATTGTGTAGATATAATGAATGCATTCTATGGCACCTTTAACATGTGGTAAGGACTTGTAGATTCAATTGAAAAATAGTACAGTGTCACAAGCAATGAAATGAAAGCTATGCAAGCTAGTCAACTCTCGATTCTTCATTTGGTGGTCTTGCTAGCTAGTAATGTTTTCGTGTTGGGGGAGGGGTGGGTGGGTTCACGGGTTTAACCCCATCTGCCTTTATCTGTCCTTTTATCTGGTCTCCTTCTTTCTCCTCTGAGCCCAGTGAAGTTATTACTTCTCATAAAACTGCCTCTTTAGCCAGTCGATATGCTGCGACTCGCAAATCCATCTTTATTCCCCCTCATTTTTCTCTGCATGCTTCTTTGTCTTTATTCGAGTGGCTTTTAATTCACTAATAACTGTCTTTTAACTTATTTCATTATACTGAAAATAAAAAGCATAGAAAGGTCAAAAAGTAGCTTAAGTCCCGGTGAAAACATCAAATGAAAGGAGATGACAGTCAAAAGCATAGAGTTAAGTAAGAAAAGAGAGAGGGAGAAACAGACAGTTGGTTTCATAGAGAGACAAAAGAAAACACCTGTTGGGTTGGGATGAAAGGAAAAGAGACAGGCCTAAAGGGACCATCACAGGGGCCCTTCGCCTAGTTTTAATTTCACTGTGAACTGTCAGCCGCTATCCTTCCTCCCTTCCTCTTCTTCTCACTCTTCTCTGCCATAGAGTTCTCATTTAGTCTGTAGTGTTGGCAGCCATTCTGACAAGTAGTTCTTCATTTTTTATTATGTTCGTGTCTAGCGGGGTCTGTTGTCAGGCAAAGACCTAGTCAGCACAAAAATCGGTCTTGGACGAAGAGGGAAAAAAACAGGTGTCGTACAGAGTCAGAGAGCGAGAGTTCAGAGAAGAAAGAAAAATATCATATTGATGCCACTCTCATTTCTTCATAGAAGTGTCATTATCTAAGCGTGCCTTTCATTCACACAGAATATCTGTAAAATGAAGAGCATTCATAGTTCAAAAATTAAAGACAATGCACCACATTTATCCTACGTGTCCTATTTTTCAACTGGAATCTGATTGGTTGTCTTATTACAACCATATTGTGTTGCGAACGCATAATTTAAAAGGAGTGATGGTAATGACTCAGTACACATAGTACACAAGAAGAAGTGATACAGTGTAATGCAAAATGTGACAACGTATTCTGTGACACAAGCCTTCTAGTGAAAGGACACAAGAATTTAAGCAATAATAATAATTGTGTGTTGTTGTTTTTGTGATTATAGCTCTAGACAAGCTGAGCACACAGCATCTCTACCACCCGACACAGGTGGAGATTGTACAGTCCAATGTGGTGTTTGACATTAGCAGTCTGATGCTGTATGGGACTCAGGCAGTACCTGTGAGGTTGAAGATCCTGCTGGACCGTCTGTTCAGTGTTCTCAAACAGGAAGAAGTTCTGCACATCCTCCATGGCCTGGGCTGGACCCTGAGAGACTATGTTAGAGGCTACATATTACAGGTAAATTAAAAACTAAAAAGAACAAGCAAAACAAAACAAACACGCAAAGCAAACAAACAAACGAAACTCAAAATTAGGAAGATAACATAATTAATATAGACTTAGAATTTTTACATGTAATATATAATAAAATAGGCATACCTAAACAAAGCTATGCGTAAAATAACACAGAACAATGTATTTTATCTCTGTAAATTTAACAAAAACAATAACTAAAATGAATACAGAGGGAGAAAAGAATGATAAGAAAACTTTCATGACTGCAGCCAATAGCAGACTATAGAACCACCATGATGCTTTCCCTCCCTCTCACTCCTTTAATTGGAATCAGACACATTTCTTAATCAAAGGTACAGGGCTTTTGGGTTTGCAACAAAACCAAAGTGTTCCTGTATGAATTAGTTAAGAGCAACTGAACATGTGCTTGTGGTTAGCCTTGTGTGTCCAACGCCAATAGCAGAGCGAGGTGGATGGCTTTGGTTTGGAGACCATGCCTAAGTGGAACAGCATGCTGAGCTCCAAGGCGGTTTTGAGGCCTTGTACGAGGAAATGGCTTCTGTGAGTAAATCTCTCCCTCTCCCACACTTTTTCTCTCATCATTTGACTGGAAGGAATTGTGAAAGGCTGCAGTTTTTTTTTACAGTTCTACAGTCATTTGTTGTGTGCGCAATGTCTGTTTGTGTTTCTCATTGCTCTATCCCTGATGGCTTATCGGAAAATCCCCCAGACATTAAATATGACATGGCAAAAAAACTGACCACTGTATCTGATGTAGTCTGAAATCTGAGAATTAAATAATGTCTCTTTGCACAGTCCAGAATTTTTGTGGGTTTGCAGTCAAGTAAGGACACTCGGTTGTCGTGTATACTTCATAATATTGTTCCAGATGTTTGGTAGTAGGTGTAAAACTTTAGCCATTCTCGGCTCTTAGCATTGAATTTAGTATCACTGTTGAAAATAATTCAATTTGTATGTGATACTACTCTAATATAATTAGGGTTCATTAAGTACTGCCCCTAGTCTATAAAAGATTGCTGAAATGATAGCTTTTGAATCTTGGCCTCCACCCCATCTACCTAAATTATTACATTACTAAAAATTGCATAAAGTAAATAGTGCTTTTAAAAACAAAGTTCTGCCTTTGACCGGATAAAATTTCTCCTTGTTTGTTCCTTTCAAACCTATTCTTTACAAAATGCAGGTAAGAGGTTTGATTCAGGACTAACAGGACTCTTCTCTTCTCTTCTCTTCTCTTCTCTTCTCTTCTCTTCTCTTCTCTTCTCTTCTCTTCTCTTCTCTTCTCTTCTCTTCTCATGCTGTCTGTTCCTCTTTTTTTCCACTTGTTTTCTTGTTATTTACCTGCTAGCTCTCCTCTGTCTGTCAGTCTAGAGGCTGAGTGTTGAGCACTGTTAATCAGAGTCTTGACACATGATGTCACAACCCACGGAAGGTGCCAGCAGGAGCATGTGCGCAAGAATCTTAATTCTAAACTCATAAATATTTCATGAAATAAAAAAAAAAAAAGACAAGAAAGAGGTGTGGAAGAGAGAAAGAATAAGAATGTGAAAAGACACAAAGTGATTGTTTATGTATGCATGCGTACAGTGCGTTTGAGTGTACTTTTAAGACGCATTAATAATGGATCAGATAGCATTTATTATGATTTTGTCTTTTAATGTTATAAAAACTTTTTTAATAAAAATTAAATGCATGTTTTGGTTAATTTGTCACACGTTTGGATGTAAAATTACACACAAAAGATCATTTTAAAGCTATTATTGTGTTATTGTATTGTTGTGTAATGAGAAAGTATTAAGTAGACATTGCAATTAGAAGCTTTAAAAAATATTTTGTTTTATTGAACAAAAACGTATTACACATAAATGTTTAGGCTACAATGACCTAACAAAGTATGCAACATAAAAGATCTTTGAGAAACAGTAAAAATTACCAACAGAAAGTCATAAAGGTTTAAATGTTAACAATATTAGGGTAACAACATTTTTGGTGAACTATAATAAATATTTTCACACTTTCATTTTAAATGAAAGCGTACTCTAAATAATAAACTAAAGCTACCAGCAGGTGGTGGTAAAAGTCATTCTTTCATGCGAATGAATGAACACTATTCATTCAAAACGCGGATTCATTCAGAAACGGAAATGCGCACTAATTTTGCTAAGGCTTTAAAGTACTAGCATAGCCAGGAAAGTTAGTAGTCAATAAACCCTGACCTTACAGAATAGACTGGGCTGATGTGTAAAACTATACTCAGGCTTACCATTTGACCAGAAAACGATAAATATAACTATATAATATAAAAATATAAATATAAAAATATAACTACATGCGATGGCTTGAGAAAAGAAAGCATCATTTTAATTAATGCATACAGAAAATAATACTGGAGAAAGTCACAATTTTTATTGTCATTTTAAAAAGATTTTTATAATTGGCAAAGATTGTGTAACATTTTACATAGCCTAATCGTTTTCGCAATGCATGAGGTAAATAAAAAGCTATACAATAATATAACAAAAATACTGTCCGTAATAATATGAATTACCTGACACCAAACACTGCTCAAACCCTGTTACAGTACAAACTAACACTGTTACTTTAATTTAACATACTTGGTTAATATATAACTGATGATAATAGTGCGTTACCTCCAGGATAATTATTGTAGCTCAAAGCTCCCCTCTGTTAGTGAAATTATCAGTACATGATTGCCCTGGCAACATATTATTGTCAAGGTTTTTTTTTTACATTATACTAGCAGAACAGCTCCAGTCATATTTCTCCAGTCTATATATATATACACACACACACACACACACATTTAAACTTGTGATAGATTTTAGGTTAGAATTACATTTATAGAGTTTTTGCTTCAGATACAGGTCTGGGAACGTGGACAGTAACTGTGTTAAAATATTTTAATCTTTTTCATAACTAATTAATAAGTGAACCCATTAAACTGACAGCTGAATGATTTGTAGGATAATGTAAATGACAGTGTTAATGTATTTGATCTAGATCTGCTATGCTACTGCTGTTGCTGCTGATGTGTCAGGGCAAGTACATAGACTTTGTTTCGTTCAAACGGCTGATTCATTCAGGAATTAAGTAAACGGCTCTCTTTATGAATGGCATATATATATTTTTTTAAATATGTGCTATATTTAAATATATATTTTTTTTCATATATGTACATGGCTGTTATTTCGCCATGTTACACAGATCTGAGGTGACACATTAGCAGTCAGCTGTAGATGGTTGGTTTTGCGTATTTTGTGTCTGGCGTTCACATATGTACAGTGTCAAAATGGCAGTGTGATGTGTTTTGTTCTCTGTTGAGTCAGAGTGTTCCTGGGTCATTGTTAAACTCTGTGGTTTATTAATAATCCCCCTCTGCTTTTTCATTCTCAATTTTCTTCCATCTGCTGTCGAGCTGTCTCCTAGATAACATACCTGTCACCACTAATAAGTCAACAATGCTTTCTCTCTGAAGTCAAACCCATTGCTTGTCATACTTTTCTCCGGTGCAGTTATCAACTGCTAAGAACACACACACACACACACACATACGCACACATAAAATTATTCTTTCCTTGATGCAGAATCTTGATGCACTACTGAACTACACACAGATATACTACCATTGTACATTTCCTCTCTTTTTCTCTCTTCTTTTTGTTCTCTCAAACCAAAATGTTTCTGCTCTTAACAGTTTATTGAACATCTTGAGATATGTTAGGCCAGTTAGGGGGAAATGTATATATAATTGTACATAGGAATATGCTTTGCTTACCTTTCTATTTTATCTATACAACAAGCAAGCAAGCAAAAAACAGTGAATCTACTTCTATATTCATGGCAATAAAAGATAACATTTTTTTTTACACAAAAAAATCTTTACACAGTTTCACACACACAAGAAAAAAAAATCAAACACGACCATTTATTTTTGTAAAACAGAAATCTACTTTAAATTAAACAAAAAAATCTATATTAAATTTTGATTGTGTAAGGTTGCGTTGATAAGTGTTAATTATAAGAACAATACTACAATATAACTACAATACATACATACACAACATTTTAAATGTGTTCACCTTGGTATTGAAGAACGTTCAGCACTATCTTTATATAATGTACATTTTTAATTAGATTAATTTGTGGCTATAATTATAATTTATTTTAGTACTTATTTATATACTTTAAATATGTACTCAAATAATATGTATTATTATACACTGTACCGTAACCCAATGCAAGATTAATGTAAAAACTGAAGTCTAAATGATCCATACAGTAAATATGATCAGTAGAGAATACTTTTGGAGCGTACTCTCAAATGGGAGTAGAAGAGCACACGTGCATGTTTGAGCGTTTGCTGGCTGCCAAAGTCTTGCATGCTGGATTCACATGCTCCTTTGTTCTGTTGCTTTTGTTCTGATCTGTTGTCCGAGTCTTGACTGCTAAAAACTCTGTGCTCTTCTTGGGGCCTTCAGAAGAGGGCTTATGTGTGTGCGTGTGCATCTTTCTAGACATCTCCTGTTAGTATGTGGGGTGATGTGTGAAAAATGGACAAGAAGCCTTAGAGTGCCAGCACACTCCCTCTTTCTAGTCCCTTGCCAGCACCCTCTTCTTTCCCTTCTCCTCTCCCAGCTGTAAGATGTAAGCTGGAACACCAGCCTGACAGAAATGGAGACCAGATGCCTGTTTTTCTCCGCTGTCACTTGGCCATTCCCCAACAGATGGAATTCCGATCAGTCTGGGCTGTCTCTTGTTCTTTTGGAAAGAGGGAGTGAGGAGGAGGAGTACGGAAAGTGGAGGAAGGGGCCATGGCAGCCAACTTGTGGATTCGCCCCAGGCTAAGCGACATTCCCAGTAATGTTCTTGTCCTTGTAGAACATTCGGCTTCCGCTGGCTTCCTTTAGCTCTTTTATGAGAAGCAGTTTCTCCGACTCTGACATAGATTCTAGGAGAGCCAGATGGAACTGCTAAGCTAAGCAAACTCCCTTCTTGCCCCGTCCTCTTCTCTCCACTTTCCTTCAGCGCTGAAACCCCCCACAGTATTCATTTACCCAGCCTCCCCCTTTTCTCCCTCAGGGACAGACCAGGGTGTCCACACAATGAGCCTATTTTATTCAAATAAACCTGACATCTGGGTGCAGTATGCTTGGCCCATCTTGCATAGCGCAAAGGAATTTGTAGGGGGCACAACCCATCGTGCTTCAGTGAGGCACAATATGCTCCCTTCCTGATACATTTAATGAAGGATGTCCTCTAGCCAAAAGACATGATTTGATTAAGAGAGGAGGTAACAGACCCCAGAAAACAGCAACCACAAGCTGCCTGACAGTCATTACACAGACAAAAACACATCACACAGTAGCCCTTCAGTGCCATGAGCACATGTGCTAAGAAGGACACAGTCAAAATCTCTGCAAACAGCATCACAGGCTGTTCGAGGCAGAGCTTTGTTACTTTGTTACAGATATATATATATATACCACAATAATAGTGTTATTTTAAAAATTGCTATAGATAACTGACATTTAGTTAATTGCGCATGCAATTTGCAATGCGTAAGATGAACATGAGTCAAACCAACAGAACTTTGCTTTCAAAGTCATGAATTTTTATAGATTTTCAGTCAGTCAAACCTCTCAGTCTCACTCATTTTTTCTTGCTCTACAATTCGCCTCACTCGACTCCTAATCACTCCTGAGAAACTTCCATTTTAGGTAGTCTAGCTCTGTTCAGAAATTTTGGAATTGATCCTTAACCAAACCTTTTATGCACTACATGCCTCCTGACATCCCCTCCCAGTTTCGTGCTATGTCCCATCCCTTTACCTCCATCTCCTCCTCAGACTCCCACCGTCATCTAACCTGCTCTTTGTTATCGCTGGCTAATGCTTCGTCCACCAGCTCTGTGGAGCCACAGTGTTTCTGAAGGTGGAATTCTTGCATATGGTTATGATTTCAGTACGTCAAGCTGGATTTGAGTTTTAAGGCATATGCTTTGCTCAGGGCTAGCCAAGTCAGCTTCAGGCACATCAAAGGTTCACTGCACTGAATCAAGGTGATTTCACCAACCCAATCTCCCCTTCAACCCCCTGCCTGAAGCATCTTCCCACCCATCCAAATATGTGGCCAGCTGCAGCGGAGCTCACACATCAGTTATCACAATTGTCTTTATTTTTCTTTTGTCTTATCACAGCTACACATGGTTGACGTATTTCTTTTCTTTTGTACTGTGTAATACTGTATTCGCAACGGTTTGGTTTCTTCCTTTCGTGTTTACTGTTAATGTTTTTCAACATCTCTCTGCCAATTACTTTCAATCTTGCAGAGGAATTTACATAGGAGCTTATGAAAGAAGTCCTTTATGTTTTGAATAATATTATGGCAAAGATGATTGTAACGTAAGGCAATTTTTTTTTGGTTTTTGGTATTTTGTGTGTACAGTTCTTGGATTTGTGTGTAAAGTTTTGACCAGAAGAAAAAAAAAAGTGGCACAATTTTGGAAATGTGTATAAGCAGTTGGAAAAAAAGTCAGCTTTATGCCATTTTATCTGAGTTTAATGCAGTGCAGTATGTGTTCACAGTTGAACATTGAACACATTTCTTTTGGTGCCAAAAGTGGATGTTTTTGCAGCTAGGGGGTTACATTCAGGTTACAATGCATAAAAGAATTTGGAAGTAATGCTTCTTATATTGAATATGCACATCGCTCCATTCTGCCTTATCCATGATAGTTTGCATAAGTCCACATTTATTCAGGGAGACTACTTGAAACAGGAAGCAGAAAGAAGTATTAGAAGATCAGAGAAGAAACAGACCTTACATTTGCTCCACTGTGGGAAAGAGAAAACATTAGGGATCAGAGTTCAGAATGTGTTATCAATGTGATAATTCAATTTAATTAAAGCGGAGCATCAACACATTTGATGAATATCTATGGGCTTCTCAATTTTGTCATTTGCTTACACAGAAATCTTTTACATTTCGGAAACCTGAACCACACACCAAATCAGCAAAACCATACACTTATTCTTAGGATTTGACTGTTTGCCAAACACAACAAAGTTCTCTATGTAACACTCAAAAATCTAACAGGAATTAATATTAATATAAATATTATGCCAAATTTGTTTGCAAATGCTTTTTTTTGAGATTTAGTGATATTTTAAATGAGGAGAGAAGGAAGGCATTTTTTCCTTTTGTATGTGCAATTCTTGGATCTGTGTATGAAGTAAAAAAAAAAAATGCAGAGTTTTGAAAATGTGTGATAGCAGCTAAAAAAAACTGTAATCCGAAAGACTCATTTCATCATTCTAGAAGATTGAAAGATTTGCTTTTGAGATGAAAAGACTGTACAATTTTTTACATTCTTCGGGAGCCATCCCACTTCAGTAGTCATTATTTGTATACTTGTGTGTAAATTTATCGGTAAATAGTTTGTGTTTGTAGTTTGTACCTTTAAGGAGGTTAACATGCAGGTTCATACATGGTCAAGTCCAGGCATATCCCTACGGAGGGTGTGTGTCAAAGTTTGGGAGAGCACTGGTCCCTATCAGCATCACACAGTCAGGCTTTGGATCTGGCCTTCATTAGTAAGCCCTGAGTCTGAGCAGTGCCTTCTGGACCCCTGTCATTGATCCTCTATGGTAGCAGTGAGCTCATTCAGGTCACGTCACAGTCCCCTCTGCTCTATGGAGCAGCATTTCATATCATGTCAGTGACAGCTGCATCTCTCTTTCCATTCACCCAGCGCACCATATTTTTCTTCTTTTTTCTTTCTCTTTTTGTTTTCACATCCCTGCTAAAAAAGTCTAGCATAAATCAGCATGGATTCCAAATGTATTTGTTTTCTTACTTTATTAAACATTTTATTACAATTAATTTTCAATATCGTTCTTAACCTACAAATACACGCTAAGAAACAGTACATGTACCACATAAACAAGTGTCATGGACTTTCTGTGATAATACCAGCACTCAAAAAACAACAAACAGCACACCAGCATACCAAGCTGATCCCAGCATGCAAAACATACCTTATGATGGTCTACAAGCACACCTGCTTACCGTGCTGGGGACCAGCAAACCAGCAACAAGCACGTTTTTCAGCAGGGATGTCACTACCTTATTCTTTCACTAGATTTTTACCCTTTACTTTGCAGTATCACACTTGAAAACACATGTTGTTATGAAAAGGAAATGGCTCTCTCTACCCCGGTATTAGGTCTAATGTAGTTCAGTTATGCATATTTTTTGGTATCATTATAACTCAATATTTACACAGCAAAGTGCATATTTCCTTACTTCATAAATTCTGTCTGATAAAGAGAAATTATTTTCATGAGTCTGCTGACAGTAAATCCACTAAGTGAAAGTAATGGCACGACTTCATGGTTTCTTCCTTTCCAACCTTGGGGGACTCTCTCTGCAGCCGTCAACCATGTCTCATCAATACAGAGCTCAAGCTATCACAATAAAGTGTTTTTATCTATAGCTCGGCCACTCTCACTGAAAGGCTTTGTATTTGAAATTAGACACTCTAAGCTTGTCTGAACAAGTACATTAATGTGTTTGTGGCCTGCTTCTGTTTACAGTAAAGTACGGTTGACTTCCCTTCAGGGAAGTGTTTTATGATGTCACTTGCTGGTAGATGCTATAATATGAAGTCAGTATAAATGACAGAGAGCCATAAATGAACACAAAAGTTTGGTGGCAGCAGTATAGCATTCATTCTTCTGTGGAACACAGAAGACGATATTTAGACAAATGTTTTGGTTAAAATAATTTTTTTTTATTAAAGGGGTCATATGAAGCTATTTTAAAGGTCATTATTTTGTGTATTTGGTGTAACAGAATATGTTGACAAACATTAACCCTTAAAGAACTGGAACAGTTTTGGGCACCTAACACACCTGCTGCACCTGTTATCTAGTTATCTAGATGCAATTCTCATTCCCTGAGGGGGAATTGGGATCTCGATTTAAAAGACCAATCAATTTTGTGTATAAACTAAACTGAACAATGCACATTGGCATGCAATAATTTCATCTAGCTGCTGCTTATTATGGCCACTATATAAAACTATTGGATGACACTGAGTAAGCGGGCCCTTTCAAATTATGCTGCAGAATCCACATCCTTCCTTGTGGAGAACTCAAATGAAGAGCATAATAAGTGCACGTATCTGGTCCATAGAGGTAAATGGTGCAGCAAGTGAGACACCAAGGAGTTCCTTCAGTTTTGTTGGCTAATTGAGAGAAGTACACAAGACGGCAGTGACTCCATGTGAAGGCTATAAAACCTAGCAAACATCCTTGGTGTCACCCAGCTTGCACGTCTACAGATACCTGTAAGCGAGGTGCCATAGCCAACATCCAAGCAGAAGCAACACTTCTTGTTGAGTGTTCTCTCCTGGATTGATGTGCCAAGACAACGGTATATATTATCCAGATGGTCAACCTCTGCTTGGAGACAGCATTTCCCTTCTGCTGGCCTCTGTAACAGATGAATAGCTGCTCTGAGGTCCTAAAGCTCTGTGTTCGGTCAATGTATAGATTTAAAGCGTAAATGGGTCAGAGCAAAGCTAGGGCTAGATCTGCCTCCTCCAAGGGCAATGCATCCCTCAGGAAACTGATGATCAGGTTGTGCTTTCCCAAAGAATAACCATCTTCAGGATTGTGATGTGCAGCAATTGCAGCAACATATACTTTTAGGGTGGAAATAGACAGCCTTTGCTCCAACTTCTCCTGGAGGAAGGAAAGCACTACTCTGATTGGGTATAGCCGGGGTCTTCCCAGTCAGAAGAGCACCATTCAACGAACTGACTCCATTTAAAGATATAGGAATGCCTTGTAGAGGGTGCTTTTGCTGAAGTGGTGGTATCTACCATGGCCTAGTGTAGGTCACCTAGGACATCCATATTCCATCTAGGGACCACACATAGAGATTTTACAGATCTGGACACTGGTGCCAGAGGGGGCCCCATCTCTGAGAAAGCAGATCTTTCCTCAGAGCAATGCACCAAAGAGGGACTGTTGCGAGTGGCAGAAAGCAGGTCCGGTGTGACCAATAAGGTGCAACTAGCAGGACCTGCTCCTCGTCCTCCCTGACTTTGCACAGTGTCTGAACAAGTAGGCTCACTGGCAAGGCAAGGAACGTTTATTCATATAGCACATTTCATACACAGTGGTAAGTCAAAGTGCTTCACATAAAAGTAAAATAGTCATTTAATAATCATAATGACACAAGGAATTAAAAAAAAATTATCAATAAAACAAGGAATAAAAAATTAACATTATCAAGTGTTGTTAAAACTCTTATGTACTAAGTGAAAAAAGGAAAAAAAAAACCTTCCAAAACAATTCCACTACTTAACTCCCTACTTTGACCATCATAAAACTAACAAATAGAACTCAGAGGTCATACTTTCAACTGATTTACCAACATACTTGCCTATCTTTGCCCACATTCACTTTACCATCACAGCACTTAATTTAGCCTTCTGTTTAAATGCTCTAAAAAGTCATTTGAAATTATTATTTTATTAACTATTTTTTATGTATAAACAATTTCTATTTCTAATACATACACAAAATACAGTGCAATTAGCAATCTATGTATGACCTGTCCTTTCTAGAATTATGATATGAAATGATACAGTGTCAAACACAGCACTAAGTAGTACCAGCACTGATATTTTGCCAACATCAGAATTAAAGTGAATATCACCTATTATTTTAATGAGTGCTCTCTCTGTGCTGTGATGCGTGCAGAACCAGATTCAAAATTGTCCAGGTATCCATTTGAGTTCAAGTAGTTGTTAACTAATTAAAAACTACATTTTCAATAATCTTACTTGTGAAATGAAGCTTTAATATTGGTCTATAGTTGCTCAATATGGTGTTATCAAAATTGCTCTTTTTAGGAGGGGCTTAACAACTGCAGTGAAGCATTCACCACTTCTAAGAGATCTGCTTCTAAACACTTTTGAAAAAAAAAAGACATGGGAAGTGTGTAAAGATAGCAGGTGTATGATTTAAGGTGTATGCTGCACTATTTCTTTCAAAATTTAGCAATTAATTGCTTCAAAAACATATATAATTACAGGTGCATCTCAATAAATTATAATGTCATGGAAAAGTTTCTTTATTTCAGTAATTCAACTCAACTCAAACTGACTGAAGTAGTTTAAGCCTTTTTAATTTTTTTAATTTTGATTATTTTGGCTCACATTTAACAAAAGCCCACCATTTCATTATTTTCAACAAACAACATTTTTAGTGAGTTGTTGGCCTTCTGGAAAGTTGGCCATCTGCATATTTTTGGTCTCTTGTTTCTCATTGTCCTCTTGACAATACCAGGTCTGGTGAGTTTGCTGGGCAGTCAAGCACACCAACACCATGGTCATTTAATCAACTTTTGGTGCTTTGGGGAGTGTGGGCAGGTGCCAAATCCTGCTGGAAAATTAAACCAGTATCTTTTCAAAAGAAGGTTAGTAGAAGGAAGCTTGCAACACTCCAAAAGTTCTTGGTAAACGGGTGAGGAACAGACTGAGGAAAATTACAATTGGACTTGGGCTATGAGCTTCTCCACCCTTCCTCCAGACTCTAGGAACTTGGTTTCAAATGAAATACAAAACTTGCTCTCATCTGAAAAGATGGCCACTGGGCAACAGTTTGGTTCTTCTGTTTGGACCATTTTGAAGGACCAAAAAACCTTTTCAGGGGTTTTGAGTTGATTAGCTGATTGGCATGTCACCATATTCTAATTTGTTGAGATTTGTTGAGAATTGGTGGGTTCTTGTTAAAATCAGTCTGTGTGCACTGAATTTGTTTAATACACAGGTTTTACAATTTGATTAGAATTACTGGAATAAATATGCATTATTGCTCTGAACTGCTGTTGATTTTCTCCAAGGTGATTTCTGTCAGCCAGTCTTCTTACTGAGTTTTTCAGGAGCAATATCATCAATAACATTCTTAACTTTTAAGTTAAAGGAATTAAAGAGAAGATCAACAGAGTCTGTTCTGTGCTCTTCATACAGCTTCTTCAGGAGCTTATGCATAGCTGAAAGAATAATCACAATAACAGAAGACAATCATGGACTGTGAGAACTTCTCTTTCAAGCCAGAATTTCCTTGTCTAACATGTTATGTGGCTATAACAGTCTCTATATAGGTGTTTGTGCCTTCTATAAAGTCAGCATTGTTCTCCCAGGCTGTTTTGTACTGGTGAATGAGACAGTGTGTCAGCTGTCATCAGTGTTTTGCAAGATGTAATGTGATGGTGTGGTGTGGTTTCTTTTTGATGGAAGGTCCCTCGGTGGCCTGTCCTTCTCTGCAAAGCAGGGTATGAATTTACCTAATTGGTTTACCATTCCGAGGAAGCTGCAAACTTCACTGGCTCTTTCATCTTCAGCACAGCTCTAGTCTTGTCTGGATCAGGTCTCACTCCTCTCTCTAAAATTTTATGACCCATAAACTTGACCTCCTGTCTGTCCAACTCACACTTCTACAAATTAAGTGTGATGCCAACTTTTTCAATCCTGGCTAATACTAATAGTTTCTTGTCATGCCTATGCATCATACTGAAAAGAAATCTTACAAATGGGGTTTTAAATGTTGTATATTTGGCTGATTGGTCTGACAGTGGAATCTGCAAGAAACCTATGTTTGCATCAAATTTACTGATGATTTTGCTCTACAGAAGGCAAATTATACTTCCCCCTACATACAACCTCATTTAGTTTAGTGAGGTCCACACAGATATGTACTTTCTTATTCTTTTAGGGCATAGGTACCGAGCCAGAGCACCAGTCACTCAACTCCTCAACCTTTGTTATGACTTCTCCATGCGCTCTAACTGCTTTTTGACCTTTTCCAACAGGGGAAGTGAAACTCTTCTAGGAGTGTCTGGGAGAATGGAATCACATTTGGGTTGAGCTTGGTGGTGCAGGGGTGGTGTCATACCTAGGCCTTGACACAACTTTTCCACATCCACACTGTCCAGCCGAGCTACAAGATTGTACTGATTGTTGATCGACCTAGAAGGGCAGATCTTTAACCACATACACCTTTTCTTGGAAAATGAGCTTACCTTTGCTATGTGACTCATTGGACATCCCAATTACAGAGAGTGGACTGACACCTGGTTCCAGTAATGGCTTGTCAGCATTTTTTAGCATGAATGGCACATTTGTTATCTGAGTGTAAACTCTGGGATTACTGTAATGTCAGTTCCTGTGTCAATATTTTTATTTATTTATAGTTTCTAATGAACAGCTCCACAGCCCAAGCATCCTATCCTAACTCTACTAAAAACCAGGGCTCTAATGATTCATTGCGCTCATCTGCTTAATAGCATGCACTGTTTTGTTCTTGCTGTAGTGCCCTTTTTCCAAACACGTGGAATGAAGCATCTTTATAAAAAAAGGTTGTGAAAATCAAGAATCAAAGTCATCTCCATAAAGCTCGTCAGCCGATGGAAGCATAAAGTGGTTGATAGCTACATTAATTTTGGACTTGATAAAACACAGTGGACAAACATCAGCAGACATAGAGAACAAACTATATTATAGCTGAAATATATATTTTAACTACTTTTTAGGGTAAAAGTATCTTATACAGTTATATTAATGTACATGAATTTGAAGCAAATTCTGTTCAAATAGAGGTGTACTGCTGTTGTACAGTATAGTATAAAAATAATATGAAAATGGTAATTTTATTGACCTCTGTAAAGACCAGAAAATGTATCTGTAAAGTGACACTTTAACTTCAATTCTGTCTTATTATATATTAATTGTGTATTTCAGCTTGTTTTACTGGCCATTTAAACAATAAAATCTCTACTAGTACCTTTCCACCAGCAAGTACAGAATGCTAGAGTCAGTGCTATTGCTGGTTCAGAGTTAGTTCAACTGGCCAGCCTTCTAAGAACTGGTGTGCTATTGATGTTCATGGTTGGTTCAGGTTTGTTCAAATTGAAGCAACATCAGCATCCAAACACAGCTAATCCAACGTGTTCGTGTTTAGGTGTTGTTTTAAACGTGGCGGCCAATAGTGTTTTGCTGGTCATAGTAACCCCGCCCCCAGCCCTTTACTCAAGCACTTCTTACTTCTAGCCCAGCAGTGTTTAGGTGCTATGTATGAACCACTTTTTCTGGTGCTGGTGCTTCGTATGTTGAAAAACAAAGAACCATCTGAAACTAGGCTCTGGCTCCAAACTGGCACTCAAAATGTGTTGATGGAAAAGGCGTATAAGAAACACCTGGGGTAAGATAGCTGACTGCTCATTTATATAATATTACAGATGTAGAAAATCTGGGCTCAATCCCCTGGTGGTAATAGTGTAAGTGATAACTCTTAAGCAGCTTAGTTATGCCAACAATTAATCAGTTTCTAGTAATTGTGAAGGCAAATTGGAATCAATTCATTCAGATTTGCAGGATGAATGTGCAAAATGAGCCATGAAGCAGAATACTCAATTATTATTTCTCTCTCTCTCTGTCTTTTTTTCTGTTTCACTGCCTCACTGTTTGGAGTAGATAATTGAGCCTCCATTATGGGCCGCCTCAACATGGTGCTTGCTTGATTGTTAGTGAATTGTTTAGAAGGCTAAAGCCAGTTAATGCTCTGCTGCTCATGAGAGCTAGGTCTATGCAAATAGTGGACCAATGTATGTATGAAAAAGCACAGAGAAGTGCCTCATTGGTCGCAAATGAAAGGTTGGGGTATTAAGTAAATATTGACCATGAAAGAAGGTACTTATGATAATTATAATTTTACACAAAGGATTTGGAAGAAGGATGCTTGCCATACCACTGTTTCGTTGTATATAGTAATTGCTCTGCAGTAAAGCCATTCAATCCAGTTAAATTTCTGTTGATGATATTCATTTGTTTTATGTATGCGATAATTATGAGTGAAACATCACGTCGTCATTGTATATCTAATAGTGCCACCTTCAGGGAAAAAAAATATGCATTGAGCATATTGAGTCATTTAAATATAGCTGTGCAGGAAAAAGTACTTAGGGTGTTTAGCAACCTTATACACTTTTTATTATTATTATTATTATTATTATTATAATCATAGGGTGGCAGTAGAGAATGATGTCCAGTGTCGCTAAAGACTCAAGGTACGAATGCATTTAAGGGTTAATACAAAACCATTAAAAATCCACATCAAGTCAATTAACCTCCTAGGATATTGATCTGATCAGATAAGTAGCAGAGCGGGTTGTTAATCTGTTTCAGCTGTTTTGGTGTTAATGAAATTAACAACAGGTGCACTAGATGGGCAACAATAGCAAGTTTCCATCCTGCTGTTAATTTGTTTTGTTATTGACAAACATAATATGCGTAAAAAAGAAAAAAAATCTAAATTTGTTAAATATATTAAGTATTATTAACCTAAAATATTTTCCAATTTAGACTATTTCCATTCATATTTATATTAATATAATAATTAATACATACATATATACTTATATTATAATGATATGTTATAAGAATTAATATTTTGTTATATATTATTTGGAACTCAATACCTATTCACAAAAATTTCCAACAAACTGTTTAAAATTTGCAAATGTAACCCAGAAAAGTAATTTATTATTTACATTTTTTTGTAGTTCATTAAACTGAATGGGCAAATTGCTGTGTGGGCGCATAATAATATATAAATAATAATAATAATCACAAAAATCACACAACAATATTAGCACATTTGAATTATTTCAGCAGCACTGCTCTTATCAAAATGATCTTCAAGACATTATGCCAGGCTGTGCTCCATCTCCTCTGAGGAATGCACTTCCCCTCACATGATTTAGAGATTAAAGCAAAAATGTCCACTGCTTGGCCCCTAGTGGCACTCTGCTCATTAGTGGTAAACCAAAGTCGCGTGTCAGGACAGGGCCACGGGTCAGGCTGCACATGCAGGAACTGAGCGGAGGGAGCATGTTGTGTGCCTGCCACTAACAAAGTGTTAATGTGTGAAAGTGCTAATGTTATCTGTTAACAGATCATCAACAAGAGGACCTGAAACTGAGCTAAACTTACTGCTAACATTCCCACAAAAACGAATCCTTGAATGCGGGAGACTAAGCTATTATGCTTTTAGTTTACTCTGCTTTAGGTATAGATTCTCATCATAACAGCTAGTTGAGTAACGATGCAAAAAAGTGCCACTAGAGACAGAAGGGGAGCGTCCTTACAGTGAAAGAGTGTGTGAATGCTGTATTCAGCCCATAGAGGGCCTCTTACAGGCTCAAATGTACTTTTTGTGAGTCATATTTCTGAGCTTGTGTGTGAGAACATTCTGCTCAGCTGTAATAGTGTAATTTATCCTTTGCATACATAGGAAAAAAAAATCATATATCAATATTTTAATGAAATATAGGATATTATTATAGAAATCTGACCAGTTACTGCTCACTTTATTACATTTTATTTTTCAACAATCTGTCCCAGCAGCACATTCATACGCAAGTCAGACACAGTGTGTACATAACATTGTGTTTATTGGGAAAACCAGTTTGTGGATTTTTTACACACATATTACATAAAGCAAAATGTTAGATCAAATCATTTTGTTATATTTGTTTATATCGAAGTTTAGAATCATCATTATGCAAGTTTGGTATGAAATGTCCTGAAAGCTACAAACTGATTGGTTAATTTAAAAAAAATACATTTCATTGCCATGCAAAAATCCCACTGAGCTTGCCTTTTCATGTCATATTATTATTATCATTTTTTTAAATAAAGACATAGGATATAGAACATATGAATAACATTTTCAAAAATGATATTTTTCTATTCTTAAACTCTAAACAATGTGATGACATAAAAAATATTAACTTCTCAAGAGGATATGATGTGGCAGAGGTTGTGCAGGAACTTAGAGATCTCTCTTTCCTAGATCTTCTTCATCACACACAATATCAACTTTAGAGATATGTTCATCTTATCTCCACTGACGTAGTCTAAACAGACAGAGACTAAATAAATGCACATCCAAAATAAAACAGATAACTATACAGGTAATTATATTATCTTAATGCACAACAACGTCTGTTTATTGAAAGCACACTGCAGTTATGTAGTCTGTCACTTTAAATGCTCGGTCTCTTTAAAGCAGGATGGATTCTGATTGCCGGTGTTTTATCAGCTGGGAAAAGAAATGTTCTGAAATTCCAATGATATTGTTCCTCTGCTCCATTATCATTATAGCTGTGGCGCAGACTTTACTATTCTTTCAAGAATGATTTGTAAAACTAGACCATTATTGTTATGGTTATCGTATAATGTGCCTTTATTTAATGGGCCTTTCACAAGGTCAATACACTGTGCCATTTGGTGTAATCTTTATGGAACAGTAGAATTGAATACGAAAGCAGTGTTACAACCCTTCCCTGTCTGGTCATCCATTATATCTTTGGTGAAAGTTTGGAGGAAAAAAAGCTTCCCAGCTATTTTCAGCTTTCCATGTTTTCACTGGTGTATGGTAGGAGGCGCTATTATGCATCTTATGAAAAAGTGTTAAAAGCCCGGATCAAAACAAGATAAAGAAGAAGCAGAAACAAGTGCTTGCGTATGTAAGCAGATGCATATGTAAGATAATGTGAGCATCAACCGTTAAACAGCATTTAAATCATGGAGCAGTCTATCCCATTTACGTTTAGTTCACCGTTCTAAATCTGATCCAGACTATTTTCTCAGTTGTTTGTTCAAAATGTACCTTTTTTATGAATCTTTGCTATGTACAGCTATTCATGCAACAAAATGATCTGGGCCATTGAACTTTTATAAAACAAAAATATTAAAAAAAGCTCTTTAATATGTAGACTGGTAGCATGTAACATGTCATATGAGATGATGCAAGTGTGTCAAGTGTGAGACTGAATCATTTTTAATATTTTACATAAAACAGGTGACATTCTCAGATAGGAAAAACATATCAGTGTTCACATCTCTGAGCTGCTAAAAGGCAAATAATTTTTTTATATTTTTGTAATATATAATTAAATGAATGTATTTGTTTATTTGTTTATTATATTTGTTGTGCCTTTACATTATAAATACATTATTAAGAGTGTAAATCAGAATTAAAAAATTCTGGTTATGGTTCTGATTCAGGGTCATCATATCAAAATAAAACTAAACCTGATGTACTAAAATACCTCAACGTAAAAAAAACGGCACCAGAAATCAAAAACATAATGACATACAAAATATAAAAAAAACAAACAAACAACAAGAACATACAACAAAATGACTGAACCCTCAACTAAATTAATCATGAAAGCAGAAAATGTAAAAATGCAGTGTATTTTTAATAATTACGAAAGCTAAAGTTATGTCAATGAATTAATGAAACCATTAGTATTTTACAGAGGGGAGAACATGCTATCACATTCACATATTGCACACGTGACAGGACGGGAATCTGGAAATGAGAATGGGAGGGATGATGAAGGCGATAAAGAGAATGAGATGTGCCGTTGTACGTTGCATTGACTGTTTCTCTCTGATCTTTTATTATGGGAGATAAGAGGAGGACTTTGGTGCGTGTGCAGTGCTTAGGGGAGCTCCCTTTGGGTGACAATCTATGATGAGAGACAGCTCTACACTGCTTCTCGCCAGGGTGTTTCCGGCTGGCTCCAATTAACCTTGCCCCAAGGAGCTTTGCACGCTAATTAGAGGCGAGAAATATGTCTCTGATTCAAAATGCCACAGAGACACAGATGCACTGTTATCCTGACAGACAGACCAAGGTGTGAGAGAGACCTCCTCTATTGTGACTGGGAGCATTCAATCTTCAACTCAGCTGGTGACAGTTAGCAGCTCTGACATCCTGATGATCACACTGTCTTTCTCACTTCCAGCTATATGGATGACATACTTATCAAATGAGTGCGCGGCTAACTGCACGTTAAAGTATGGCTTTGATAGCCAATCAACAGAGGTGGACAGTGCATTTACCTGAGTACCCTTTTCAGCATCAATACCATAAAGTAAGAAAAACAAATATCATACTATCGATTTCCTTGAAGTAGAAAGTCTTTACTATGTAGCAGCTTTTTTGCTTCTCTAAAATGTGATTTTTTTTGACAGGTTACATGAAGTGATTTCCAAGTATTTATTGAATACTGACCATTTGCAAATATATAGCTCTAAATTAAATTCAATGAAATGTGCCAGGCTCACACTACAGGATTTTTAGCCCTATTTACCACATCTGTCAGTCTTTGCGAAGACATTAGCTTTATTGCATTAGGGAGGACTATATCATAATTACTATACCATTTTTTCAAAAATATGTAGTGGAAATAATTTAGTCCACAGAATCTCTTGTGTCAGTAAAGTTTTAAAAATGTATTGGCATACTGGGTATTGTGAAAAGCACATGACTAATTGAGGGAAGTGTAAGGGTCACGTATGGAGTGGGCAAGATGTTCTAATAGCACTCCCATGTCTTTACTTTTTCAGACTCACATTTTAGTCGGAAGCATTTGTGATCTCTTTTTTGTTTTACATGCTGTTAGTGAGGGCAGCAGCTGATACAAACATGTTGTGGGAGTTGTACAGCAAACAGCCATTTGTACCTGCCTTTGACCAGGGGGACTCTTGAAAGGGAAACAAGGGAGAGGCGGAGAGAGAATGACTTGTGCTTAATAGCTCTTGAGTACAGTGGCTGCAGCTCAGTGATGTAGTGTGTCAACTCCCTCCGGATGTGGGCACTCCCCTTTCTGCACCTTGGCATGACTTTTCACTTTGATTGTCAGGAAAGGCTACGTGCTTCAGTGACTCCATATCCCCAAAACCCCTGGGACAACAGAAACTGTGGTAGCTGAGTGCAGTGCAAATGATTATAGAGGGTGCTCCAGTAGCCTACACCAATAAAAAACATTGTGACTGTGTCACATATATAAAATCGGTCACATGCTGTTTTTTTAATTCTTCGATGTATTTCTTCAGTCTTTAATTATTTCGTTATTATTTATGTATTTTATGACTTTTAGTATTTCGTATTCATTAATTTATTTAGCAGCATACACCATCTACTCTTTTGTCCTAGAAAACATGAAATAGGAAATAGGCATGTGAAGAAGTCTGTATAGTTACATATATGTTCTTTGTTTAAAAGTGCTTTATAAATGAATAAATGAAAGAAATATGTCCTTAAAAGTGCCTATGAGGATATTTGCATAAAATAACGTGGCCACCACTGGACGATAAAACTTGATTCACCTTTTAGATAAGGTTAACGGAGGTTGATTGGAACAAAACTCAGTAGGCCTATGACCCTAAAGGTCTGTAAGAAATTTGAAGCCAATCCAACACCTCCAACCTGCTCCAATAGTTACATAGATGTGTGTTAGACGTAGCCACTTTATATCATCTTTTAGATTAGGAATTATTTTCTGTAAAATTAGACCATTTTTAGCACTTTACTCCAATACACATGGGAAGGGCACTCTTTAGAATTTTTGTATCAATATGCTAGTCTTAAGGTTATCTATAAGCCAGTGTGCTCCAAAACAGTAACAAAATTAGCATTTAGAAGATACAAGCATTCAAGGCGTGCAGTCGCTTCAGCCAAAATGGATCAAAGGGTTTTTTTGACGTCACCTCGTACTTCAGCTTCTCGATATGTTCAGCCATGTCTCTTTCTGTTTTAGTTGAAATTGCGTCAACACATAGAATAACGATACATGTTTCAAGGCACTTCAGGGGACCTTTAAGCACCTTCTCAAAACAGTTCTGAAGGTTTTTGTTTATGCTTGTTAACAGACACCAGTGTTTCCCACAGGCTTGCAAATGCAAATTCATTCTCTGCCAGCAAGAGGCACTTTTGGAGCAGGAGATGTAGCGGTTTCCCAGTAACGGTTGTAAATCAAATAAACACTGCATTCACAAATGTTACTTTAATGGGCGTTACAGTAAAGAGAAAATGAAAATGAATTAGAAATTTTTTTTGAAGACTGTTCGTTCTTTTCGAAAATACATTCATAGAAAAACACCCATGCCGCATTTTGATTTTGGAAGGTGCAGTACTCATGTTTATTCAACACAGCCTTAGTAGAAGCCTTTTGGGAAATTTATTTGAGGCGGTCAGGTGGTCTGAAGTGCTGGTCTAAGGCCATTCTGAAATCTATGTCTGATACTAAAACATATCCATGATAGAGAATATGTTAATGAAATGGTTAAAATATAATATTGATACTTATTAAATATGCTCTTATCTCTCTTTCTCTCTCTCTTCTTTTTATATGTGTATATATTTTTCAGGCTTCACTGTAATCATAACGGAAGAATGCTTGTTAATATAGTTAAACTTAGACAAAATGATATAACAGTGATAAATAAATCCAAAAGCAAAACCTGTGGAAAAAAGTACTATATTAGTAACTATAATATAACAACAGGAGTTGTTTTGTTTTGCACTAACTTAAATGTGCAGTGTCTAATCTGCCCCAAACTTAACGTTTGTTCAGAGTCCTGGCATGAAGACATCTACATGATATATATACAATATACAGTTATAGTTATAGAGCCACCTGTTGGCAAAACGAAATATAATGGTTTACACTAAGACATACACCGTCCAATCTAATAGTAATAGCGCCACCAGGTGGCAGCAGGAAGTTTGGAACATCTAAATGCATATTGCCCACCACTCACCACTGTCCTAAAGCCAGCCAGTGGCAGTAAGCCCAGGGGCTAGTCCCCTTCAACTCTGCTTGTAGCTTTAATTCTCCTTCTTCTTCTTCTTCAAAATGAATTGCATTTTTAAAGTGCTTAAACATGCTCACAGGTGACACTCTTATGGTCCTCTGGCAGCACACTGAAAAATGTATTCAAGTGTTTAAAGCTAGAAACATGCTAAAATATCTTACGAAGTGCTAAAGCATGCTATTGATGCAATGAAACAAGAAGTTGATGTAACTCAGGCAAGTTTTTTTAAGAATATGCTTTATTTATAATACAGAGTGCTCGAGGTAAAGGGTGAAATAAAGATGGAAGATGTTTTTAGCTGATTCTTTAAGATGACTAAGAACTGCTTGGATTGAGTTGGGCAGGTCATTCCACCAGGAGGAAACATTTAATTTATTGATGATAAAGCATAGTAATTTAATCCATTTAATGATTTTTTTGTAACGGTGACAACCCCAGAAATCTGGTCTTTCACCTGCTTGTTGGGGTTGAACGATTGCGTTTCTGTGCTGGCAGTTACAACTTATAGACAGAAAGACAGACATATGCAGCAATTCATGATGTTAATTATGTTTATTTTTAGAGGAAGTGATTACAGTTTAATAATGACTGGAAGCAAAAGTAGATAGTGCAGTTTCTAGACCTATGTCTTCCCAAAATCCCAATGCAACTTCTTGTTGTTCCTTTGATCCCTACCCACACAGCACTGGTGGTAATATTCATCCTTCCAGAGATAGCTAAATTACTGACATAAACCAAGATCCATGTTTAATGGGCCTGTTTGGCTAAACCCCTGCCCCTTCCACATTATTTCGATTTATTCTGAAATGCATTTGTTTGTGTATGTCAGCAGTAAATATTGCTGCTGGTGACAGTCACTATAGCTGTGTTTGCTCTGGGACTGTGGGATCTATCTCGAGAGGCCTGCAGACAGGAATAGCTCAAGAGATGCTGCTGAAGCAGACAAGGGAATGGAAAAGCCACCTCTGAGCTAATGGTCTTGCATCTTCCTGGCAGCATGTCAATAATGGCTCTTATCACATTAGGCAAAGAGTCCATTAGCTTATTCTCTTCTCCTGCATGGGCTGTGGCAGCGTCAGTTTGTATATAACCTCTCTAATGGTTTGTGTGTGTGTGTGTGTGTGTGTGTGTATTTGAAATAGAGAGAGTGCTATAGATTCTTAAGCCACCAAATGTAAAACACTTGGCTTACCTCACAGTCAAATTAGGATCAGAGAGGGGATATAAATTTGTTTTGTTTGACTTACAACCAAAAAGGCATAGATTTTGTCTAAAGCAAGAAGAAAGAACAACACATACATATCTTCTCTTCATGTTTTTGTCTGTTCTCATTCCAGCTGAGCTAATCTTTTGAAGGTTGCTCTTTGAATTATTTTCAATAACAATGATATAAAAGCTTTCGAGTAAGAGGTGTAAGCATTACTCTAAATGATAAAAGTAATGTAAAACACATCCCAGTATCACACTGATACAATACACGACAGCCAAGAAGCAAATTGTGAGCATATGTTAGAACTTTTTCAGGCATTACCAAGCAATCAGTGGAGTGAAAGAAAGAAGATATGATATAAAAGAATATATATTAAAAAAAAGAACACGGTTGCACTGTTGCACCAAAGACCCTCAGACAGGACATTTCTCATGCACTCCCACTGTTTTCCCTAAAGAACTCCATGTCCACCTAACATCTGCTTCCCAGATCAGCAAATCCATTCCATTCCCTCTCAGAGGGAGATCACAGAAATCCTCTTCAATTAATTGGAACAGATTCTTTTCCCTCAGTCCCTCTGCACCTGAGTGTTGCCCCGTTTCAACACTGATTTGTATTACAGTCAAAATGACAGTGATGCAGATTAGTCAAATTTTAACACAGATTCATTCCTATGACAAAACCACAATTTCCAATTAGTACTGATAATTGTTTAAACTCACATTCCAAACACAAAGATATACATGCATATGCACTCACTTTTATATTCTTGGCCGTGACTGTATATATACAAAAACATCGTCATATGAGCCTCAAAAAAAAAAAAAAAAATAAAAAAAAAAATATAGAAAATATAAAAATATAAAATATAGAAACTGAAATGTTTGAAAGGAACTGTATTCTGGCTACTCCGATCATTTATTATGAGCTTGTTTCCTGTACCAACTTCTATTAGGTAGATATATAGTATATATATATATATATATATATATATATATATATATATATATATATATATATATATATATATATATATATATATACATTTTCAAACATCAGAAAATTTAAAATCCTCACAATTCTTGTGTATACATGGGATATATATTTTTGTCCTGTGTTCTGCACAGAGACAATGCAAGGCAATGCAATTAGAGTAGACCTGTTACAAATTATAGAAAATGTGAATGTTTACAGTGGGCCATGTGTGCACATGTATAATAGGCAACACTTCATTTGGATGCTGAAGTCAGCGAGATCTTCAGCTTAGCCAGTGTGTACCAATTTTCACAGCGATCATGAGCAGTCATTTATGATCACCGTTGAGCCAGAAAGTTTGAATGTGTTCTTCTTCCACATTTACTTCATATGTCCTATCCAGCAATGGTAGATAAATGATATGTGTCACTTTTACGTATGCACTTTTATGCACAACTGAACTCTGTTGTTTGCTATAACAATCACACAACATTACATGTCCACATTAGCCCTTCTAAGAATAGAGGGCCCTATGATAATCATTAGGCACTATTTGACCAATGAGAGTTACACAAGACTCTTGTGAGCTCTCCCTCTGATGTCATGGCTCCAGGCACTGGGCTTTGACTGAGCCCCCCACCCCTGCACCCCCCTTTTTTGCCACTTCCCTGCTCAATTATTCATTGCTTAAAATAAAAAAGGTCAGAAAGTAGAATACTGAGCAATTCATAGGTCCAAGACCTTCTAAGATCACAGGGAAACCTCTGCTTAACCTCCCTTGAAGTAGTGAACACAGGGGATGGAAGGGATTTTTGGTTCTGGGATATGATAGCTACCCCTTGATCAATAGTGAATTTCTGTTGTGTCCACTGGGAGTTACTGGATCAATGTGGTTCCCAGACCAATTGTCCATGGTGAATTAGATGTCTTAGAAATGTTAGTTCTATATTAAGTAGTAAGAAGCAAATGTTAACATGAGTGTTATACGGAAATATGGTGATCAAAAAAATGTAATGATAAGAAGGATAAGGAAAAGGAGAAGAAAGAAGAAAGAAACAAATATTAAATTATATAAATAATAATATAAAACAGGTAGAGGTGGTGCATTTACCTGTTTTTACTCTGTACCCACTGTAGTATATTTCTTAGAGCTTAATGATCCAATGACTATGAAAAGTGATGATTGTTATAAGGACTTTATTTAATGGCTTAATCTTCATCCTTTAAAACAAGACTGGGGGATGTTAATATAATAACTGCATAATTTACTACATTACTATGCTGACAACATTGGCACGGTGAATATGTGTCCATCTTTTGCTTGTCCTCGGAGACCGTTTACAAAGCTCAAGCCTCCAGCATCATTATTGGGTTGCAGTAAGTGACACCAGCAGCAGTGAGATAAATAAAGCCATCACAGATCAGTTAATACATGTGCAGAATTTGCTGACTGCCCCATGGATAGATGAGACCCCTGACTTAATGCTATAATTATTAAGTAATTGTCTTTAACCTCACAAACAGTGTTCAGCCACATTATGTAAAGGAGTCAGGGGTGTGTAATGACAGCGTAATCCATCACAGCTTTGGGTGGGGGACGGTTCTAATGAGATTTCATTTGAGTATGGCAAATCTGCAGAATGCATAGATAGAGGCAACATTAAGCTAATTGGGAGATGAGTGCCTTGGTGTAAAAGTGCTTCTAATGGCAGGTTTGTTGCCTGACTAATGCAAGGGAGTTGGCTAAAGACCTGGGGCTGATTTGTGGGCAGACACACAATTTTTTTTTCTTCGTACCAGTCAATCTAAACGTTTCCTCCTCTTCACCTCCTTGAGTTTTTTTTCTGTACAGTGTAACATTTCTTGAATAAAGAAATGAGTACTCAATAGGATATAAGGTAACACTTTACAATAAGGCTGCATTAATTAACGTTAGTTCATGCATTAGTTAACATGAACTAACAATGAACAACTCTCTTCAGGATTGCTTATTGTTTTGTTAATGTTAACTTACATATTAAACAGATTAACTAGTTAATGCTGTGGCTAATGACTTAGATTAAAAAATGAACAACGTATCTGCTCAGCATTACTTAATCTTTGCTCATATTAGCTTATTCATGCATTAGTAATGTGTTAATAATGTGTTAGTTCATGCATTACTTTAGCTTTAACAAAACCTTAGTTAGTCCTGTACAGTGGAGTTGTTCATTGTTAGTTAATGTTGATTAATACATTAACTAATTTTAATTTGTTAAAGTTACCGGATACAGCTATTGTAAAAAGCTATTACTGCAATGAAAAGTTCTAAAATGTAACCGAAAGCACATGATGTTTGTCTCCAAACAGAGCTATAGACAACACCCCCCTTTTCAAACAATATTGAGTTTTTCTCTGTGTTTTTGAGTATAGTTTTCTTGAGTCCAGATGTTTCTGGAACTGTAGATGGGTGTGTTTATATAGCCTCTATTGCAGTGGACGTCCAAAAGTACTGTCTGTGACCTGTATCATGATAGCTGGCTGGCCCTGGTTTTTCTAACTTCATTTGGTAAACATTACAGTCTAGTATCTTCTCTTGCTTAATACTCTGATTGAAAAATGTGAAAAAGAAAAAAAAACAACTCAAAAGTGATACTTGGCCATGTCACATTTATTTTAAAAATCACAGTGTTGAATAGTGGCAGCAGCCCAAACGGTCAAAGGTCATTCTTGCTGAACTTGCAAATGCAAATGGCACTGTTACCAGTCATTATGAGCTAGAGTAATATTTCAGAGATGTAACAGTGTGGGTCATTTAATCACTCCCTCCAGGCCTTATAGCGTACACTGCACTGAAAGAGACATCCGCAGCCATGTGAGAAGAGATAGAGAACTGTTATAAATGATTCTGTGATCAGTTATTAGGATCAGGTGGTTTTTGGTTTTCACAAGGTGCTGTAGGTAATGTAGTGGCTGATGTAGAGGGATAATCCAAGCCTATGAGTGTGATAATGTCTTTACGCAACAGTGTGATGGTATAAGTGTGTGAATTAATAAGAAACAACTATATGTGTTTTAAAAATAAACATTTGTTTGCTGAACTGCTTCCATTCATCATGGACTTAAATCCAACAGTTTAAAGGAATAGTTCACCCAAAAATGAAAATTCTGTCTCCCTTGACTCCCACAGTGCTTTTTTTTCCCGTTACTGCTATGGAAGTCAGATGTGACCTAAAACAGCCTGGTTACAACTTACTTCAAAATATTGTACTTTGTGTTCAGCAGAACAAAGAAATTCATACAGGTTTGGAAGTAATCGCGGGTGTGTAAATGATGACAGAATTAACATTTTTGGGTGAGATGTATACATGTATACAAACATATGCAGGTATATTTAAGAATTATTAATTACATATATGTATATATGATATGAAATATAATAATATAATATATTCTAAATATATATTGTATGTGTGTAAATATATATACAATAAATAAATGGTACGCATACGTATATAAATATATAATAGATAAATGTCATATATATAATGAATGTATGTATATAATGAGTGTATGCAAATCTTTTTTTTATTTTAAACATGTTTATCAGATGTATACAAATAGATGTTTTGCTGATAAAATCTTCTTTAGCACATTTGTATTATAAAATGTAAAGACTGAAGGAACGTAATGAACATCTAGAAGTAAAAAAAAGAAAAGAAAATAGCCAGAAAGAACAGAAGGAGAGAATTGCTTTAACATGCCACAGTATTTATTTTTTAAAAGCATTTTTTAGTACTATTTAAAAATTCACTTTGTAATTTGCACCCCTCCCCCCTTTTTTTTCTTACATCAAATTGAAATACAGGAGTTCAAACCACTATGCCATATAAAATAATATTGTTGAGGCTGAAATTTAAAGTCTTACCTCCAGGCTAAACTCATACTCAAACACGGAATGAAAGTGTAAAATGTTTTTAATGTATATTTAACAACAAATACCCCAGTGACTATTGATGTGCTGTCTCTGAAGAATTTATCTTGCTTAAATTTCTGAGGCCATGCTGTTGTGAAACCATTCTGTATTCCCACATCTCGTTCTCTCTTACTATCTTCTCTTTTCTTCACTTTCTCTCATTCTCTAACTCTCCCACTCTCTTTAAACATTTATTCACTGTCTGCGCCTTAAAGGCCCTTTGTGCTTTGTGCTGTTGATTTTTACAGCTCTTAAAATCCAGAGTAACCATTTATCATTCATAGAACCTAGCAGGCTAGGGCGGACAAAGCCTTGCCTTGTGTCATCTCGAATTGTCATCAGAACAGCCATTGCTTCCTTGATGTTGCCTTGTTCTGTGTCAAGGGTAAACTAGATTATATATGAGAAGAGCAAAATAATCTTCTATCCTCTTAAACTGGAAGTGTCATTCATAAACTCTTATGGTAGTAATAGCATAGTGGCACACTGTGGCAAATGCCAATGAACATAATATATATATGTAAGTGTTGTATTGTATATAGAAAATGTTGAAATATATTTATATATATAAAAGTGCTATTACCACCATGGGAGTTTATGAATGACACTTCCAGCATGTGACTCTAGATCACAAAACCAGTCTTAAGTTGCTGGGGTATGGTAGTAGCAATAGCCAAAAATACATTCTATGGGTCAAAATTATTGATTGTGATAATTAATATGCATTGCTAGGAACTTAATTTGGAAAAAATTAAAGGCAGTTTTCTCAATATTTATCTTTTTTGCACCCTCAGATGATGTATAAATCTCAGTTAAAAAAAATCTGACCCTATGATAAGGACTGGTTTTGTATATATATATATAAAATTCACATATACTGAACCTGAGGACTGTATCTTTTCTCTTATATGATCTCTAGGATGCTGCAGGCAAAGTTCTGGACAGATGGACTATAATGTCTCGGGAAGAGGAGATCATCACTCTTCAACAGTTTCTGCGCTTTGGTGAAACCAAGTCTATTGTGGAATTGATGGCCATTCAGGAAAAGGAGGGTCAGGCAGTCACAGTACCCTCATCAAAGACTGACTCTGGAATCAGGACTTTTATTGAAAGCAACAATCGCACACGCAGTCCTGGCCTTCTATCACACCTAGAAAACAACAGCCCCTCTAGCATTCACCATTTTGAGAACATCCCAAACAGTCTGGCCTTTTTGTTGCCCTTCCAGTACATCAACCCAGTGTCAGCCCCTATGTTAGGGCTGCCACCAAATGGACTGTCCATTGATCAATCTGGTCTCAGAATGCGAGAGCCAAATTTGCCCAATCAGAGTGAGCCAGTGGAGACCAGTGAATCTGAAGTGTCCCTCTCACCATTTCGTAATGGTCAGAGCCCCAGTCGCGGAACACTGGGAACCTTACCTAACGCCATTGAACCTAAGATAGAACCCAACAGAGCTTCACCCATCTCTCCAACACCATCTTCACAGCAGTCTCAGCAACCGCAAACACCAACACATCAACCACAGGGACAGCAACAACAGCAATCAAGTACTCTGAACAACCACCAGATCCATCACCACTTTGAAAAGAATGAACAATCGAAAACCATTACACACTCTTCTTTTTCTTCCAAAATGCATCGCATGCGTCGTATGGGTGCAACCTCACGTAAGGGTCGTGTCTGCTGCAACTCCTGTGGCAAGACTTTCTATGATAAGGGTACTCTAAAGATCCACTACAATGCTGTGCATCTGAAGATTAAGCACCGATGTACTATTGAAGGCTGTAATATGGTCTTTAGTTCACTGAGAAGTCGTAACCGACATAGCGCTAATCCCAATCCTCGTCTTCATATGCCCATGCTAAGGAACAACCGGGACAAGGACCTCATTCGCTCCAGTTCTGGAACAGCAACACCTGTCATATCAAGTGCCAAAAGTGGCTTCAATCTAACTAGCCCTGGGCGACCACCACTAAGCTTTGCCACCCCTCCTCTTGACCCCATGATGCAGTCACCCCTGCAGAGCCCTCTTGTTTTCCCTTCCCTGAAGTCTGTGCAGCCAGTGCAACCTGTGCCACCTTTTTATCGCACACTGCTCTCTCCCGCTGACTTGGTTAGTCCCCCAGTCTCTTTGCCCACCAGTCCAATTTTGCCTACCACAACCAACAGCACATCTCTGACAGACCAGCAACAGATGTTAACTGCTAGCTCCCACAACATGCATGTATCTGAAACATCGTTTTCTCATCGCCTACTTGCTCCTAGTAACCAAGATTCTGTGACTGTTGACCCTATGCCTAAAAAGAAGCCTCGCAAATCCAGCATGCCAGTAAAGATAGAGAAAGAAATAATTGATGTGGCAGATGATTATGATGACAAAGATGATGATGATGATGAAGATAGTTGTCATCATCACCACCATCAGCCATCCAACATCCATAACAATCTCAATGGCAACTGCAACAATAACAATAACAGCAGCAGCAGCAGTCATCACTGTGGGGGTAGTGGACATCAGTCTCCATCACACGATGAAATGAGTCCCAGTCTTGCCCTTAGAGGCATGCTCCATCCTGATCAAGAAGAATGCAGTGGGAGTCATGGCAGTAGAGGCCATGGAGACCTGCGTTGTATTGACAGCTTTACCTCAGAGGACCAAGATCATGAGCGTGATTTTGAAAATGAGTCAGAGACATCTGAATCCAAGATGCTCTACCGTGATGAGCTGATGGACACTGACGTACATCAGCCTGTCCTAGACAGAAACATAATCAAGGGACACCATGGGGCAGATGATGAGGGCCACCTACGGAAAGATTTGGAGGAAAAAAGCCATTCTCCACCCTCCCAACACCAGCCTGTTATCAAAATCAAGGAGGAGATCAATGATCCTACTTATGACATGTTCTGCATGGGTCAATATAGCCTTTATAATGGGGGTATGGCAGCTGCTGCTGCCGCTGCTGCCAGCATGGCGGCCTTACATGAAAGTTTCATCTCTTCTATGAGCTATGGATCAAGCCCACCAAAATTCTCTTCTCAGTCCCCTGATGGTGATCTCTGTTCTAGTCCTGATCCCAAGATTTGCTACGTCTGCAAAAAGAGCTTTAAAAGTTCATACAGTGTCAAACTGCACTACAAAAATGTGCACCTAAAAGAGATGCATGTGTGTACTGTGGCTGGATGCAATGCTGCTTTCCCCTCCCGACGGAGCAGAGACAGGTGAGACAAATAACCTTTTTTTCTCAAAATCAAAATCAAACCGATGTAAATGTGATAACTCGTAAACTTATAACAATCCATTTAGATGTGAATATATATTTTAAACAATAATTAAAAAAAATATTTTTAATTCACTACATTACAATACACTAAACTACTATACCATACTGATTTTACTATTTTTTAAAAGTGCATTGTTTCAAATTATATAAATGTAAAAGTTGTTCTGTAATAACCTCAATCTATATTTATTTATTTATTTATTTATTTAATTAAATGTTTCATAAATTTTGGATTACCTGTCTGAGGAACAGTATTCGATCTTCATTCATTACTGCATATATGAAAGGGACGAAAAAAGTGTTTTAACAAGAAGAATGTGTTGATTGTATGTTTCTGCAGATGCTTATTTAATGACTTAATGTGTTCTTTACCTATACTTGCTCACCTGTCACGCACAGGTAGACATGCATACATTATCAGAGGTTGAAGCTTGTTAAACCACTGCATTCATTAGCGCATCAGGAGGTGCAGATTTCATTCACTGCTAGTTAACACGTTTACCATAAACATTCCCAGAATACATTTGTGCTAGAGGGCAAGCAACAAACCTATCCTTACATGAATGTAGACTCTCCAAAGATAATTGTGGAATATTGAACTAAAGTGTACTATTAGTGACAGAAGTTAGTACTAACATCATTTAGCTATAAGTTAAACACTAATTAGTATCATATAGTACACACTTATCATTAACATACTTTAGGTCAGTGCTTGAAGTCCACCTCAAGTAAGGCCATAAGAAGTATGAATCAAGTACAGAAATACAGAAATATAAAAAGACTTAATGAGAGAGAGAGAAAGAGAGAGAAAGAGAAAAAGAAGCCTCATCTATGTCATTCACTCCAGAGGAAAGAGAGATAAGAGACTGTCTCCTCACCCTCTTTGGTCACAAGTGACGGTTTTATTTATATGAAGCTTTATTAAATTTATTACAGTTTTGAACAAATCATAAAAATCATGTTCATTTACGTCTGTGTGTGTGTGTGTGTGTGCGCGCTGTGTGGTGCATACATTTATTCCACTTTGTGATGTTTTATAAACAAATTTCGGGAGGAGCACACATAGATAATTAACACACCGGGCACATCATTAGTGATTACCTTGTTATCCTAGCAGAGCAAGAGAAGTCCCCTATAAATTATCCAGATTGTCCTACCTTGGTATCTCTTAATTCAGCATCCTTCCACCCCCGACTCCGCACCACTAGCAAATTCTCCGTTATGGGGGGAGTGCTTTGGGATCAGATTGGACGCTGAGCCCGGACCTCCCTCCCCATACAGGGAGGGGGAAACCTGGGCTTGGGAGTCCTGCTGAGCTCCGAGCCCTCTCCCTGGACAGCACGTCAAATACACTTATTAGTACTCAGTTTAATTATATGTAAGGTGAACGTGTGAATTTAATAATTACAAATGAAAACCTAAGATGTAACCACCCCTGATATCTTCCCTGCTTCTGTTGAGTTTTTTGAAGATTGGCACCTGTTATTAACACTGTGTGTTTATTAGTGGTTACAGTGTGAACATCATTGGTGACCATGGGACAGAGAAGAGAGATGTGAGAGTAGTAAGATTTGTTTTGTGATCACTGATGTGCATATATTCTCAGGTGCTGCAGTGACTTCCTCCTGCCTTTTATTTTGTATTTTATCTCTGTTGGCAGTAGTGGAGGGCACGGTTTTTGGGGATATTCCTTTAAAAGGCTAGAGAAACAGAATTCCCCAGGCAGCACATTCTGCAAATGAGTATAAGGGACATCAGAACTGTTCAAAGAACACATTTATAACGGGTTTAGATAACACTTTATTTTTAGGGTATCTTTGTCCAGTGTATTCAGTACTACTTAATTACTAATGTAATTCATTTTTTAGTAACGGAGTAATTTAACGTGTTATATTTTTCAAAAATAATAATTTAAAAGAATTCAGTCTTTTAGAAACTAGGTGTAGCACACGCACTGTTGAGTCCAGCAATTACTTTTGAAATAAAGTAATCAGAACAGTTTTAAAATGAGTAATCAGTATTTAGCAATCGAATAACATTTTCAGAGTAAATTTGAGTTCTCAATAGGTTCCATCACAAACTGAAAGAAAGAAAATCAATTTGTCATAGATGGCTTTAAAATCTAAATAGCTAATCAAATGCTAATGTGGCATCTAAATTCAGTGTTAACAGACTTCTCCACGCCGATTTTTAAATGAGGTCTTGACATCCCAGAGTAGGAAATTAATTTGATAAACTGCATCCTGTTTGGGTTTTTCAAACAAGCATTCATTTTCCCTTTAAAATTAATAAGCATTGGCTAGAGGATGCATTAATAATAATATAAATAATAATAACAACAACAACAACAATAATAATAATGATAATAAGGAAATATCAGGAATGTGGCAGAACCTTATTACTAATTACAGCAGGTACATTTATTTGTTTGTTTGTTTAATCATTTCTTATAATCTTTGTTGATTAAAAATATTATTTTCTAAAGCAAAGGGAAACCTTATCCCTCCTCTGTCATTCATTAATTTTTTTTAAATGTTGCCTCACTATTGCAAATGACCCTGAGTGTCTGCCAGGCTCCAGATTCCCATGGTGTGCTAATTTTCAGTCTATGGTCCCACATAAGCCAACTGCGGTAAGGGAGAGTGAAGGTTAATTATATCTTCCCATTCCTCTCCTCTCTTCCTGTGGTGTTGAGACATATGATGTCAGGCTTAGAGAATTCAACACTTCAGACTATGACTAAACCTTGTCATTTTTCTTGGTTGAATATTCTCAGCTGTTGTGATGATGGTGGCCTTGGAGAAAGTGATCTAATCTTCAGCTACCCACTACACATTAGAGAAAGATCAAAACAAAACAAAGCACCTCATCATTTAATGTGGCTCTCTTTCGCTTTGCAATAGATTATTGCAACTCATTTTGCAAATGTGCACACTTGGCAGGAACCAAAAGGGCCATCAAATCATAAAGATGATTAACATTCTCTGGACAATACACTTTAAGAGCCGTACCTCTTGCATCCTCTGCAGAGTAAAAAAAAAAAAAGATTCTCAGGAGAAGCTGCCTCAAGCTTTGGGCAAATTGGTTTGGCTGCCACATTAGAGGTCGAAAGGGAGAGAGAGAGAGCTGAGGGGGTACTGGGGGATGGAGCAGGGGACAGAGAGCAAACCTTAGTTGTGGCCTGGAATGGGGTTGTAGGGGAGAAGTAAATGAGGCAGAAAGGCTTAACTTGATGAATGAAAGGTTAGACTCTCTGCCATGCATTATTAGTGCTTGGGCTTTGTATTTGAGCTTTTTTCACTTTTTGTTTCATTCTGTTAAATCTTTTCTGCGTCGCTCTGTATGTTTATTATTAATGTAACTTTTTAGACCCTTTAAAGACCTAATTAAGGATGATATCCAGTGCATATTAGCTTTCAATTGAATTGATCTGTGTTTCTAAACACTGAAAACAAAATGCTTAGAACTTCCAATGCTTAAAAATCCCAAACAATTTAAAACAAGAATGTAACATAGATTAGACAAGGAGTAACCAACTGTGTTTCAGTCTGGTAAAGACGCACTTGACCAAAGACACTTCCATTTTTTTCTTTCTAAAATACAGATTTAGACTTCAGAGTGTCTTTTTTTCAAGACATGTACTCCAAAAGGACAGGTAACCAAATGATTTCTTGAACAAGAAGTCAATTATACATATCAAATATCTGCAAGCAGCAATTAGGGGTCCAGGCACCAACAGAGGTAAAATGAAGAAGCTGTTTTTAAATACTCAGTAAAGTCCAGGGCCCGTATTCATGAAAAATCTTAGTGCTGAGAGTTATTCCTAGTAACAAAATTCAAAGAAAATTCTTTTTTTAAAATGAAAGAAAAACTCTAGTAAAGAAGAAAATAATTCAGAAAGCATCTTAGTACTTAAAAGGTAGTACCTTAAGGTCTGAAATTGTTAGGACTACAGGCGAGGACTCTTAAGATGCTTAAGACTTTCTTTAGCAGTGGAAAAAAAATGGATGAAATATGAAGAAGAAATGTGTTGTGCACCATGCATGACAGTGATTTAATAAGATGCTACACATTAGATCATGTTTGTGACAAATCTATTAGAAACACACGCGCATATCTGGAACTGTGCAGTAATGCCATAGACCAGAAATATGCCAAACATATTTTAGCAAGTGGAAAAATGCAGTCAGTAAAATAAGAGAATGGGAGAGTAAAATGGGAATAAATATGCGAAAGCTTATTATAGACCCTACTCCTTAATGTCCTCTTTTATTTCCTTTTTGGACACCCAACCAATCACAGTCTTCAAAAGATTGTGTCATAGCAAAAGGGTCAACCCCTTCCTCACACTTCCTCACTAAGTTTTTTTTTTTTCTCACTTAGAGTTGCTCTCTGATTGGTCCTGAATCACTTTTAAGATAAGATTACTACTTAGTAATCTTTAAGCTAATTTTAGAGCTCTCTGAGAAGATTCTTCAAATCTTTAAGAATACAGGCCCAGAGTTCTCCAACCCTGCTACTGAAAAGCTACCTTTCTGCAGTTCCAACCTTGATTCAACACACTTATCTGTAATTACAATGATTAGATGTTTCAGGTGTGTTTGATTAGGGTTGAAGCTGAACACGGCAGTATGGTAGTTCTCCAGGAGCAGGGTTGGGGACCCCTGTAAAAGACATTTGTATATACAGGATTTTACTATAAAATGGCTGGTTAATAGATATGTATTTGCAAATTAGTTCAAATTAGTTGACATGTAGTTTACATGTAGTTACAAAGTTACTTATAGTTAGTAAGTGGACTATCAAAATAAAGTGTAACTGACCGATCTTATGATGTTTGGCCAAAGTGAAAATATAATTTTCAGCATAAATATAATTGTTTTAATATATTTTAAACAGTAAGTGGCACTGGGCCAAAACTACCCTGTGCACTCAGGTCATGCTTGTTAAAACACATACCAAGTTTAGTTAAAATCTGCTATAGAATTTTTTGCACAAACTTCAACGCACTTTAAAAAGGTTTGGTCTGTCAAAACAGCTTTTAATAATTTTTGGCCCAATCTACACCAAACTTTAGTGAAATTTGGACAAAACATCTAGGACAACTCGAAAAAGTCGATTTTTGGAAAAAATTATATTGTGATGTAACTTGATTTTAACAGCAATTAGCAAGTAGAAAATGATGAGTTGTCTCTGTGTTTTGACTTCTCAAACCTGCATACTTTTAAAATTTTCCAACTACAAGTTGATTGTGAAGGAAGTGGCTGGAGTTTATTTTAAATGGCAATGCGGCTGTAACAGTGGGGTGTGTGTTCACTATATTTTGATGTAGACAGACGACAAAAACCCATTCAAAAAGTTTCCTATAGATACAACATACAGTAGTTTATAGATACAAATCGTTTAAAGCTTACTGCTGAGAAATATCAACACTTCTTCATTAGATCTGTTTTCTGTCAAAAGCACTTTTTCAGGACTTTGATGTTTATACACAACTGGCTATATATTGGCTAATCTATATAAATTGGCTGTTTTAATAAGAACCATGTCAACACATCACAGAAAACTATGCTCATCAAGACACTTCACCGGGACTTAGCATAGCATAAATGTATCCATCTTTACATTTAAGACAACAATAGTATCATATTGCAATAACATCATATAGTTTGCAGGTGAGTTTAGATGCCAATTAGTTATGCCAGTCTAGAGCTTATGAGCAGTGTAAGGGTGCAATTTCCAGGGATGGTCACATGCTGCAAAAGGAGCTGCCGACTTAAGCATCATTAACTGCATTAAAATTTACTATGACTATTAACGAATTCTAAATTATTGCCATGACTTACTCAAAATACAACTAGCTATCCGTTCAGATATCTTTTAAGATATCATTGAAAATAGTTCATTCTTCCCTATCAGAACCCTTTAAAACATTGAACTGGTCTGATATTGTATAAATAAACAAAATACAATAATGGTCAGCTATGCATATTCTTCATATCAGTTGACCACCACAGCTAGTCAGTATGCTTCTCTCTTGAGTGTTGATGATGCTTTGGTGGTCCACTCCTCTATAACTTATATCACCAGAAAGGGTCCCTCTATTGAATTTTTTTTACTTCTTGCAGGAGAATGTCGGATAGGGAACTAAATAATTAAAGAAAAGGGACCCTTTTTGACTGCATCAACCATGGCACTGCTGGTAAGCTCTACAATACATTGTACAATCTATTTATCAGTTACATTTAGGTGATTATTTAAGTTACTTATAGCCCTTATGCATGGCCTGGGTTCCCTGAGGTCTTTTTAATTTGTTTTCTTGTATCTACATTTCTATTAATTTTAGATTGGAAATGTGGTAGGCTATGGTTGTATGGCACTCACAGAGGCTGATTGAACACAAATATCTTGGTTGTTTTATTTTGGTTTTGTTAATCCACGTTTTAACCAATTCTACATCAGTATTGCTAGTTTCTTTTTGTTTTCTGTCAAACCAAAATAGGACTGACATATTTATTGCATGGTCTCATATTTGAGGTAGTCATTAATCAGTTGTCTAGAGGCAGACTTAGTTGTACGAAAATAAGTCAAGGTTTAGATGAATTGATGTAAAGTCACTTTTCTTGCTAGGTGTTATGTGATCCTGGATTGAGTGAAAGAAAATTCATTTTTATTAAAGTGAAGCCTAAATGAACAATATGCTTATGGGTCTCTATTAAGCTACCTTCAGGAGTGAGTCAATGTGCTAATGCTGTCCAAGAGTTAATATGCTATTGAGTTTCTCTCGATTATTGCATTACCATGGCTCAAATCAATTGATAAACTCCCATTCAATGTGGTGGAGTATTTAATTGAGTCAGAGTCAATTGCATTTGTGCATGCCTGCAGACATGCTGACAGGAGTAAACACTTTAGCAGGATACTGTCTAAGCTGTGTTAGAGTTATTGAACTCTCTGCTGTGTCACAAAGTAGTGTGCTCTAACACACATTCATGCACTCATTTAAAAAAAGTGAAAATACAGGATTTTTATGTATGCATGTATGATTGCACGTCTTTGTATTCAGTTCAAATAAATTTCTACAGGAATCCTATCCTCTCTTCCCTGTAGACATAGCTCCAACATCAACCTGCACCGCAAACTACTGACCAAAGAGCTGGATGACATTGTCCTGGATCCCCAGCTTACAACCATGCCTAAAGAGCTGCGTGCCGAGTTCCTGTCAACGATATATGCTGACCACCATCTGGAACTGGAGGGGGTAGAGAATGCTGGACCACCACGAGACAGAGGACATGAGGGAATGAGATCCTCAGTCGCTAAAGAATATTCACACAGCAACGGCTATTGCCATGGCCCCAGTGATGATTACATGGTGCTGGACCTGAGCACCACCTCCAGCGTACAATCAAGTGGCAGTGTGCAGTCCTCACAGGAGTCTGATGAGGGCAGTGATGAGGGCATCCTGCTGGATGACCTGGAGGGTGCCAGTGACAATGAAGACTACACCCCTAGTACTGTGGCTAAGAAACTGGCAAAAGAAGGAAAGGATATGGAGGACGCCAGGAAGGAAGGAAGAGAAGGAGCCACAGAGGAGGGGCTTCTGCACTGTGACGCTTCATTCTCACCATCCGTCTTAGCATCCAGTGGAGGTAATGGCGCAGGAGGCATCCTGTGCACCATATGCCACAAACTGTACAGTAACAAAGGGACCCTTCGAGTGCACTACAAGACTGTCCATCTGCGTGAAATGCACAAATGCAAAATACCTGGCTGTAACATGATGTTTTCTTCTGTGAGAAGCAGAAACAGACATAGCCAGAACCCCAACCTACACAAAAATGCCCCCTATACCACAATGATTGACTAGACCAGACATCCCTCTGCACCACATTGCCTCAAGTTACAAATACTCCACACAATATGCCCTCTCCATTCCTCAGCATCATAATGCTATAAAACAGCATTATTTCTTCCCAAACTTTTCAAGTATGAATAATTAGAGCAGAATTGTGCCCTTTTGACATTTCTGTTTTTGGAAGCAAAATACATCATAGATCTCTCCATCCTTCACACAAACTTCTCCTCAGTTTTTAATTTGTGACTTGCCTGCAGAAATGATCACAAAGAAAAATAGAAAAAAAGAAAAAAAAAAACATTTGTGTAATTATATCTTTTAAAGAATCACATTCAAGAGCATGTTAAGACTGGCTTAAACATGTAAATATTAATGTTGTGAGGGGCTGTTTGGTGTGAAACAGTTGTATTGATGGTTGATATTTTCTCTTTTTTGTTGTTCTTTTTGGTTTTGTTTTGTTTTTGGTTTTTTTTTATATTTTATTTTAGTCTAATACTTTCATAAAAAAAAGTTAAGCAAGACAAAGTAGCATCTGCCTAGCTTGATTCATCTATATTGGCTTTAAGAATGTTTTACCTTAGAAAAGAAAAAGTAAAAACATGTGACTTGTGACTTGTTTTATCTACATGTTAGATATACAGATGGAGCTGGCATGCTTTTAGCTCTGACACAGTACCTTTTGTTTTATTTTCTCATGTTTATAGCTTTGGTACAAAAAAAAAAAAAAAAAAAAAAAAAAAAACAGTTTTGCACTTTGCAACTATACTAGTGGGACTTGTAAAATTATTACAAGGATAACACTTTATAATGGTGATTGTCCAACTTGAAAGTGACATTTTTAAGGATACAGTGCCAAGAGGTAATTACTGTTCCTTTAACAGACATGTGCCAGATCTTGATATGAGAGTAATCTCATTTGACATGATTAAACCCAATATTCATCCCATTTAGTAAGTGTTTCAGGTATATTCATTTGAATGCAGTAAATATGTAATACTGGCTCTGATAATATCATTTCAAAAGTATAAGTGTATGGATAAAGGTGCTGAATTAGCCCAGAGGTTAGGTAGATAATCTTTCTACTGCATGTAGTATTACTTTAAAAGAGTTAGTAAGTGTCCTATAATTTATTTTGTTTCATAAATTTGATCAGTTTTAGCATATAAAAATGGCATTGACATTTCAGAGTGCTACACAGGAGAGGTTCTAAACTGTGGCCAAATCAAAGACAATGTAACAAAACCTCACGAACAGAAACGACACACTGAGAAGATGTTTAGGTAGTTTCCTATGTCCTCAGAGTTCCAGATAATTTACAACAGAACATCTTTACCTTGTTAATGGCAAACATTGACTATTGGCCGCACAATATCAAGGCAAAGGGTAAGCAGATATTGACTATTTATTTCTAGTTATATGTTTATAGACTATTTATTTCTAGTTATGTTTATAGTAATTAACTGAATGCAAATTAACCCTTTGATGTCTGTTGCTGTCATTTCAAATAAATGAAATGAAAGATAATTATGAATGAATGAAATGTAATTTACAATACTGAAATTCAGTTCAAAATATGATGTATTCGGTCCCTCTTTTATGTGCTATAACTGGTAGCAGGCCTTGTGGTATGATGAAAGGTAAGAAGGTTAAGAGATAGTGTGTGCATTTAAACTGTGTTGCTACAAAACCTGGAGATATTTCCATCACTGATATGTGTAATAATTCAATTGTCAATTCATTAAATTCAGTGATTCAGTAAATGTTGCTGACAACACTGCATCATGGAGACAACCAAACTCTCCTTCTGGTTTGCTTTTATCCTCTGTTTCTTTTGCTCTGACCACCCTACCCTATATCTTTTACCCCCACACTGTCTAATAGTGTATGGTTAACTTCCCCAGATGGCACACAACACAAAAAAAAAGAGTTGTAATTGCCTGTTTTGTAATTCCACATAAGGGAAAAATTAAACACATACAGCCAAGTTTCCCCTAGAGTCAAACAGTGTTTTACTTTCCTGATCTATGAAAGGGCTATAAAATCGTGCCACTTCAGAGGCATTTTAATGCTTCAAAAACAACGGCCAAACTTTTTAGGTCTTGCACCAATAACTAATCTTTAGGATGACAGCAAAATGTGGACCCTTTAACCCCAAAACAGAATGCACTTTTAGGACTGACAAAGGCTTTCTTAAAACCTTAATAATAATAATAATAATAATAATAATAATAACAACATCATTGTTATGTATGCAGATGGGTAACATGATATTACAAAGTGAAGGTTATCTATCTCATAACCTCCATATTTTCCAGCCTGTCAAACTAAAGACTACTAGAAAAACACACATCATGGACACAAGGAAAAAAGTCTCACATTTCCATCTATCGAGAGGAAGAAAATTACTTCCAAATGTGAATCCCATTAAACATAATGCAGTCCTATGAATATCCATAATATGTGACAGGGAAATGGTCTTAAAAATGGGTTTTAGTGTCAGTCATTTACAAGGAGATATGTATGAGAGAAGGAAGAAAGAAGTGAGGAAGCAAATCAAAATAAACCATAATTTCTCAAGATGTTCTACTATAATGAATTGATCTACTTTTGGAGATTAAACTCCTACTCTTGTACTATCCCACCCTGCAATATTTTTTTTCTGGGAGCCCATCAAGATCTCTGTTGTCCAGAGTCAGTCAGCCATTACTGTCCTGCATTGTCCCCACAGAGTTAGGCTTTTACCACGAAGCCACTGGCTATAAGAGTCTGTGAGCCTTAAATATTTCATTGCAGCTCAGAGGACAGGACCATTACAGACTGTCATATTACAGAATGTAGTATCTTGCAAAGGTGATCTTTACGTTTGTTAACACTGTTCTTTCGAAGGCATGGGGTGATAAAGCACAAAATTAAGATCAAATGGAATTTAAATCGCAGAATCTAAGAATTATGTCAAATAAAATAAAATCAAACACAGAGGAACATTCTGATCAGTGTAATCAGTTACATGAATGTCAGTGATACAAAGGAGAAAAAAAACAGTCATTGATTTAATACAAGTATACTATATCATGTGTTGTGCAACCACATACAATAATAACTAAGCCTGAAATATTTGTTAACCTTTTATTTTGTTCTAATGTGATGTTTGATGTAGCTGTCTTGTTTGATTGTCCTTATTGCCCACTGAAGAAAAGTGCATCCATTTTGATGGGTGATATTAATTGCTTATCAGTGCTACTTTAATTCTAAATTGTTTACTTTTCATCCCATGAGACAGTTTGATGTCCTCCTTTAATGAATTTACATTTCTTGGAATCTTTTGTATCTTTTTTTTTTCTTTCTTTTTTTTCTTTTTTTGCATAAAATGCATATGGCGTGTAAATGGAATTTTTGTACAAATCAGAATTCTTGTACAATTTTATATTAAAGATTTATCAGTCACTGGCATGTTGATGTACTTTATTCTTTTGGATCAGACAATTACATATATTTAGTTTCTTTGCACAGTTGGAAGTTATCACTTCATGAAACTCAATGAAACAGAAAAGTCATGAAACAGAAAATTCCTATTTATGCCATAGAGGATGACCTGATTATTAAAGTCTGTGATTAGCTTTTAGGTCTTCCTTGTCTTTTTTTCTTTTCTTTTTTTTGATTTATTTAGTTTTATTTAGTGATTATTGAAATATTATATAATATAAGCTTACCTAAATGTTTTAATTAAAAATGCATTTACAAATATGGTTTTGAGCCTTTTATAAAACATTAAGATTTTATGCAAAATATATACAATTTTTTGGCATGTTTGACATGTTGTTGTACAGTGGGGACCAGGCAGTATCTCACAGCACAAGAAGATAGACTCTCTGGGCACAGTCAAGCACTACACCAGCCTTGCGGCATGACAGGTAGAATCAGGGATGGGTAGTATTTATGTTTGCATGTTGCATGTGCATGCATCTGGGCTAGTCCAGGTCTTAGTCAGAGGCAACCCCCGTAGATCGCTTACCTTAATGCAGCCATTTCCTCAACAGACTCAAAAAGAGTAATTTTTTATGCGTTCCCTAAGTAATAGCATGCTAAGCCAGTTTGGTGGCCAGAAGTCAAGATCTCAAAAACGTGCCCCTGGCTCCATCCATTGATTGTTGATCTGACTCACCCTAGCACGCCAACAATGCGGAAAACCTCAGAAGTCACTAACCTACTAGAAAAGTTATTTCAGACAATATTATAAGTTAACCAAGATTGAAGTTTATTTTGCCAGGCAAGAATAGTTTCCAAATTAGTATAATTGATAAACATTTGCACAACTGATCAGCAGTACAAAAATAACACAAAACAAAATAAAACAAACTTAAAAGGTCATTATACACTATACACACACCACACTATGGGCTGATCTGGCTACAGAATCGCGCCTTGTTGTGTTTTGTCACTTTCCTTATATACTCAGACCAGACAAAGAGATCCCAAATGTAATTGTAAAAACCTTTTGGTGTTTAGGTTCCCGTGCTCCAGGGTCACACCTGGCTGGAACACTTTCAGAGACCCAAAAGGAGGACACACCTCCTTCCCAACAGAAAACAGTTCTACCAAGTTCTAATCTTTTCCATAATATAAGTGATTACTTTAAAAAAAAATTGAGACCAATTGAGACTGAAATTGAGACCAATTTACCAATCGCACTGAGACCTTTCAAATGAGACCAAACATGAGACATATAATGCCTTATTCCTAATGAACTTTAAACCAAGTCTTTTGGGCAGAAGGAGGGGAAGCAGGAAGAGCAGAGGTGAAGAGGGTGTAATAAACACAACAGGGGGGATGGTGTTGTTTACTCTTCTTTTGAAGTCCTTTTGTTCCTTTGGATATCCCTTCTCAGATTAGTCTTATTGCATTTACAGGTTTTGAATCACCTCCTTACAAGTCCATGATGCCACAGATGTTGACAAAGCCAATGTGTCACAACCAAATGCACAACTCCAAGACGTCCAATACATAATACGCACGATACATATAAACACATATAAAATAAATATTTAGCAATGAGACAGAAACAATACAGTACTACAAAGCAGTATTGAAACACTGATTCCATTTATATCAACACAATAACAAATTGACAAAATTAAATGTCTCAAAAATACACTCCCAACATGCCTACAAAAACTGTGACAGAGTAAGGTGAAGAAGACATCAAATCACGAAGAAGACATCACCATCACGGTTGGATTGATTGGTTCCTGGGTGCTACTCGTGATAGTATGTCATGGCCTGCTCTGGTGCCTGTCTTCCCAGAGGTGCATGAAGAGTTGACAAAGTCGTAGATGGCTCCTTTTTCAGCCAGTAGCCGCTCGTCTTCCTCCTCCGGCAAGGGGTTCTGTGGATATTTCCCCTGGTGGAGAGAGCTGTTGCGGCGCACTTGTGGCCTTCAGGTCCTTGGTGTGACAATGTGCAACCTTTTGCATCACTCTCTCCAACAGCACCTCCCATTGCCAGTGGCCATGAGACAATGGTTAGAGGAAGCTACGCTTCCCTATATATCTCCAGCCAGCACGGTAAGGCATTCGGACAGTCTGTGGAGATCTTCTGTCTGCTCCTCGCTGCACACCCATTGGTATGCCAGTGACCATCATGTTGGCTTGTTGTCTGTCTTTCAGCCCATGGACAGACCTTGCATTTCTACGGGCCGTGGTGCCCTTAGAACAAGTATCGCGACATGTGGTCATAACCACAGATGCCTCCATAATAGGTTGGGGTGCTACATGCAACGTGCATTCAGCTTCAGAGATCTGGACAGGGCCTGCTTTGGCACATCAATTGCCGATAACACTATGACTGTGTCGTACATCAACCATCAGGGGGGTTTACGGTCATGTCGCATGTCACAGCTCGCCCGCCATCTCCTCCTCCAGAGAATGGCGTCTCCACCCGAGACGATTCAGCTGATTTCCTTAACCGAGTCTCCCCTTGGCATGGACACGCTGGCACACAGCTGGTATCGGGCCCTATGCAAATATACATTTCCCCCAGTGAGCCTGCTCGCACAGACAGAAAGTCAGGGAGGATGAGAAAGAGGTCCTGCTGGTCTAAATCAATCTCCTTGTGACAGCCCTCCCTGGCGCATCTGAGGAAGGACCTTCTTTCTCAAGGGCTTGGCACCATTTGGAACCCACATACAGACCTGTGGATCCACCTCGTGTAGCTCCGGACAGGACACGGCAGACTTAGGTGATTTTACCACAAGCTGTATTGAACAGTATTGCCCAGGCTAGAGCTATGAGATAAGTTTAGCTTAAGTTCCTGTCTGCCAAGGCAGCGCTCCTGACCACGCTCACTTCCATCAAGAGGGTCGAGGACCTCCAATAATTTTCGGTGAGCGAAGAGTGCCTTGTGTTTGGGCTGGCCTAATCTCATGTAGTGAGACCCCCAGCCTGGATACGGGCCTAAGGTTCCTACCACACCCTTTTGCAATCAGGTGGTGATCCTGCAAGCATTGCCCATAGAGGATGCAGATCCAGCCTTGGCATTGCTGTGTCCCGTCAGAGCACACATATACGTGGACCTTACTCTGAGCTTTAGAAGCTCTGAGCAGCTTTTTGCCTGCCACGGAAGTCAGCAGAAAGGGAAGGCTGACCCCAAGCAGAGGTTGGCACACTGGATAGTGGATGCCATCACCTTGGTGCACCCGGAGTGTTACCTCCTCCTTTGCGCTGGTGCACGGTGCCTCTCTGGCAGACATTTGCTGAGCTGCGGGCTGGGCTACACTGAATACCTTTGCATGGTATTACCTTTGCATAGAGCTAGTTGCTTCCCATGTGTTGGGTAATAGGTAATTGGTGGGAAGAACTGGCTGGTGTCATGCTTGTGTAACCCTGTATTATAAAATACATTATTATACACAAATAAACAATGTTAAAGAAATGTATTAATGAGAATTAACTGAATAGTGTGTAAAAACTATAAAAAAATGTAAACAAAACTCTGAAAGGTATGTTAATTGTATATAGTATAAGTAAATTGTATAAGTAAATTGATTGACATAGTGGTGATTATCCAATTGTGTTGGATTGGAACAGAAGTCCCACCTCACGTTAGCTGCTAGTGGTAGGCGCCATTTTAGTTTCTCTCCGTTAGAATCAGGAGACGAGTAACACAATAATTGAGAAGCAGAAAAAGAGCAAAGGGGATAAAAATTAATCTTTTGTTGATTATTTTCTTTGGATTTTGGAATGTAAATGGTGTATGCGCAAACTCCAGTTTGTAATTTCTCACGACTTAATAGAAGTCCGTTGTTTAACAGAAATGTATATGTTAGTGCTAAAAGTTCATATTGTGTAACAATAATTATGATGTGCTTGTGTGAATGTATTATTGCCTGTATTTATGCAGGTCAGTTTTTTTCCGTGCTGGAAGTTTGTTTAGTTTAGCAAATTGCATGATGGCGAGCCAACCCACGAGAAACTTCATTGAGTTTATTTAACCTCAAAATGGGGTATGAGAATTAAATTTTATCTGCACCCAGATTAGCGCATAGTATTGTACATTTTTCTTTTATTGTTATGTAATATTTAATTGCATCTGTGAATTCTGTCAATTTTCGTACTTTATTTTTTTCTGAAAAAAATATTTTTCCAAATATATCTTTAAATTCTTTATATGAATTTGAGTTTATTAATATACGTCTCCCGAGTAAAACCTACTGGTCCCTAGATGAATAACTACTGTATGTAATGGTGCCTTCACAAAAGGGTGCAAAATCACTCTTGCGCACCTTCACCTGTTCTGTTCCTCGCTGATGGAACGATCTGCCCGTTGCCACTAGGGCAGCAGAGTCACTAGCAATCTTCAAAAACCAACTCAAAACTCATCTTTTTCATTTGCACTTGACCCAACATTGATAGCACTCTCTTCTTCTTCTCCTGCTCCTTCCTATCCTTTTCTTGTTTGAAAAAAAAAAAAAAAAAAAAAAAAAAAAAAAGCCTTGTGTCTGCGTTAGGTAAGACAAGACCCCACTCAAGAGCACTTATGCACTACTGCCCTTTTGCTGATATTAATTTGCTTCTATATGCCTACCTCATTTGTACGTCGCTTTGGATAAAGGCGTCTGCTAAATAACTAAATGTAAATGTAAATGTAAATGGTAAATTAACACAGGTGTTACACTTGCTGCATCATTCACCCTCACCTGGGGATGCGAGTGCTGTTTCCTCCAGTTGGTGAACCCTGGTGGTGCTTCCTTCCACACCCCGGGCAGTCAGACTGGGTGGAGCAGTCTGACGCCAGGCCCAGTATCCAAGTAGCTTGCCGATTCTGGTCATTCCCTGTACTGGGCCAGGTGCACCATGTAGTAGATTCTCCACGGAGATCCTATATGTGTATTTTCTATGATAAGGTTTCCTCTTGTGAACCCTTGACAGGTTTTTTTTTATTTTTATTGCTCTGGGCGGACGGGATGCATGTCCCTGCATGGCATTCATCTGGCAATGGTAGAAGTACTACAGTGGCTCACTGAGGTCAGCATCTGCCAGCAGCAGATTGTGGAGCATCTGGCCACTCAACAGTGCGAAACGGAGCAGGAGGTCGCCGCCCTTCGGACCACCTCTGCCCAACACGTTCCCCTGCCTGACCCCATGCCCAAGCCACCAGGCTTCTCCCAAAAAATGTTTGAGGCCACAGCTAATGCAGAGGGCTGGCATCCCGATGATTGGGCATGCGTGCTGGCCCATCTTTTAACCAGCGAAGCCCAACATGCTTATTTCTCTCTTCCCTCTGAGGCTGCTGACAACTACACAGAACTGCAGAGAGAAATACCACTTCCACTGGCCCGGCCTGGAGGCAGAAGTTAAACAGTTTTGCCAAGCCTGCCCCACATGTCAGCTCACCCATAATTTACTCACCTCCAAGCCATCCTAGGTCTATATCAATCATTTCAATCATTTTTATTTATATAGCGCTTTTAACAACACAGGTTGCATCAAAGCACTGTACAGTATAATGACAAGGATGTATAATGACGAAAGTGACCAATTTATTATTAAATGCAGAGACGGTCTCTGTAGTCAATTCAACGATAGTCACTAGAAGTTAAGTGTCCCCAACCAAGCAAGCCAGAGGCGACAGCGGCAAGGAAACAAAACCCCATGCATACAGAATGGAGAAAAAAAAATTGTATTGTATTGTAGGAGTAGTGTTCCCGGTTCCAGCAAATCTAAGTAATGCAGCCTAAAAATCCTTTAACGGATTTGAATAATAAAAGGAGTGTTGGTGTGTTATGTGTAGGCTAAGTTAAAAGATGTGTCTTTAATCTAGATTTAAACTGGCAGAGTGTGTCTGCTTCCCGAACAGAGTTAGGGAGATTGTTCCAGAGTTTAGGTGCTAGATAGGAAAATTATCTGCCGCCCGCATTTGATATTCTAGGTATTATCAAATGGCCAGAGTTTTGAGAACGCAGCGGACGTGCAGGACTATAATGTGATAAGAGCTCACTCAAGTATTGAGGAGCTAAACCATTCAGGGCTTTATAGGTAATTAATAAGATTTTAAAATCTATTCGATGTTTGATAGGGAGCCAGTGCAGTGTTGACAGAACCGGGCTAATATGATCATACTTCCTAGTTCTAGTAAGGACTCTGTTTGAAGTTTGTTTATTAAGCGTGCAGAACAACCACCCAATAAAGCATTGCAATAATCTAACCTTGAGGTCATAAACGCATGAATTAATATTTCTGCATTAGAGGTTGAAAGCATAGGTCGTAATTTAGATATATTTTTAAGATGGAAAAACGCTAGAAACATGGTTTTCAAAGGAAAGATTGCGGTCAAACAGCACACCTAGGTTCCTAACTGATGATGAAGAATTAACAAAGCAGCCATCAAGTGATAGGCTGTGTTCTAGATTATTATATGTGGGGTTTTTAGGTCCAATTATTAGCACCTCTGTTTTTTCAGAATTTAACATTAAGAAGTTACTCATCATCCAGCTTTTTATATCGACTATGCATTCTGTTAGATTCTCTATGTGTCGTGTATCACCAGGCTGCGCTGAAATATAGAGCTGAGTATCATCAGCATAGCAGTGAAAGCTAACACCATGACTCCCGATAATATCTCCCAGAGGTAACATGTACAGGTTGAAAAGTAACGGTCCTAGCACTGAGCCTTGAGGAACTCCATATTTCACTTGTGATTGATATGATACCTCCTCATTTAATGCTACAAACTGATAGATAGATAGATAGATATGATTTAAACCATGCTAAGGCGCTTCCTCTAATGCCAACATAGTTTTCTAGTCTATCCAAGAGAATGTTGTGATCGATTGTATTGAATGCTGCGCTTAAGATCTAATAGCACTAATAACGAGATAAAACCACGATCCGATGATAAAAGCAGGTCATTCGTGACTCTAATGAGAGCAGTCTCAGTACTATGGTATGGTCTAAAACCTGACTGGAAATCCTCACAGACACCATTTTTTTCTAAAAAGGAATACAGTTGTGAGGATACTACCTTTTCTAGCATTTTTGACAGAAAAGGGAGATTAGAGATTGGTCTGTAATTTAAAAAAGTCTTTGGGATCAAGATGTGGTTTCTTAATAAGAGGCTTAACTACAGCCAGTTTGAAGGTTTTGGGAACATATCCTAATGACAATGATGAATTAATAATGTTCAAAATAGGATCTATGACTTCTGGAAGCAAACCCCAAACAATCGGAAAGGGGCTTCATCAGAGAATATGACTTTGCCCCAGTCCTCAGCAGCCCATTCACCATACTTTTTGCAGAAGATCAATCTGTCCCTGATGTTTTTTTTGGAGAGAAGTGGCTTCTTTGCTGCTTTTCTTGACACTGGGTCATCTTCCAAAAGTCTTCGCCTCACTGTGCGTGCAGATGCGCTCACACCTGCCTGCTGCCATTCCTGAGCAAGCTCTGCACTGGTGGCACTCCGATCCTGCAGTTGAATCCTCTTTAGGAGATGATCCTGGAGCTTGATGGACTTTCTTGGACGCCCTGAAGCCTTCTTAACAAGAATTGAACCTCTTTCCTTGAAGTTCTTGATGATCCTATAAATTGTTGATTTAGGTGCAATCTTAGTAGCCACAATATCCTTGCCTGTGAAGCCATTTTTATGCAACGCAATGATAGCTGCACGTGTTTCTTTGCAGGTCACCATGGTTAACAATGGAAGAACAATGATTTCAAGCATCACCCTCCTTTTAACATGTCAAGTCTGTCATTCTAACCCAATCAACCTGACATAATGATCTCCAGCCTTGTGCTCGTCAACATTCTCACCTGAGTTAACAAGACGATTACTGAAATGATCTCAGCAGGTCGTTTAATGACAGCAATGAAATGCAGCGGAAAGTTTTTTTTCAAGTTTAAGTTAATTTTCATGGCAAAGAAGGACTATGCAATTCATCTGATCACTCTTCATAACATTCTGGAGTATATGCAAATTGTTATTACAAAAACTTAAGCAGCAACATTTCCAATTTCCAATATTTATGTAATTCTCTAAACTTTTGGCCATGACTGTAGTATTGGAATTATCGTTTTCTTTGTTAATAGTGTTGTATGTGATTTTATGATTTTGCCCCAAAATAAAAATCAATAAGATAATTTAATCTTGATAAACAAAATACATAAATTTCTAATCATTGCTGTGGATAGGCATCATGAACGTCTGTGGAGAATAATGGGTAAGGTACAGATTAGATTCTGAAAAGAAGATGTGTAAGAAATATGACAGACACATGAGATATAGATGAGAAAACCATAAATACAACTCCCTTTAGTTGTGATATAATAGTAAATTTTCACTGCATTCGTGAAATAAATAATGTATCTGTTTATGAGTGAACTAAGTATTGCTAAATATATTTGTTAAGCATTTAGTAAATGGCTCACTATTTGGCAGGTATTGCATTAAAATCACACTTTTATACATCAATAATTTATAATGCATTTGTAAATGAGTAATTTATGAATACCTTTATAAGGTCATCCATTCTTTGGACAGAATTTTTTAAGCAGGAAATACAGGATGTTCATAGTGCTTTTAGATTAGATTAGATTAGATTAGATTCAACTTTATTGTCATTACACATGTACAAGTACAAGGTAACGAAATGCAGTTTAGGTCTAACCAGGAGTGCAATAAGCAGCAAGTGCAGGATATAGTTACAAATATAAATATAAATTACAAAGATAAATATGTACAAATTAAATTACAGATGAGAAGGGGGAATTTACAGTGATTATGTGTAAGCAATTTACAGATCGTTATGTACATAAGAAAGAGCAGGATATACAGGATATGTATAGACAATTTTACAAGAGTATGTACAGTGGATATGTACATACATTTACAAAGATATATACAGTGGAGTGCAATGAATGTTAACAGTGCATTTTTGTATTTTTGTTTTTAATGGGGTGGGTGGGGCAGACATCAGTGGGGGTAGAATTCAGTAGTGAGACAGCTCTGGTAAAAAAGCTGTTCCTCAGTCTACTTGTTCTAGTCCGGGGGAATCTGAATCGCCTGCCGGATGGCAGGAGGGAAAACAGTTTGTGGGCAGGGTGAGAGGAGTCCTTAAGAATACTGCGTGCTCGACGCAAACAGTGTCTCTTCTGGATCTCCTCAATGGATGGAAGTGGAGTTCCTGTGATGCGCTGGGCAGTTTTCACCACCCGCTGCAGTGCCTTACGCTCAGCAACAGAGCAGCTCCCATACCAGACTGTGACACAGTTTGTTAGGATGCTCTCTATTGTACAGCGATAGAAGTTCACCAGGATGGCTGAGGACAGCTGGTTCTTCTTAAGTTTCCTCAGAAAGAATAAACGCTGGTGAGCCTTCTTGACCAGGCTGGAGGTGTTGGTGGTCCAGGAGAGATCTTCAGAGATGTGGGTTCCCAGGAACTTGATGCATGAGACAAGCTCCACAGCAATCCCATTAATGTGGATGGGATCATGTGTGCCTCTTCTCACCTTCCTGAAGTCCACAATGAGCTCCTTGGTTTTGGTGGTGTTAAGGAGCAGATTATTGTCTTTGCACCACGTGGCCAGATGCTGGACCTCTTCTCTGTAGGCAGTCTCATCGTTGTTGCTGATGAGACCGATCACCGTAGTGTCATCTGCAAACTTGATGATGGAGTTAGATCCAAACACAGGCCTGCAGTCATGGGTGAAGAGGGAGTAGAGGAAGGGGCTCAGCACACAGCCTTGTGGTACACCGGTGTTGAGAGTGATAGTGGTGGAACAGATGTGGCCTGACCTAACATGCTGAGGTCTGTTGGTCAGGAAGTCCATAACCCAGTTGCACAGTGAGGTGTTAATGTCCAGATCTCTGAGTTTGGTGATTAACTTGGAGGGTATGACCGTGTTGAATGCTGAACTGAAGTCAACAAACAGCATCCGTGCGTAAGTATTTTTATTGTCCAAGTGTGTGAGTACAGAGTGCAGTGCGATGGAGACTGCGTCCTCAGTGCTCCTATTGCCTTGATAGGCAAACTGGTGGGGGTCCAGTGTGGAAGGCAGAGAGTCCTTCAGATGTGACAGGACTAGTCGCTCAAAGCATTTCATAACGATGGGTGTGAGTGCTACAGGGCGGTAGTCGTTTAGGCACACTGGGCTAGAGATTTTTGGCACTGGCACAATGGAGGTGGATTTAAAGCATGTTGGTACAGCTGCTTGGGCAAGGGACATGTTGAAAATGTCCGCGAATACCCCAGCGAGCTGCTCTGCACATGCCCGTAGTGCGCGTCCAGGGATACCGTCTGGTCCAGCAGCCTTGCGCGCGTTGATCCGGCTTAGTGCAGTGTAAACCTCTGAGGAGGTGAGTGTGATGGGTGGGTCGGTTGAGGGGGTGATATTGGTGACCGTTTCATTATTATCCCTCTCAAAGCGAGCATAAAAGTCATTAAGCTCGTTCAGAAAGAAGACGTTAGGTGCTGTGGGGGTGGAGTGGTTGGGCTTGTAATCACTGATGGCCTGGATGCCCTGCCACATGCGTCGAGGGTCAGAGTTGGAAAAGTGCTCCTCTAACTTCAGCTTGTAGCAGTACTTGGCCTTTTTGATGCCCCTCTTCAGATTTGCCCTGGAAGTGCTGTAGGCCTGTGCGTCACCTGATCTGAAGGCAGTGTTGCGTGCTTTCAACAGAAGGCGCACCTCCTTATTCATCCATGGCTTCTGATTTGGGTATGTGGTGATCTCTTTCTGGGTAGTAACACTGTCTATGGTGGTGTTGATGTAATCCAGAACAGAGGAAGTGTAGTGGTCTATATCCGTGTGAGAGCCACAGGTAGCCTGGGAAGCAAACATACTCCAGTCTGTGTGTTGAAACCTGTCCTGGAGTGTGGAGTCAGCCCCGCTGGCCAGACTTTGATGGTCCTCACTGATGGCTTCACACGGTTGATGAGGGGGGAGTACTTGGGGGTGAGGAACAAAGAAAGGTGATCCGATTGTCCTAGATGGGGAGGGGGTCACAGCATAGGCTTCAGCCATGTTTGTGTATACATGGTCCAAAGTTCTGTTTCCTCTGGTGTGACAGAAAACGTTTTGGTGAAATTTAGGAGGACTGCCTTCAAGTTAGAGTGATTAAAATCCCCAACAAATAAATGCAGCCTCCGGGTGAGCAGACTGTTGTTTACTGATGGCTGCATGAAGTTCGTTCATAGCAAGCTTGGCATCAGCATCGGGTGGAATATAAGCAGCAGTTATGATGGTGGATGTGAACTCCCGTGGCAGATAAAACGGTCTACTCTTAACCATGAGAAACTCTAGGTTGGCTGAGCAGTGTCTCCCAACGATAACAGAGTTTGTGCACCAAGCATTGTTAATATAAATGCACAATCCTCCGCCTCTGGTCTTACCGGAGTCATCCGCCGTTCTGTCTGCCCGAATGTGTGGTGTCCAGCTATGCTGATAGCATGGTCTGGTATGCTGCTGTTTAGCCATGTTTCGGTGAAGATCATGACATTGCAGTTCTGAAGCTTTTTGTTGTCTCTGATGCGGAGTCGAATCTCGTCCATTTTGTTCGCCAGTGAACGTACATTGGCAAGGAAAATGCTGGGTAAAGAGAGCCGATGTGGTGTTAGCTTTAGCTTAGCTCTTAGCCCTCCGCGCTTCCCCGGCCTTTGTTTACGATCGCGCCGCCGTCTTCGAGCACTTCCGCCCGGCCGGGAAGAGTGCTCAGCCTCGGTTGTTCTGACGATCTCCGGGACGAGTTGAAGGTTGCCGTTAAAACTGTCTGAAAATGATGAACCAATATCCAAAAGCTCATGTCGGGTGTACGATGTAAAGGCACTGCTGTTCTGCACGAACAGACCCGAAATGAGCAGGTAAAATACTGCAAAATTGCAGAAACTGGAGAGACGCTGAGCCTCGCGATGTGTACGCGCCGCCATCTTGGTCGTAATATTTTATAGTTTTTGTAGTGCAGTTATTCTTATTTAATAGATTTTCTGATATCACTTATTATCGCAACATGAAGACACTTAAGAACATTAGATGAGATGATGTCATTTATACCATGTTGTAACAAGGATTTTGTGAAGACAAAAAAGTGACATTACAGTGGAGAGAGCATGCTTTTATGGTTGACAGTGGCACTGGGCAAAAGATGGACTAGGCATAAAGAAAGACAAAGTGAAACTTTACATAAACAGCAAATATAGAAAAGCGATTGCAAGTTTTCACATGTGTCTAAATGTATGATCAATGATGGAATGACAGAGAGTGGTTGCTGAACTTCAGAATGAGAAAAAGCACATTCAATCATTTATGTGGTATTCTCCAGCTCCAACACACCAGACAGAGAAGACCACTCTCTGTAGAGATCCGTTTAGCAATTTGTCTGTGGAGGACCTAGAATACAGGTCAGTAATCCCACCTCTTTGGCGGTGGTATGTCCACTTCCTACTTCATCGTCCAAGAAGCCACTACAAACATAAATATAATCCTGAAACCCCTGTACATCAAAACAATAGAATTGATGGCTCCTATATACCTATCAAGGCTCCACCTAACACACCAGCAGAGTACTTTAAGCAGAAAGGCCAATATTCAGTCGTCCTTCAGTCTGTGGTAGACAACAAGATGAAGTTTTGAGACATAAATATTGGACAGCCAGAAGAGTCCATGATGCTTTTGTTTTTGCCCTTTCATCTCTTTTTAAACAGAGCCAGAGCAGCAGACTGTTGCCACAATGGACTGAAATATTTGAGGAAGTATATGTGCCTCCTACCATCTTAGGTGATGCTGCCTATCCATTACTTCCCTGGCTTATGAAGCCATTCTCGTCATTATACATCCCTATCATTGTATTCTTCTATTTTATACTGTTCAGTGCTTTGATACAATCTGTGTTGTTAAAAGCCGTATATAAGTAAAATTGATTGATTGATTCTGAGAAGGCAGAGGAGCGACTGCTGAATAGATCAACTTCAACCACCGCCTGAGTCAGGCAAGGTTGACTGTTGAGAGAGCCTTTGCGCATCTCAAAGGTCGATTGAGATGCCTCTTAAGTAACATGAAGCACACATTTCTCGGGTTATCCAAATAATTTCAGAATATTGTGCATTTGTCATGGTGTGGTTCTGGAAGAAGGAGCACTTGACAAGGATATAACTTTTTTAACAGTTTTAATCTTACACAAAAGGGGCAAATCAACATGCAGGCAGGCAGGAAGGAAGATCAACAGTAACCACATGCATCTAAAAAAGTTTTAGAAAAAAGTTTAAAAAAGGCATCAAAAATAAAAAAGTTCTTTGTTGATGAAATATTTATATGCTACAATGTCCCTTCTTTGCTCATTATTTCACAAATGTTGCAAAATAAAAACACTAAACAATAAAATTCAAAAGATAGTTTGCAACACAGCAAGTTGTCATGCAACCAAACATATGATGAGCCCAACTTGAACAGTTCTAAAATAAATTGGATTGTATAATGCTGTATGAGGTAGACTACTGTGCAACTATGCAATCTACAATTTGTAGAAATGCTCACTGGCATTCACTTGATGCAGTACATCAGACATAGGCAGGTTGCCATGTGAAAATTTGAAGCCTCTTCACCTGGTCTGACCATATATGGTTGCATTAGCTGCAGGGCCATGCGCTGCTGTGGTTGGGCCCTGGGTGGCTGGATAAGACACTAGCAGGGGTTGAACTCATTGGAGCTGGTGGAACAAAATGGATTGGGTGCTGCGAGGGTGGATGCTGTGACTGACCAGAAGACAACGCATTAGCGAGAGTAGCCACTAGCTGGGTAAACGTGTGTTGATTTGCCTCCTGCTAAGGTTACATATCTTGAAATCTCTTTTTCTCTGCCTCCTGATGTGCCCTCAGCGACTGTGTCCTCCTGTGCTTGGCTTTTTGCTCAGCTTCATACATGTCCTGTAGCTGCTTGCTTTGCTGAACTATAGTATAGAGAATGTGAATCTGGCCATTTTGAGAGGATCGCCCTTTGCGGCAAATGCAGATGATCAGAGTTACTTTCGCAATTCTCAATGCAGCATGAATGAAAAACAATGGGGAAATTTTTTCACAATCAAGGCAAAAAATCTAAATCCTGCTCTGAACTCAATTGCGGAGAGGCAACACAATCCTTTCAAAATGGCAGATATACAAAGTAATTTCCAAGAAATCTATGGTATACGCCAACACATTTTAGGTGTATTTTTGTTGTTTTAATTATGATTATGATTATGATTATGATTATTACGACTATGATGATATAAGCTTGTATGTTCTGCATTAATAATAATTAATAATAATAATAAAAAAAAAAGAGTGACAGTTGCACATTATAGCATTAATAAAATTCTACCTTACGTATCTTTCAGTATGTTTTCCTTCACGTTTGCAATGCTTGTAAAATCTCCACAAAAGAGAGGTTGAATCAGCTGCTCAATGATCTTGACTTTGGAGGAGACAGTTGATTTTAATGTTATACTTGAAATATTTAAGTGTTACTACTTGGAAATTAAGATTACACTATAAAGCATTGGTAGCCCAACACTCATAAACAATAATGATAAATACTGAACAATAATTAATTATATTGTTTTAGTAAAGCAAGCAAAATGTAATTTGCTTTTTTTATGCCATAAAAAATGACTATTAGGCGTATGCAGTCAATGTGAACACATCTCAGTTTTCAGTCAAGTAATGTTAATGTTATATTTATTAAAACATATATATTTTATTTACTGACAGCAATTGGAAACATGAATGAATGAGTAAAATATGATAAAAATTAAAAGAACCATGCCAATAAATAAACACATTGTTCTATCAATCATGTATTTATAGGTGGTGAACACACATCTACTGCCATCTCAACACAGCTGTGCCAGTTCTGCAGCTGACCACCCTGTCCAACTTCTCCTGTCTCTGCTGTCCATCACAACCCTCAGTGCTGCAGTCAGATGGAATCTGATCGTGGATGGGAAAGATACACTGAGTCTGTCATTGTCTGAGTGCACAGAGAACCACACAATCTTGATTAAGAGCAGGAGAATGTCTGTGGGCTGCTGCTGTGTCTGCTCCAAACATCTGTGTGCTGCTCTACACAAGAAAAATTACATTTACACAGGGTGAAAAAATACATTTTATGTTATCAGCATTCAATATCGTGCCAATTTTAATTCCGTATGTTTATAATTACATGCTAATCCATGATAAAGCGTCATTACTTTTGTGGTGCAGTGAACGGGTAAGCAGCAGGTTGTTGGATCAATCTGCAGTCAATGCTGCAGTCATCACCATCAGCAGGGTTCTTTCAGCAGGGTGAGTGTGTGTTTTTTTGGTGAAGTTTGTTCTGCTGGTTTCTGTTCGTTCAACATCAGTCAATGGAGCCTGACTTTCAGATTCTTCATGAAATTACAGTATTTGACAGTACTTTTGAAGCTTCTGAAACTTTAGAAATGTTGTATGAACAGAAACCAGGAGAACTTGACTGGATGTCTGTGCTCACTGAGGATAAAGAGAGCACAGCAGCATCCGGTCCAGATGAGACAGTAAGGTCAGGTGGAGTGATGGAGTGTCTCATTCATAGCACTGGACCATTTCCAGGATGATGCTGTGGACTTCTACATCTTTATTGCTTACAGCAGTCTGCAGACATTTCAGATCCAGGAAATATGGACAAACACAACACAAATGTGAACAGCACAATGTCATTATATTTCTGTATTAGAAGAAACAAAATTATCTTTGCATTTTTGATTTAGGGTTTTTTCTCCACCACAATAGCTTTGCATCAAACGTACAGCCATTAAGAATCATGTGCTGTAATAGCTATGTTATAATAATTAAAATAATTAACAAATTAAGATTTAATGTTTTATTGATGTCTGTAGTGTACTCACTAAGTGCCTTTGATGGCACCATTCCTTCATCAGTCACTCTTCACCAGATAAACACCTGCGGGTCTCATCTGTCCCTGTAACATCCAGACATGAGTCAATTCTGTGATATATCTGACCAATATTACATTTACAGGTTAAGGTAGTTGCTGATGAGTTGACCATTGACACTTTAATCCAACACAAATGTTGCCCAATTTTTCAACAATACTAATGGACAAATTAAATAGACAACTTATGTTTTCTTACACCATGTAAATGTGTTAATGTACATTATTTACATTCATCTAAAGCGCTGGTTCCCAACCACGTTCCTGAAGGCCCCCCAACTCAATGTTTTCTATGTCTCCTTAATCAAACATGCCTGATTTAACTCATCAGCCTATTAGTAGAGACAGGTGTGTCAGACAAAGAAGAGATGCAAAATGTGCAGTGTTGTGGGTCTTCAGGAACATGGTGGGGAAACAATGATCTAAAGCATTGTCAGACTTGTGTCATTCCTGTCTTCCTGTGTTTCCTTCCCTCTCTTGACACAGTTTCTGTTTCCTCTGATTGTGATTGCTGTCCCTCCTTAGTTATTCTCATTATGTCTTGTATTTAAAGTGCTCCACTGTGTTTCCCGTCCAATCTACTAGTTACATGTTCTCAATCAGTGGAGTGCTCGCACCTCATAGGTGCCCCCAAGTCTTCGTGCTGTCAGAGTATCCCCTTATCTCCGGGGTTGCCAAGCACCACGGTGTGACCACACTATCAGAGTGCCCTACAATGGCCATGCTAGCAGAGCACCCCTGTGATTCCATACTTCCAGAGTTGCCTCTAGTCCTCATGCCTCGTAGGTACCCCCAAATCTCTGTGCTGGCAAAACACCTGCATGTCTCCATGCTTGGCAAACACCCCAGTGTCTCCTTGCTTTTTTAAGAGTGCTATCCAGGGGCCACGCTTCTAGAGTACCACCAAGTGCTTGTGCCTTCTTGGCACCCACTCCTCAAAAGAACACTCCAGAGCCCACTCCTCCAGAGCCCCATTAAACCTGCTCTTCCAGGCTGAACACCATTATTTGCTCCTAGACACCAGTTAAGGGTGAGACTTTCCCCAAGTATTTTTTGAGAAGGGGTAGTAAGGCCCCAGCCATAGAGGCAGATCTTGCAATTTTTAATGCTTTTCTGTATGACAGGATACTCTCCCGCCAGGCAGTACGAAATACTTCTAATTTAGTTTTTCTCCACCTGCGCTCCATTTTCCGGGCTGCTCTCTTTAGGGTGCGTGTGTTTTCATTATACCATGGAGTCAGATTGTTTTCTTTTATCTTTTTTAAGTGCAAAGGAGCAACTGTATCTAAAGTGCTAGAAAAAAGAGAGTGCATAGTTTCTGTTATATCATCAAGTTTTTGCGTCATATTGGATGTGCTAAGGAATTGAGATAAGTCAGGAAGGTTATTTAGTAAGCTTTCTTTTGTGGTGGAAGTGATGGTTCTACCATACTTGTAATAAGGTGCAGAGTTTACAGGTTTAACTATACAGAGTTCACACAAGACTAGATAGTGATCTGAAATGTCATCACTTTGCTGCAGTACTTCAACCATTTTAACATCCATTCCATGTGACAGTATTAGATCTAGAGTATGACAGAGTAGAGTAGAGTAGAGTTCGACAATGAGTAGGTCCAGAGACGTGTTGTCTAACCCCAACGGAGTTCAGAATGTCTAAGAAAGCTGATCCTAATGAGTCTTTTTCATTATCAACATGGATATTAAAATCGCCAACAATTAAGACTTTATCTGCGGCCAGTACTAACTCAGTTAGAAAATCAGCAAATTCTTTAATGAAATCTGTGCTGTGCCCTGGTGGCCTGTATACAGTAGCCAGTATAAACATGACAGAAGATTTATCACTAGCACATGATTCTGTAGATAATGTTATATGCAGCACCAAAACTTCAAATAAGTTATACTTCAAATGAGTCTGCCCTCTGAGAAGTACTAAGAATATTGTTATAAATTGTAGCAACACCTCCCCCTTTACCTTTTAAACGTGGCTCTTTGTTATAGAAATAATTTTGGGGGGTGGATTCATTTAGAGTAATATATTCATCTGATTTTAGCCAGGTATCTGTCAAACAAAGCAAATCTAGCTTCTGATCTTTGATCAAATCATATATATATAAAGTGCTTTTGTGGAAAGTGATCTAATATTGAGCGAGCCAAGTTTTATCGTTTGCTTATTTGAATTATAGGTAGTTTTAATTTGTTGGACATTAATTAAATTATTGCTTTTGATTAGGTTTGGACGTTCTCTGCATATTCTAATTCGGGGAACAGACACAGTCTCTATAGTGTGATATCTAGGTGAAAGAGTCTCTATGTGCTGAGAATTGACTGCCTTCTGTGACGTGAGGCAGCTAGCAGACGGTCGGTTTAGCCGGTCTGTCTGCTTCCTGACCTGGGCACTAGTTGGTCATGTTGGAGCTATAAGACTATATGCCATATTTCTAGATAGAAGAGCGGCACCACCCCAGGAGGGATGAAGACCATCTCTTTTCAACAGGTCAGGTCTGCCCCAGAAACTCATTTATAGACAATCCAATTGTCTATAAAGCCTATGTTGTTCTGCGGGCACCACTTAATACAGCAAAATCATAGATATAATGTAATGTCTCCCATGGACCTTTGGGACCTTTGGGAAAAGTATACATTGGATGAGCTCTCAAGAACCTGGGCAGAAGCAGTAGGACATCTGGGAACTTCTCGCCTACTGGATACTGAGGTTTCAGACATACTTATTTGTGTCACGTCTTTGGACTTTTTGTTGTTGTTTTGCTTGTCACATGTGTTCTGTGTGCCATACCTTTCGTTCCTCTGTTAATTGTATCATTGTCTTCATGTGTGTCTTGTTATTCCCTGTGTGTTTCAGTTCAGTTTGTCCGATCGTCGTCCTTAATACATGTTGTTCTAGTCTTGTCTTACATTATTTCTAAATGAAATTATACAATTATACACAAATGCAACTTATCTCTGTGTTATAAAGCTCTCCAAAAAAATAGGAGGTCATCCACACTTTTTAGAGAAGCGATTGCTAGCAAGAACGCCATCTTGAATGTGAGATTGCGATCAAAAAATCTCCTTCATGGGTTCAAAAGGTGGTTTACACAGAGCCTCTAGCACTACTGGCAGGTCCCACATGCGGACACGAGATCACACTGGTGTTTTGGTTTTCCCATCAAACAGTGAGTGGAAAGAATCTAGCCTGCAAGTACTCCAGAACTCTGAACAGCAGTTAGCTGGCAAACTCTGCACCATGAAGTGAAGAACTTCCACTTCAGGGCATATGCTTTCTTCGCTGAAGGAGCTCTGGATCTGAGAATGGTCTCAACAATCTCAGTTGAGAGACCGGAAGCTGCGATCTGTGCTCCCTCAGGGGCCACACCCACAGTCTCCACAACTCCAGGCGAGGTGGCAGAAAATACATATTTATAGAAAAGAATTACGTAATGTAAACTATTTAATCTAGCATATGCAACAAGCCTTCTGCTACATGGCAAAATGTGAGAAAGGTTAGACAGATTTTCTGACAGGGTTTTTCGTATACACCTCTTGAATACTTGGCTCAAGTTAATGTGTAAACTATAATATTGCATTATTTACATTTATTTCAGACAGAGGTGCTAGGTATGCTAGCAATATCATAATTCATAGCACATGGCAAAGTATTTGAAGGAGAGCGCTGAAAAATACCACCAAAAATAAGATACTCGTCTGTTACCTACTGCAGTACAAGCTGCAGTTAAGCTACACGTGACAAATGCTGCCATTATGAAAGCCCAACGACAGGCACTGCTCCTGCTCTGCATATGCACCGCTTCCACGCTGCTTATACTCTGCTTATGCATGCAGTGTGAAACTGGTGTTGGTTTTGAGCCACCACTGTAGGGGTCTCATGTTAAGCAGGCCAGAAAATATCACACTGGACTGCCATCAGACCCAGCAGTCTCTGAAACTGCCTGACAGTGAGTAAATAGCCTTCTTTCACTCTCTTGATTGACGCAACGATCAACTTTATCAGAGCAGGGGGCATTCAGGCCTGCATCGTGGTTGAATCCAACACTACACCTAGATAAATGGTTCTCTGTGCTGAAGAACTATATGCACACTTTATGTAAACACTCTCTACTACAAAGTCCCAATAACATAACATGTATACCTGTGCATTGCACTACAAAAGAATGTTTACTGAACATTGCATTACAAAATATTTTTACTGGAGAGTGGCTTGAAAAGCTGCCCCCAAATCCAAGTATGAGAAACCTCCAGAGAGCCAACAGAGATCCAATAGCGATTGACGTAGAACTAATGTCCACAAAGAGCACAGCAGGATGCAAAGAACCCAGCTTGCAGCAACAAGCACAGGAGCCTAAACTAGATGAAACAGTACTTTTCTTTTAGAAACTTAGCTTCTTTTTAAGAAGAGACCAGGAGATTCTTGGTAAAGCAGGAGTTCGTTTTTTATTTCGTTGCTGTAGTCATCTGCAAGAAGTCTTCAAGAAATCTTTAAGAAAATTGTCAAGCAATCTCCAAGAAAATCTTCAAGAAATCTCCAAGAAACAAAATCTAACTGAAACATGTTAGGTTGACGTTTATATGTTTCAAAGGGGGAGGAGTACACAGAGGTGGAGACCAGTAAAACAAAAGTATGCAAATGCGATCAGAAACTTAGCCCAGAACAGGAACTTTCCCGATCCTTGATCTATTTAGCATCCAGGTGTCATTCAAATGCATAGGTGAAACAAAAAGGCACAGTTGTACCTTAGGATTAGCATTCACACTTGATTTAGGACACCTAACAGATGTTCAAGAACTGAAAGACAAAAGATAACTGTCTCTGGGCTTGGGCTTCCTGCTCTTAGAATGTAAATCACAATACACATTCAGCATATACTGTTATATTGGAGTCTGTGTTTAACCTTTTATAAATTTGTAATACAACACTATATAGAAGATCCTCCTATTAATGTGACAATCCTGCAGACACTTGCCAGGCAACCGGATTTGTCCTGACCTGGGAGTTTACACAAAGTTCTCAATCCAGAGGATGGGATTTTCACCTATTCCTTGTCTTTCATTGTCCCATGAGGACAACGTAACAAAGCATCAGAATCAATGTTTTGTCTCCCAGGCCTGTACTTTGACTAAAATCATACGCTGATAGGGCCGCTAACAGTTTGGCTGTTGTCAGTACATAAGTTAGTGGGTTGTTGTTTGTCTTTAAATTTAGCTCTATACAGATGTAAGGAGGTGAATCAAAACCTTTAAATGCCATAAGATTAATCTGAGAAGGGATATCCAAAGGAACAAAAGGACTTCAAAAAGAGAGTAAACATGGGGCTGACTGAGTTTAGCAGTGAACCATGGTTTGTCATTGTTATAAATAACAATAACAATAACAAATTAAATAAGTCCTGGTAGGAATGCATATGTCCTCAGAAAAACTGATACATGATGTTACTGTTTCTGTGAGCTCATTCAGATCTGTGTCAGCAGCTTCAAAGACAGTCCAATCAGTGAGAGAGAAGCAGGTTTGTAAATCCCATTCTGCTTTGTTATTCCATCTTTTTACAGTCCTAAGTACAGGTTTAGCTGATTTCAACTTTTGCCTGTAGGTCGGTATGAGATAGACCAAACAGTGATCAGAAAGCCCCAAAGTTGGACAGAGTGATATGCATCATTTATTACTGTGTAACAGTGATCCAGAATATTACTGTCTCTGGTTGGACAAGTAACGTGCTGTCTGAATTTTGGCAGTTCATGTGAGAGATTGGCTTCATTAAAGTCTCCGACAATGATTAAAACAGAGTCTGGGTGTTGTTGCTCAGTCTCTGTGTCTCAGAAAGGCAAGTTTTTGTAAAACCAAACCAGAAAACACACACCAAAATAAACAAGCAAAACTCCTGTGGGGAATAGAAAGGATTACAGTTAATGAAGAGTGCTTCTACATCGGCACAGCACATCTTCTTTAACACAGTTAAAGTATACCATCTTTCATTGATGTAAAAGCACACCCCGCTGCCGCGCGATTTCCCCGTAAATTCTGTGACGCAATCTGCTCTAAACAGCTGAAAGTCCAACAGACTTAATATGCTGTCTGGAATGGTGTCATTTAGCCAGGTTTCCGTGAAACACAGAGCAGCAGGGTTTGAAAAATCCCTGTTAGTGCGGGTGAGCAGAAGTTCATTTTGTTGGGAGGTTCGCCAATTGAATGCAGGGCACACAGAGCACATGACATGATACAAAAACAATAACAAAGAGTCCAAGAGACGTGACAGTGTGTGTGTGAATCTATTTGTACTTCATAGCTTTTTTCCCTAATTATTCATTAATCAATTGTAAATTTAAAAGGAAGAAAAACATTAAAAGATTTAAACAGGTTATTTCGTTGAATTTATTATTTATTTTTTCTTTTCGTTTCTGGGAAGCTAAAATCTAGAAGAGAACAGAATTAATTAGAAGTTAATCTATTTAACTTACATTAACTTTATGACAGAAGGGCGATTATATAATTACCTTTTGAGTCCATTGAGTACGCTTGGTTTTTGAAACCTGTGAGAAAGAAAAAACAAAAAGCATTACTTTCAAAATTCTGTTTAGTTTATTTGGTTTGAGAATTTGAGAAATGCATTGTATTTTAATTTTCCACATTGAGGTATACATTTATTGAACACTTTCAAAGAAAATTTCTTCTTGTCTGTGTTAGAGAGAGAGAGAGAGAGAGAGGGTTACAAAATTTTGACGAGCCAGCCAGGAGAATTTGAAGTGTCACACAACAAAAGAATCGGTGCAGCTTCTGCAGTAATGCGGTAGTTGTCCTGTCTGTACCTGTCGATCTTTGTTCCTACTCTCACCTATGGTCATGAGCTTTGGGTCATGACCGAAAGGATGAGATCCCGGATACAAGTGAAATGAGATTCCTCCGTAGGGTGGCTGGACACTCCCTTAGAGATAGGGTGAGGAGTTCAGTCACTCGGGAGGAGCTCAGAGTAGACCCGTTGCTCCTCCACATCAAGAGAGACCAGCTGAGGTGGCTCGGGCATCTGTCCCAGATGCCTCCCGGACGCCTCCCAATGTAGGTGTTCCTGGCATGTCCCATCGGGAGGAGGACCCGGGGAAGACCTAGAACACGCTCGAGGGACTATGTCTCTCGGCTGGCCTGGGAGCGCCTCGGTGTTCCCCCGGAAGAGCTGGAGGAAATGTCTGGGGAGAGGGAAGTCTGGGCGTCTCTGCTTAGACTGTTGCCCCCACGACCTGGCCCCGGATAGCAGAAGAAGAAAAAGAAGAAGAAGGCACAACAATAGAAACTTCTCAAACTAGTGCAAAATAGTGCATACAGTGCAGTTACTGCAAAATTATAGACATTGTGAAACGAGAGAAGGTAAGCCTTCTTGACGCTAATCTAGTGAGTAGATTAACACTATCAGAATCCGATCAAGAGCTTGAGTCATGACTGAGTTTTTATGGTATAGCAAGGCAAACCTTGCTTATTGATAGTCCGAATTTTATCGGCAAGCTATCGTAGAGTTTCAATATAGTTGAGATATGATTATGCCCTTGTTACCATTATGAATCATTGCTATTTCCAATGCAGATACCACCTTTATGTGAGCTCTTGGAGCAGTGTTTTCCCAAAGATGACTGGTGGTAATGTGACTGTGGAATATCTGAAAGAACTGCAAGAAATGACTAGAGTTAGTGGATAACTTTTAGAGATCGTAATTCAAAAGGAGCTTAAGAAGCTTAACGCTGTTAGCTCTTTAACTGGACTGATAGCCACATTGGTTAATGTAAATGATTGCCCAAAAAATTCCCCAACTAGTCGGCTGTCATCTCAGTCACAAGGAGTAGGTGAAGAGACAATTTTACCATCACTGGCAACTGATGTCATGAAGCATATCAGCCCTCAAGCATATCTAGTGTTATATTGGACTTATTGGAGTATGTTTATTGGTATGTTGAAGATGGCGATGACATATTGGCCAAATTTATGACTCTGTTCCAAAATCAGGGAGAGAAACCCTCTAGCTACCTGCATCGCCTGCAAGTCATGCTAAATGCTACGGTGCAGAGGGGAAGCATTTCAGAAACTGAGCATGACCACAGCTTAATAAAGCAATTTTGTAGAGGGTGTTGGGACAACCGGTTGCTTGCTAGACTGCATCTTGAGGAAAGGAAGACCAATCCCTTTTTGACCAAATTTTCTGAGCTAGTTGTGTCTGACAGGGCTAAAGAGTATAAAGCAATTTTCCAAAGAGGATTTAGGTATGAACAAATTCAGCTCCTAACCAATTAAGGCAAAGGCACATCAGTTGTCCACTCATGTTACTGAAATGGAAGATTAAAAACCTGTTGAAAGTGACTCGATGAAAAACATAACTTAAGGCGTTTACCCACATGTAGCTACTCTGAAGATTGTAGGCTCTAAAACGAGACAGGCTGATTGCAAGGGCACAATAGAGCTCTTAAAATTAAGAGCAGGAGTGGAATCAGCTGTGCCTAGAATTTTGCTGCTCACTGATTCAGGTACTTTAGAGCTTGCAGAGTTAAGAAAGTAGGTAACTGAGTTAAAAGCTGAAATGGAAGCACAGAAAAGCCAGATGCACAAACTTGTAGATTTCAGTGGAAATTTTGAAAAGTTGAGATCCAGATCTTTTGATTTTGATTTCGTCCCAACTGTCTGCATAAGACAGACTCACCTCGACACCGTCCTGGATACTGTTTTCTCTGTGGCGAAGATGGGCACATTGTTGCTTAGTGTGAAAATGACACAAACCCTTTCTGAGTGGCCAGAAAGTGTTGCCCAATGGGACTTGCAGCATCAAGTAAGATCAAAAAGCGACAAACTTCAGGCTCTCTGTGCAGTAGGGCATGCAGAGAGTGGGAGTGAGCTTCATTGCCCTTATCCAAAAAAGAAACTCTTTGGCACTTGTTCAGAAAGCAAAATGTCATGAAGGTTGCCAAAGAGATTAATTGGGACAAAGTGCACTGCCCAGTTGTGCATTGATACAGGCAAATTGTTTATTAGACACTGGGTTCCAAGTGAACACAATACCATCTTCAACCCACAAAGCATATTTAACAGATCATTCGTTGAAGCCATTGCGTTGTTGGAGGTAGAGGGGGCCAACGGGCAGTCTGTACCCTATTTAGGGTATGTGGAAATAATATTGACCTTTGCTAAAGAATTCTTAGGGTAAGAGGTGGAAATTGACACGTTAGCCTTAGTGGGTCCTGATGGTAGTAGTTCAACAGATCTTGGCAGGAACAAATTCCTTAGATGCTCTATATGACATTCATGCTCAAGGAGACACTTGTCAGAACCGGGACTTGAACATGGGTCTCTAGCGCCGTAATAAGGTACTCTCCACTGAAGTGTTGGACCCAAAATGCGAGACACAAAAGTAAAAAAAAGAATATATTTTATTTCCAGGGCAACACAAAACAGTCCAAACAAAAACTACTCCAAAAGGCAAACTACTTCTCTCAAGAGTAGACAGAAAAATAGGGACAAAAATTCAAAGAAAAAGAGATGATTCAAGAGAACTTACACATGAACCAAAAGGGCACCAGCAAGCAAAAATAACCAAGCACAAATGACAAAAAGAAAGCCACTTAAATAGGGAAGCTAACTAGACAGGGCTGGGACTAATAAACCTAATTAGCTAAGAGAAAGAAACACAGGAAAATTGGCACCATCAAGTGGCAAAAATAAGGCATGGCAGATTACAAATCCTGACAACACTGAGATCAACGCAGTGTTAAAGGGCTATTAAGCTGTGTTTACAGTTTTGAGTGCCAGGCATAAGTAGATGAGTGCGGAGACTCTAGTGCAGGGGACAGTGTTGAGACATGCATGCATGTGGTATTTTAATGCTGGATGGTGTTGGTCGTGCAAACAGTTTCCCAGAAAAATTGGCAGTCAGTCTTCTGAATCCTCTAACTTACCAAGCAGTTTGGTTATCGCTAGAAGTTTGCACATCCTGACCAGCAAATGTTCCTTAAGTGTGCCTGTGCTGATTAGAAATGAGACAAACGCCAAGATTTACCCTGTCCAACAGGTTATGGAGGCTCCTCAGAGGGGCGACACATCGCAAGTCCTGACAGAATTGGCAAAGCCACAGATGAACATTGATTTTGATTACTCACCTTTGCTGACAGAAAGGAAGTGTCACACCTCTGGACTTTTGTTATTGTTTTTGTCTCGTGCCACGTGTCGTCTGTGCCCTGTCTTCCCTTTGTGTTTAATTGTGTAATTGTCTTCAGCCGTGTCTTGTTAATTTAGTTTATTTCCCTGTGTATTTAAGCCCTGTGTTTTCGTGTGCACGGTTGTCGGATCATCAACTTTACAATGTTTCGTAGTCAATGTCCAGAAGTGATTTTTGTTCCTGAGGTCTTTTTCGTGGCTTTTGTTCTGCCTGCCTGCCTTTTTTGTATTTATTTTTGCCAGTTTTTGGATTAAATCTGTTTAAGTTTATTTCGAGTCTCGAGCGCTCCTTTTCTCTCCCAAGAAACCACGGAAATCGTGACAGGATGATCCGACCCTAAAAGTGAAGCGGCGTATTTCCCCTTTTGTTTTTTGTGTTTTTTGTGTCATGGATTCCCCCTACAACGACCCAAATTTCCTCATCCTCCTGCTGGAGCAGGAGGATCGCTCTCTCGAGGGCTATACTAAGGACTTCCTCGCCCTCGCGAACTACTCGCGCTTCCCGGACGGCTTTTTGTGCTCGATTCACTTCCGAGGACTGAACACCACCACACGAGCAAAGCTGTCCGGGAACGGCCCTCAAGAGAGCGTCGCCACTTACATTGAGTGGGTGCTGGTGTCGTGCAATTCGCCGATGACGGTTGCGCTGGAGGACAACGACACCAGCCCCACTCCGGAACCCAGCCCATCATCTCCCCGCGTTGCGGAGGCCAGGCCTGTGCCCACGGAGGGCACAATCGCTGAGTCTGGGACGACCACGGAACCATCGCTGAGGAGAGCGACAGAGCCGTGAAGCGCCACCGGACCCGAGGCGATTGCGACAGACCAGGTGCGTGAGCGGGCATCAGAGCTTGCCGCAGGGGAGAGAGCCGTTGACAGCGAGAGCGCGGAATGGAGCTCCGCCCACTGCACATCGGCTGAGGATGAGCTGATCATCCACCTGGGGCTGCTGGATCTACAAGAGGAACTGGATGATGTGGACTTGGACTTGGACTTAGACTGGGCACCTCCCTTGTATCCTGAGTTCCTGGTCCCGCCCAGCCGTCCTGTTAGCCCGCTGGTCCCGCCCAGCCGTCCTGTTAGCCCGCTGGTCCCGCCCAGCCGTCCTGTTAACCCGCTGGTCCCGCCCAGCCGTCCTGTTAGCCCGCTGGTCCCGCCCAGCCGCCCTGTTAGCACCCTAGAGACTGTTCCCTGTGCGCTCTCCCGAAGTTCCAGTGCCCGCGCCCCGAGCGCCTCCCGATTCCAGTGCCCGCGCCCGAGCGCCTCTCCCCGAGTTCCAGTGCCCGCGCCCGTGCGCCTCTCCAGTGCCCGCGCCCCGTGCGCTCCTCCAGTGCCCGCGCCCCGTGCGCTCCTCCAGTGCCCGCGCCCCGTGCGCTCCCTCCAGTGCCTGCGCCTCGTGCGCTTCTAGTTTTCCCACCTTCCCACCCTGGTCATACAACGACGATGGATCCCAGCAGCCCCTGCGCTCATCCTCAGCTCACCATCACGAGCTCGCTTCGGTCTCCTCCGCCGCCGTCGGTCAGACCCATGGAGTCGATGGCCGCTCCTCCTCCATGGGTCCTCCCTCCGTCGGCGCCACCATGGACCATGGCTGGGCTCTGGATCTCCTCCTGCTCTGGACTCCTCCTGTGTCCTCCCTGGCTCCTCCCTCCTTCTGTGCCCCCCTGGACTCCTTTCTGCTTGCCTCCTCCTGGGGGTCGTCCTCCACCGGAACCTCCTCCCAAGATCCGGTATCCCCAGTTCCGAGTTGTTGTTTTTTGTTGTTACTTTAGGTGCGAGGACGCACCTTCCGGGAGGGGGGCATTATGTCACACCTCTAAACTTTTGTTATTGTTTTTGTCTCATGCCACGTGTCGTCTGTGCCCTGCCTTCCCTTTGTGTTTAATTGTGTAATTGTCTCGAGCGCTCCTTTTCTCTCCCGAGAAACCACGGAAATCGTGACAGGAAGAGTATCTACTTTACTGAATTTGATGCCTGAGGTTTTCGGCATGCATGATATGGACTTTGGACATACCAATAGAGTGAAGCATCGCATTAAGCTTGTTAATGCAGTCAGGAAACACTTGAAGGAGCTGTTGGATACCAGTGTAATTAGGGAGTCCGAATCACCATTCACCTCTCCTATTGTTGTAGTAAGGAAATGGTAATTCTGTTTGGCTTTTTATTGATTTCAGGAAGCTGAACGCACAAATCATTAAGGAGGCCTATGCCCTTCCAAATCTAGAAGAGGCGTTTTCAGTACTTACGGTCTCCAAATGGTTTTCCTTTTTCAACCTGAAATCAGGATACTATCAGATTGAAATGGATGAGCAGGATAAGGCAAATGTGGCAAGGTGGGTGACAATCTAACCTTATTTGTTCATTGGCGTGTGATTGTCACCCACAATAGCCAATGAGATTGTGCCTTTACAGTATTTAAGGCTGGAGTCATGTCACCTGGTGTGCGTCACCGCTGGGACTGCTTTTGATGGAGTGCGCATGTGCAGAGGGTGCATGGTCTCTGTGGTATGTAGCAGTTAATGGAGGAGTGGGTATGAGGATTAAAAGTAGATCTTTTCTTCCCCTAGCGTGCAAAGTGGCTGGTTGATACTTTGTTCTGGTTACAGGCTGTCCACCATATGTCAGGTATGTGTGTGTTCTTTTATGCGTAGTTCATGGAGCGGTGACATTAACTGGTGTCTATTTTATTTAGTTGTGGATCCTTTCGTGTCTGTCTTTCCTGCATAATCTTTTGTGAGTTGTGAGCAGCGGTAAAACTTGTGCTTATAATAATCCGCTTTTTGGTAAGTGTGATTTTTGTTCTTATCCTTTTATATGGGAAATTTATATTTTAAATATCACTTTCTTTATTTTCAGTGCGTTGACGTCTTTCCGATGCCACGCGTCTAGTTACGAGAATGCGGAAGTGTTTAGACGGCGTTTAAAAGGACGGCGCTGCTGTTTTTCTCCTTTTTCTTTGGGACTTTCTTTTCGTTTTCTTTTTATTTTCCTTTTTGTGGTATGCCCACTGTTATGTTATTACTTTTGTTTGCATCTGTTTATTGTCATCATTTAAAAACTGATCAAGACGGGATTGGTTGCACCGGTGACTTTTACCGGTGCTGTGAAAAGTGTCCTGATGCAACTTTGACTTTTGATAACCTGATTGCTGACCCTATCGCTCCAGTGAGCATTTGAACTGTTCCATCCAGTATTTGGGTCCCTTTTCTTTGCTTTGAATATTTTTGTAGGTTTAATTTGCTGGAAATATCTTTACTGTATTACCGAATGTAATATTACTTTTCTCTTGTTTTGGCTTGCTCTAGGCACTGTCGGTCCCCCTGAGGCTGGGAGGCTAGTTAGCTTCGAGTATTGGTGGTGGTATAATCGCGTGGAGTGCAGTGCTGCTTGGATTCACCTTTCACAGAGTGTGTGTGTCTGTGTGTGTGTGTGTGATGCACAAGTGCGCCATTAGGATCCTCACTGTCTAGCCTGCCCTTGCCGTTGGAAAGCCTGTGCTGTATCTTTTTTTTTCTTTTGTTTCTTTGAGTATTCTAAATGTCTTTATTTGTCGGAAACAGAGCTCCCTTTTTGTGACCATGTGATATTGAATTGATACTGATTGATCTTGAGACTTTTAACTATTTATTGTGGATATCTAAAATAAAGTTCTGTACATTGTTCCCACGTCTCTCTTAGAGTTATTCTGGCCTACGAATCTGTGCTTCCTAATTTTTATTTCCCCGGTTTTTTTCTTTACGGGGTGGCGTAGTCGGTTCCTTTTAAATATAACAACTTTTTTTTCCACTCAGTATTGCCACACAAAGATGGCTTTTGTGTGTACTCTTGGCTACTGGGAATTCAATCGAATGCCCCAGGGGATAACTAATGTGCCCAGTACTTTTTAGCACTTTATGGAGCATTGTATGGGGAGCTTGAACTGAAGTGAAGAACTGGTCTTTATCGCTGATCTAATTGTATTCTCAGAAACCCTTCGAATGTTGTGTCTGAACATGGTGTGTGTACTGACCCCAGCAAAATAGAATCTGTAAAACCTGGCCGACACCGCAAAATCTTAAGGATTTGAAATCCCTTTTAGGATTCGCCAGGTATTACTGTGCAGGACTTTTCCAAGATTGTCATGTAAGGAGGTGAATCAAAACCTGTATATGCATTAAGACTGATCTGAGAAGGGATATCAAAGGAACAAAAGGACTTCAAAATTTAAGACATTATTTTTAATGTGATATAATTCATATTATAACTAGCTTATAATATATTATATTGCAATGACCAAGCATGGTCGTAGTCTCAGGGTGACTTTGCACTGATTTAGAAGAGGAGAGGAAGTTGTAGAAGGGTATGAAGAAGGATAAAAAATGTAGAAAAGAGGGAATGTGCATGTAGGGAAACCTGGGAGCACCATTAGTGCTGGAAGACAAGAAAAAGAGGAAAAGCAAGTGGGGAAAATACTGGTAAGAAAGCAAAATGAATGGAATTATAGGGCTAATGAGAAAGAACTTCTTTATCCTCTGTTAGTGCAAAAATATCCAATGAGAAAAATTAAGTTGTCCAGAATTTACCAACTAAAATGATGCTTTAAGTTTGAGTTGATTGATCTGCCACCCAGTAACAAGGTAAGATGTGAGTTTAGTCTTGCTTCTTGCAAGGAAAAAGAAAAACACTAGTAAAGGTCCCCTTTTCCTGCAGAACGGAATCCAGAGGCCCTGGTCGAAGGTCAATGCGTGTTCGGTCTTTTCTTTGCGTCTCGTTAAAAATCACTAATATTTATTAATCTTTTGGGTTTCCAATTATAGTACTGACCTTATACATAAATTTTATCTGACTCCAATCTTTCGTGATTTTATTTATATTTATTAAAATATAACTGCTGATCCTCTAATTGTGATTAAATTTGGATCATTAACTATAATATTTCCTAGTTTCGACTTATCGCTCGTCAGAGTCTGGGTTGCTTAGAGACCTTGTTTGGCCAGAACAGACTCACGACACATCTGGGCTAGTCCAGGTCTTAGTCAGGGCTACCCCGTGAGATCGCTTACCTTAATGCAGCCATCTCCTCGATAGACTCAAAAGAGTAATTTTTATGCGTTCCTAAGTAATAGCATGCTAAGTCAGTTTGGTGGCCAGAAGTCAAGATCTCAAGACGACTCCATCCATCGACCGTTGATCTGACTCACCCTAGCACACCAACAATGCGGAAAACCTCAGAAGTCACTAACCTACTAGAAAAGTTATTTCAGACAATATTATAAGTTAACCAAGATTAACATTTATTTTGCCAGGCAAGAACAGTTTCCAAATTGGTATAACTGATAAACATTTGCACAACTGATCAGCAGTACAAAAATAACACAAAACAAAATAAAACAAACTTAAAAGGTCAATATACCTGGTCTTTAAAAAGTACATAGTGTAGTGTATGAGGACATATAGTATGTATGAAGAACAATAGGTTCACAAGACACATGATATATAATGCCTTATTCTAATGAACTTTAAACCAAGTCTTTTGGGCAGAAGTAGGGGAAGCAGGAAGAGCAGAAGTGAGGAGGGTGTCATAAACACAACGGGCTGGGGGGAGTGGTGGTTGTGTTTGCTCTCTTTTTGAAGTCCTTTTGCTCCTTTGGATATCCCTTCTCAGATCAGTCTTAATGCATATACAGGTTTTGATTCACCTCCTTACAGTCCTTCCCTGGTCCCTTGGGCCAAACTCTGAGTGGTGCCTAAGGGACCACGAGGAGGTGAACTCAGTCCGATGTCTACAGCCGAAGTCTTGTCAGAACAGGCTGCGCTGGTTGAGGGTGTGTGAGAGCAGAGTGGTCACCTGAAAGAACAACATTAAAGCAAGCACTGTAGAAATCAAATCAGCGATATGTACAGTCTCTTTAAGTATAGGCGTCCTGTGCCGCTGCAGTCTTTGGTCAGGTGTATCCATCTGCACCGGCTGTGGTGATATTCAGCCTGCAGGATTACTTGATGTACCAGGTCCGTTGTGTTGATCAAACGTGAGTTGAAAGTATCCTTCTATTCTGGAAAGGTGTCTTCTCCAGTGCGTTCATTTGACCCGCTGCAAAGCTTTCAGTCACCTTCCCCTAGAAGGTGTGGCCCGCAGAATTTTTCAGGTCTCCATAAGTGAAGGAATCATTTCACTGATGATTCTCCAATGAACGCAAAGTATCTAAACAACTCCTGAACAATCAAACAATAATCAACACTGACATCGGTGATGATGTGGGATGAAAAGGGGTTAAACAAAAGTTAACAAAGCAGCAACCATCTGTCAAGTGCGAATGGTAAACCGGTCTCCATTTCTCTGAATCAGCTTATTTAATGGATGGGTCTCATGTGGTTTCCAGATTATTTAATACCACTAAATGTTACAATTTGGATTTAGGTTCTTGGTCTGAGTGAATAAAAGGGAAGTAACAAAATCAATCTAACCAGCATATTTACCGGTGGTATGTAAAATTAAAATAAAACACATAATTAAATATAGAAATACACAATTTCACAATTCTCATTATAAAATTGCCTATATCACTTGGTTCATTTCAAAGCATTAGTGCAAACCTTAGAATTTAACTAGGTCAAAAACAACAGAAAGAGATTTTCAAATCTGTAATTCAGTTTCTTCAATCCTTCCCTGTGCATTTGACGTGCAGGCCAGTCACACTTGATAATAATGTAAATTTGATTGTTTAATTGTTTAAATGAATTTGTATAGTCATTAGACATGTGCCGCAAACTAGTGGGCCCCTAGTTTTTTAATAATGCCAATGACCGGACATAAGTGTTTTGTCCTAGGAGACCAGCTTCATTGCTGAATAGGTCTCAATTTTAAAATTTGTGAGTCTCTGTAGTATGACTGTGGCCATGCAGGTCCTATGCACCTTACGATATTCACATACAGTAAGTTCATAAGACCACAAGATTGCATAAACGTTTTAAAATGAAATTAAAAAATTATATTTAATTCACCCTATATGTTGGAATTATGTGTAATGTGATAAATTTAAATAATTTAGACCTGGAGGTTATTAAAAGAAAAGGTACAAAATAATAAAGTGTCCAGGGGGAAAAGTGTCCAAATAAAAGGGGGAACTGGTGTCCTCGTTGTGCTGCAGGGGAAGTGCAGGTCAGGCAGTGCTCCAGGGGGAAGGGTCCAGGTAAGGGGCAGAGTCCGGCAGCCGCATGCCACTTCTTCCGCGGCATCTCCGTCGCTTCTTTCCTCCAGTCAGTAGAGTTGAAGGGGATAAAGAGGGGATAAAGAGCAAGGCGTGTGTATACAACGATATGAAGAGGGAAATCTTGGGCAAGGTTGGTCTGTCACCGGTCTGCGCAGCCCAAGCCTTCCAGCAGTGGGCTTTCCAGCCCCGCCGGCCGGCGAGGGTCCAGGCCGCCGAACTCACTCGGCTGGCTCAACACTGGCTCCTTGAAGGAACACCAACCACTGCCGTCCTTGTGGAAAGAGTGGTGATAGACCGGCTCCTGCGGGCTCTCCCCCGGAGTTATCACCAGGCGGTCGGCATGAGGAATCCCAAGACCGTCCTGAAGTTGGTCGACGCGGTTGAGCTGGCGGAGGCGGCCCAACGCCGAGAGGCCGGGGAGCGAGCGCTACCTTTTCCCCGGAGGGTGCCCCAGGAGCGACGCGCGTCGGAGGGCACCAGGCGACCGATGGAGGGGGCGGCGGCCCAGACTACGAGAGATGAGCCGATGCCTACCGAAGAAGTCTCCAACCTCCCTAGAGCGTGGCTGGCAGGCTGCGGCCTCCACCGGGAGCTCTCCCACGCCGCGCCGGAAATCCCCGTCGGCCTGAATGGGCGGAAGTTCAGCGCTCTCCTGGACTCCAGCAGCACCGTCAGCCTGGTTCAGTCCCGCCTCCTAACACCACGGACGGAACCCCGGAAAAGGCTGCGTCCACGGGGACACTAGAAAGGTATCAACCCGCCTAATCACACTGACGACTGCAGGTGGAAGCTGGCCCCTGGAAGTGGGCCTCGTACAGGACCTGCCGGTACCGGTCATTCTCGGGCGGGACTGGCCGGGATTCGAGGAGGCGCTGCTCACCACGACCCAGCCTGTCAGCCCCCGAAGCCCTCGCCGGAAGAGGCGAGAGAGGGGAGGGAACCGCCGCCCAGCCGTTCTCCTAGCCTCGGACAGCGGAAGAGATGTTGAGTCCCCTCCTCCTACAACTAATGTGTTCTTTGACGTGTTCCAACAGGTAGTCGGAGGGGGCTCGTTCGGCCGGGCCCAGCGTGAAGACGACCGGCTCAGGAACTGCTGGAACCAAGTCCGTCTCATGGATGGGCAGGAGACGCGGCCCGGCCCCCATCCTCTTCCACACTTTATTGTGGAGAACGGCCTACTCTATTGTGTCGCCCAGCGGAGGGGGGAGGAGAAACGGCTCCTGGTGGTGCCCCGAGGGAAAGTGGACACCATACTGGAACTCGCCCACGCTCACCCGCTGGCAGGACACCTCGGGGCCACCAACACCATCAAGAGGATCCGGGACCATTTCCACTGGCCGGGGCTCGACGGAGACGTGAAGCTGTTCTGCCAGGCCTGCCCCGAGTGCCAGAAGACCTCGCCCCGGCCACCTCCCCTGTGAGGGATCACACCAGGTTTGAGAATTGTAAGGGCTCACACCAGCACAAACAAAGTTTAAAGGGGGAAAAAAATGCTTTTAATAAAGAGCCAAAAATATATATTAACACACAAAATGATCAAATCAATAAGCAGGCCTTACAAAACAAAAATAACAAAAAAATACAGAGAACAGAAAACTTCTGGCAACTCAAAGACAACACCAACTCAAGCAACCCCCACCCCAAATGACAGAGCACTTGTATACAAAAAGGACTAATCCATTAGAAACAAGGAGGGAAACACAGGAAATCAATATTCTAAATACTTACATAAATCTAACAACAACAAATCATTTCATAACAAATAGTTACTTAGATAAATCATAAACGAAGAAAGAAATATAGCAAGAAGAAAAATATAAGATTAACAAATAATTCAAAACAGTTGACCACATCAGCGCCTCCCTACAAGTTCCCAGCTGGATGGAACAAGCCGGCGGAACTAAAAGAGAGCAGCCGTGGTGGCGGGTCGCCTTTTAAACTGCCGGACCTCACAAAGGAAACAGCCGGTACCTCTGCCACTCTCCACACCACCCGCGACATGGTAACTTAACTCAAAGAAATATATATTAAACCAAATAAACACAGTAAACCAACTTGTGTGCACCCAAACGGTTAACTGCTTTAAAATAAATAAACCAACAAACTGTGTACGAGTTTTATTTCAAATAATAATAATGAAACATTTAAACAAAATAAATAAATATAGATTAGTGCATTAGTGTATTGTGTATTTCTCACCCGATCGTTTAATGTGCGGCCACCACATGGGCCGTCACATCCCCCTAGCCCACTTATCCCGCTGCCGATCATCGAGGTGCCCTTCGAACGCATCGGGATGGATCTGGTGGGCCCGCTGCCGAGGTCTGCCCGCGGTCACGAACACATCCTGGTGATCGTGGACTACGCCACCCGGTATCCCGAAGCCATCCCTCTCCGCAAAGCCACCGTCAAGGTGATCGCCCAGGAGCTCTTCACCCTGTCCACCAGGGTAGGGATACTCGGGGAGATACTGACCGACCAAGGCACCCCGTTCACGTCCCGCGTGATGGCCGACCTCTGCCGGCTGCTGCGGATCCAGCAGCTGCTCACCTCCGTGTACCATCCCCAGACGGACGGGCTCGTAGAGCGGTTCAACCAGACCCTAAAACAGATGCTAAGAAGGGTCGTCGCCGAAGACAAACGCGACTGGGACCAGATGCTTCCATACGTCCTCTTTGGCGTGCGGGAGGTGCCCCAGGCCTCCACCGGCTTCACTCCCTTTGAGCTGCTGTTCGGCCAACAGCCCCGAGGTCTGCTGGACATGGCAAAAGAGGCCTGGGAGCAGCAGCAGCGGCCGGATGCCCAGAGGTCGGTCGTGGAGCACGTTCAAGCCATGCGGGACCGGATTGAACGGGTGATGCCCCTCATGCGGGAGCACATGACGCGGGCCCAACAGCAGCAAGAACGGCATTATAACCGCCCTGCGCAGCCCCGGGAGTTCCAGGTCAGCGACCAGGTCATGGTACTCGTTCCCACCAACGCCTGCAAGTTTCTGGCCACCTGGCAGGGCCCCTACACCATCCGGGAAAAGGTCGGCCCGGTTACCTACCGCATCCACCAACCAGACCGTCGACGCACCGAGCAGATATACCACATTAACCTGTTGAAGAAGTGGGTGGGGACTATGGAGCACCTCTCCGCCCTCACCATCCAGGAGGGCCCGGTCGTCGACACCAATGTCCTACTCGCTCCCCCACAGAAGACGGAGCTCCAACATCTGGTCGGTCAGTTCTCGGATGTGTTCTCGTCCACGCCCGGGCAGACTAACCTCCTCCAGCACGAGATCCGGACCCTCCCGCGCCATCGCCTGGCAGCGGCCCTACCAGATCCCTGAGGCTTGTCGGCAAGCTATTGAGTAGGAGGTAAACCAGATGCTGAAGTTGGGGGTGATCGAACCATCGACAAGCCCGTGGTCCAGCCCCATCGTCCTAGTTCCAAAACCGGACGGCACCCTCCGCTTCTGCAATGACTACCGGCGACTCAACCAGGTCTCCGAGTTCGATGGATATCCCATGCCCCGTGTAGACGAACTGCTTGAACGTCTCGGAAGGGCCCTGTATATCTCCACCCTCGACCTCACCAAGGGATACTGGCAAGTTCCGCTGTCAGAGGAAACCAAGCCAAAAACAGCCTTCTCCACCCCCGGTGGCCACTGGCAATACCGGTCCCTTCCTTCGGGTCTACACGGGCCCCAGCCACCTTCCAGCGACTAATGGATATCCTACCCGACCCCACCAACAGTACGCTGTCGCCTATCTCGACGCGATGTCGTGATTCATTCGGAGACCTGGGAGGACCATCTGGAGCACCTGCGGAGGGTGCTTCGGGATCTTCGACGGGCTGGACTCACCGCCAACCCCAAGAAATGTCACCTGGCGCTCTTCGAAGCGAAGTACCTGGGTTACCGAGTTGGGAGAGGACTGATCCGGCCACAGGAGAGCAAAGTCACCGCGGTCCAGGAGGCCCCGAGGCCCACCAAAAAAACCCAGGTACGCGCTTCTCTTGGGGTTGGCAGGGTATTACCATTGTTTCATCCCGACTTCTCCTCCCATAGCCGCCCCTGACAGACCTGACCAGGAAGGGGCAGCCTGAACGGGTTCTGTGGAACCCCGACGCGGGAGAAGGCATTCCGGAGGATCAAGGCCGCACTCACCTCGGACCCCGTCCTGAGAGCCCCCGACTTCGGCTGCCCCTTCCTGCTACAGACGGATGCTTCTGATGTGGGTCTGGGAGCCGTACTGTCTCAGATCCAGGACGGTGAGGAGCATCCGGTACTGTATATCAGTAGGAAGCTGACCCCCGCCGAGAAGAACTACGCCGCAATAGAGAAGGAGGCCCTAGCCATCAAGTGGGCAGTCCTGGAGCTGCGGTACTACCTCCTGGGCCGGCGGTTCACCCTACTCACCGACCACGCACCCCTCCAGTGGATGGCCAGAGCCAAGGACACAAACGCCAGGGTGACCCGCTGGTTCCTCGCGCTCCAGGACTTCCACTTTGACGTGCAACACCGCGCTGGGGCAGCCAACGTCAACGCCTACGGCCTATCGCGGATGTGGTCGGCTTTTGCAGGTCTGTCAGGGGTCACTCCCACCCACCCCCAATTTCCCGTTACTACGCTTTGCCTTATCCACCAGGAGCAGGACTGCGCTTGGGGAGGTGACGAGCGCCCCGAGGATCCATCAGCGTTGCCCTGGGAACAAACCGGGAACACCTGCACCAGCCACTCAACGACGGATTCGCCACACCTGGAGCTCGTCAGCCGCGGGCCAGATAAGCACGGCCAGACGGCGGCTTCAGTGAGCCACGAGACTCCGATCGAATGCTAACCTGTTGTCTCTCTCTCTGTCTCCCAGAAGCCACCCCGTGACGGGCCTACCTGAGCTAATTCTCCGATTACCTCACCGTGGACTCCCTCACAACTCTGAGCACTGGAAACACCGAGACGACTTCCCGCTGCACTCACCGGACTCACCGTTGAGCTCACCGCACTCACCGAACTCACCACTGAGCTCACCGAACTCACCGGACTCACCGAACTCACCGCTGAGCTCACCGAACTCACCGGACTCAACGAACTCACCGCACCCGTATTACGCTTTCCTAATAAATACACCCTCCGGGGGTCTCAAACTAACCTGTTTCTCTTGTGCTTCCTCTGCCTCGTCACAATATATATATATATATATATATATATATATATATATATATATATATATATATATATACATATACACATACATATAGATACGATGATTTTACACACACACATATAGAACGAGATTTTTATTTGTAAATGTCTTGATATACATCATTAAAAAAAAAAAATATTCATTTGTTATTACACACAGTGGTCTACCTGGCAAAGCTAATCTCTTAAAGCCAATAAATATTTGTTCAACAAGTAATGCAGTCAGGCACAGTTCAGGGTAGTGAACACTAGACCAGGCGATGATAGACTGAGTGCAGCGTAAAAGTAATTTAAATGCAGGTGACTGTGATCTGGTATAAGTGATGACTGAAGTTTGTGGTGACGGTGGATTCTGTGACTGTGTGACTTCTTTGACAACTGTCAACAAACACTGTTCTTCAGATGAGATGTTAAACCGAAGTCCTGACTCTCTGTGGTCATTAAAAATTCTATGCCACTTCTCGTAATGAGTAGTGGTGTAACCTTGGTGTCCTCGCCAAATGTCAATCTTGAAATTTTTATGTCACCACTAGACCTTGGTCAATTCTCTATGGAGTTCACTATACTGTGAACAATGTGTCACTTTCGGCTAGTTCCCTTCCTAGTTCACTTTAAGTGAACTGGGTTTGGTATAATGATAAAACTATATAGGAAAACATCATTTATGTCACTCTGACATATGTATATGTGAACATAAGCAGATCAAAGCTTGGTTAATTTACAAAGTTGCTAAATTTCTCCTTATCTCCAGCTATAAAGGTTCCAAGGTCGATTAACAGCACCCTTTCCTGTTTATCAGTTTGTGCTGGGTACAGAAAATAAGAGTGATAAGTGCCTAGTCCATTAAATCATTAAACAGCCTATTTCAGCTAATATTTGTCGACAACCATCTGCTTAACTGATCTTCCTCCACTTTAATTAAAACAAATTCCCGTCTGGTTGAGGTCATTATAGAGCAGGCAGTAGATCTAGGGGGAAGGGTTTGTTATGATTTCAGCTGTTTTTGTACTCAGCTTTTTCACCACTCAGAATTCTCTCTGCTAAATATATATGTTATTGTATTAGAAAATAATTGTGATTCATTTGAATTCATGGTAAGGCTTTAGATTGTGTAAACCTGTGCACCTGTATACGTCAAGCAAACACCTCAAACTTACTACCCTGTGGTCATGCATGATGGTTTGATTGGCTGAAGTAGGATCAATACAGCTGCTTACAGTCTCTCTTCTCTTCTCTTCTCTCTCTCTCTTCCTCTCTCTCCTTTCTTTTGTCTTTCTACTAATTTAAGGAACCCAAGCCATAGACACAAGCCTGAGTGCTGTGCTTGCATCTTGGCCCTGGTATCTGCTCTCCATCACTGTCCATTGATGATTTTTCCTCCTTAATCTCTTTTTCCTCCTGTCTCTTCTCTCTGTTTGCTAGAAGATGCTGCATGCCTCCACAGTTTTATACAAGAATGATGGTTCATCAATAGCGTTATACAGCATTGCAGGCCTCACTGGTGTAGAGCAGAATCAATATCATTCACTTAAAAGTATTATATGTTGACATGCCTGTCATTGGCTAAGCTTATTTGGCCAAAAAATGCATTTGTACAAAGAATGAAGGGTAATAAGCTCTATGAGTATATTTTAAAGAGTTTAAGTCTTGGTGTAGATGTGGTGTGTTTCTTTGTCAAATTGGTATTCACACTATAAAAAAAGTGTAATTCATTGTAAAATATTACTGCTGTGAACTATATTACCAGAAGTATATAGTATATTACCTTTGAAATTTTTAGATTTTATAGATTGAACTTAATTCAACCTATTGTAGTATTAGAATTGGTTTTGTACCCATACAGTGACAAAAATAAAACTCCTAAAACATGATATAAAGTTGTTACTGTGTAAAGGATGAAACAGACATTTCAAATTTGATACAATGTATTACTCTTTTTAGACCATGAGGGTGAGTAAATTATGTGTGATTTAAATGCTCAAATGCTCCTCCCTTTTCACCAGCAAATAAAGGATACATCAGATGGACACTTCACAGCCTACACAGGATTTACAATTTATTTAGTTATTTATTTATATTGTAGTGCTGTCATTTTAGATATGTCCACAAATGTTGTCCAGAAGTATGATTTCTGGAGTATTTTGTATGCATGTCCTGCATGGCATACTTTCTAACCTTAAAAATGCAGTCCTGTCTTTGGACTTTACATTTTTTTAAGTCTTTCCCTTTTCTCTTCTTTCTGTTCTGGAGAAAATAGGGCTGCTTTGAAACTTAAAAATGTAATTGTTCTGTACATTGCTTTTATAATTTAAGTTATTTGTAAATTAAGCAAAGTAATATCTGTGCATAGTTTTTTGTATTATGTATTATGTATTATGATGATTATTGAAGCGAGTAAATAAAAGACAACAAAGTTCATTTTTTCATTTTTACAAGCAAATTTACAAATTATAAATGAAGTACAAGTAAAAAGTAAAAGTACTTTTTTAGAACCAATTGCAAAATAACTTCAATTCAACATCAGAATAACAGCATAAAAGCTTAATTCTTGCACCATTGCCATGCAACAGGCATGGCATTTGCGAACACCTCATTTTACAATCCTGTGAAGGCTAGACACAGAGCAGTCTGTCCAGGTCAGCCGCATGCCACATGCCCCATGCCCCATGGTCAACCCAGCACTCTACTCTGGCTTAGAGGACAATTGCAACAGATTTTTCCTACAATGTTCACTTGCCAATGAGCTGCAATCACATTGTTTCCCAAATGAGAGGGCTAAAATTGCATTTATTCTTACAGTAACTTTTGCCAATTGCCACCAGAGGTTGATCTTCTACTATATTAACTCTCACACCATACAGACTGTTACACATCCTGGACTACATTTCTCATGTTCCACTAAACATATTGGATTCACCTGCTATCAATCACACACACACACACACACACACACACACACACACACACACACACACACACACACACACACACTATATTACACCCATTTAGATTATTGTTTATTGTTTATAGCATTATAGCATTTATCACTTTCCTTGTGATAGCTGCAGTATGAAACCAGTTTCTCATTCATAGTTTCTAGTCTACTCATAGTCATACTACTAGGTGATGATCAGTCGACAGCTCCATCCCTCTTTTCACCCAAGTGTGAATACACGGCCGAAGTTCAGATGAAACAACCACAAAGTCGATCATCGACCTCCGCCCTATGGTATCCTGGTGCCACATGTTCTGACAGATAACCTTATGCTTGAAACCGGTTTTCGTTATGGACAAACCGTGGCTAGCACATAAGTCCAGCAACAGAAAACCACTCAGGTTCAGATTAGGGGGTCTGTTTCTCCCAATCAAGCCACACCAGGTTTCACTAGCATTGCCCAAGGGAGCGTTGAAGTCTCCCAGGAAAATGATAGAGACCGTGGTCGGAGTACTTTCCAGCATCCCTCCCAGAGACCCCAAGAATTACTTGAGCGTGGAGTCCTGGAGTGCGAGGACCCATCGGATCACCCTAGTGTTGGTGTCCTTGGCGTCCACTGCAGAAGCGCATGGGTGGGAACCAGGGTGAACTTCTGGCCCAGGAGGTACTACCACAGCTCCAGGACTGCCCACTTGATGGCCAAGGCCTTCTTCTCCACCATGGTGTAGTTTCTCTCGGCTGGGATCAGCTGGGGGCTGCAAAATGCAAGATGGTGCCGCTGCATTCGGTCGCCATCCTGGTCGCTCTGTCTAGACTGTGCCTTTTCTTAGTTTGTTTTATCTACTACACCGGGCAGACAAGAACAATGGACAAGAGCAAGCTCCCAAGCGCCGGAGAAGGAAGCACCGTGGCAAACGTGCCAGGATCCGAAACAGGCTGCGGGACAGAGCACACAGTGCTCCTCTTCCGAGTATCCTGTTTGCAAACATCCAGTCACTTGATAACAAGATGGACGATCTCAGGGCCAGGATACGTTTCCAACGGGATATGAGAGACTGTAACATCTTTTGCCTGACCGAAACATGGCTGACCCCCTCGGGCTCCGGACGAAGCCATATCGCCGCACCTGGAGCATTTAATGATCTTACGCTGTCCGTTCTATCTGCCTCGTGGGTTTACATCATTCATCATCACTTCTGTCTACATCCCACCACAAGCGGTCAAAAGTATGGCTAGTATGACGTGGACTGGGACATGTTCCGCTTTAGCTCCGCTGACGTCAGTGAGTTTACGGAAGTAGCTGTTAGCTTCATCAGTACACTTGTTGATGAAGTTACACACACTATCACAATAAAGACTTTCTCCAACCAGAAGCCATGGGTGGATAGCACCATCCGAGCAGCGGTGAACGTGCATACAACTGCTTATAATGCTGGGCTCATGTTGGGAGACATGAGTGATTATAAAGCAGCTTGCTACACTCTCCGACACACGGTGAGAGCCATGAAACACAGGTATAGAGAACGAGTAGAGTCTCACTTCCAACTGAACGACTCCCGACGCATGCGGAATGGATTAAGGACGATCAGCACTTTCGGATGCAAGACTTCTAATTTGGTGAGAGCTGACTCTTTATCTGCAGATTAACTGAATACCTTTTATGCACGTTTTGTGAGAGAATGTACATGCACTAGCCTATCGGCTAACAAAATGAAAGTGTTCAGCAATCCGTACAAGGAACAATCTCCGTGATCGGAAGGGTGAGGTCAGCAGAGCGCTGAAGCGAGTGAACATCAGAAAGCTGCCAGCCCAGACGGCATCCCCGGTCGTGTTTTAAGGTGCCTGGCCGATCAGCTGGCTTATTCACCTCCATTTTCAACGAGTCACTCTATTGTCACAGCGTGCTTCAAAAAATCTGTCATAGTTCTTGTACCGAAGAACAATAAGCCTTTTTGCCTGAATGACTATCGACCTGTTGTACTTACATCGCTAGTCATGAAGGTCTTCGAAAGGCTCATTAAAAACAACATCTGCTATTCCATCCCGGATAACATAAACCCGCTACAGTTTGCATACCGTCCCAACAGATCCACAGAGGCCGCTGTATCTCACATTCTGCAGTCCACTCTCACTCATGTCAATAAACTATGTCAGGCTACTGTTTATAGACTGTAGCTCAGCCTTCAACACTATTGACCCTCATAGACTGGCATCCAAACTCAGGAACCTTGATCTGAATTCCTCCCTCTGTGACTGGGTTCTGAAGTTTCTCTCAGACAGACCCCAGGTGTGAAGGTCGGGGCAGGGCTCCACAGGGATGTGCCCTAAGCCCCCTACTGTACTCTCTTTATACACATGACTGTGTCTCCTCTCACAGCTCCACCTACATCATCAAGTTTGGGCCTCATATCCAACAACAATGATGCAAGCATATCTTGATGAGGTGTAGAAGGTGAGAATGTGGTGTGAGTCAAACTGTCTCTTTCTGAATGTCAGCAAAACCAAGGAAATGGTGGTTGACTTTAGGAGAGGACAGTGAAACTATACTCCACTAGTGATCAGAGACACACCAGTGGAGAAAATAAGTAGTGTCAAGTACCTAGAAGTACACATCCCTGAGGACTTAACCTGGACTCAGCACACACAGATACAGGTAAAGAAAGCTAGGCAATGTCTATACCACAATAGAAAGCGTAATCACTCAGTGCATCTCATCAATGGAAATTGCTCTGTCAAAAATCATCAAGGACAACTCACACCCTGCACATTCTCTCTTCTGTAAAAAAAGAAGTTTCTTCCCAGGCCATCAGACTCCTCTGCACAGACAATTGCCGCACCATAAGAACTGCGATAGTATAATGCCATCGCTACTATTGCATCTACACTTTACCAACATCATTTGTACATTTGCACACTCTACGTCTACATAGCCACTTACCTGTTTACAGTGTACATTTTTACATTTTATTTTATGTCATTATATATTGTTCTTTTTATGTATATTTTTGCTGCATTTATTTTACATTCTACACTTAATACATTTTCTTCTTTCTCTTGCACAGTCCTGGAATGTACCAGAACAACATTTCACTACAAGTTTGTACAAATTGTATGTGACAAATAAAAATCATCTTCACCTTTTGGAAGGCCTACCCCACTCATGGTGTCCACAGTACCTTCTTCGGTTGCCCCTTCCTGGTCAAATCTTTCAGGGAGGCAGCTAAAGAGGGGAAGTTAGAGATCAATCAGTGATAATAGCCCACCAATCCTAAGGTTTTGGGTCTTGGGGCAGTCCAGACTGCCTCCACCTTCTTCTCCTGTGGCCAAAAGAGACCCCTACCCACCCGAAAACCCAGGTACTTTGCTTCAGAGAGTGCTAGGTGGCATTTGTGTGGGTTGGCTGTGAGTCCAGCCCTCTGGTACTCTGAAAGCACCCTCTGCAGCCATTCCAGATGTTCTTCCCATACCTCTGAGTACCACACAAAATGTCCATCATTCACTAAAACGTGGCAATAGCCCCGTGAAGGCTGAAGGGAAGGGTCCAATACTGCCAGTGGCTACTAGGGGGTGAAAAAGTAGTCCCGACACATATTTTCAGGAGGTTGGTACAGCTTGTCTGTTTTTCTTCATACAGGCTGATGTAAATAGTAAGTAACTGTTCCAATTCTTTCCAACACTGTATATAGGCCCTGACATGTAGGCACTTGCAAGCAGCTTTGGGGACGAGGACCATGACTTGGCCTCTGGGCTGGAACTCCCATTGCTGGGCTGCCCGACTGTAGTGGCGTTGTTGGGAATTGTAGTGGAAATGGTTTTGCGGTGGAGGGGAACTGCCTCTGGATACGGGGTAGCATAGTAGACAATCACCAGGATGGATTTAGACTTAGGTGGAAGCCCTACAAGGTACATCCCGATGAGCTAAAAAGGCACCTCGATGATAGGCAGCGGTATCAGCGGGCTAGGAGAGGAGTCCTGGGTGACGCGTCACCTGGCAGGTTGGGAAAGCTTGGCAGAACTGCTTCACTTCAGCCAGCAGGCGCAGCCAGTGGAAAGGGTCATGGAATCATTGGGTGGTGTTGGCTGCCCCAGGTGACCTGCCATGGGGTGTAAGTGCCCTAGCTCCAGGATGGTCTCCGTCTTCGCACAAGGCACCACCAGCAACAATTAGGGTTGAACCCAAGCCAGTCTCTCCCTAAAATCACGGTTACCGGTAGATCCGATTTAGATGACTAAACTAAGATAACTGTCATTGTGTGGGTATTTTGTCAACTCAAGTGCAAAATTCTGTGCTCATCAGGGCCTAATGCATACATTTTATGGTTCTAGTTAACTATAATAATCCTGATAGTAAAATCAATTTATTAAATAATATAAAATTTTGCCAGTAAGATACTATTCAAATTTCATTCCATAAATTCAAATTTTCATAACACACAACTGAATTTTACAGCATCATTACTCAGTGCCACATGATCATTCAGAAATCATTCTAATATGCTGATTTGCTGCTCAATGTAAGGGTTCTGAACATTTCTGTTATTGTTTTCATTCCCCAAGTGCTCTGTGTGTGACCTAGCTTCTGTCTTCCCTTGATTGTGTTATTCTGTTCAGGTCAGTTTTGGAGATGTAAAATATCTTCCTGACCCCAAACATTTGAAAGGTAGTATAAATTATAGTTATGATGTTATACACACTTAAATTATAATGTGCCATGTGTAGTCTATTTTGACCTGTTCCCCAAATAATTAGGACAAATAATACATTTAGGATCACATCCCTTAATGATAAATAATAAACAGATTTTTGATAGTGTTAGTGGCAATGTGCTGATATCTGTTTATTGATAGGTGAGGTGCTTCATGTGACTGAGCACCTGCAGTTTTTGGATATGTGCATGTTGGGGCTGTCCCCGACTGAGGATTTTTCTAGTAGATCAATAGTTTATAATTTTAAGCATTAGTCTACTAATCACACGACTATTAATAAACCATTCAAACTATTATTATGAGCCTTTAATAATCTGTTTGTCATGGACAATGTGATTCGTCTGCAGATTTTTATTCTGCAACTAAGCGACTAACAAAAATTTGGTTGACCGAGCCTCATCTGCTGACCAGTTTTTTTTCAATTTTCCAGCCAGCTTTGCCACCTGCCCACAGTGCCAAAAGCACCAAATGTTAGTTAAGTGACCATGGTGTTAGTGTGCTTGACTGGCTTCCATACCACCTCAGCAGTGCCACAAACTGATCACTTCCATGCAATGCCAAATCGAGGCAGTAATTAAATGTAAAAAAGTAGTCCCTACGAAGTATTGAGTACCTTAATCCGAGGTCAGATTATATTCACACCGTCAAGAAGCGTACCAGAGTTTGTCTGGGGCCGAACTAAACCCATCTCTTCAGCTAGATCTTGGTTTGGTTGTTTGGTGTGCACCAGAGTGCGATTGCTGTATTTATATCTGTCCAAAAGGTCCATACCAAACAAGGCAAAACGAACTTGAGTTAGTTTCAATCGAACCAAACAAAACAGGTGTGAATAAACCCTTAGTTTTATTTTATTTTTGCATGAATATTAATTAAATGATCTCCAATAGTCTATTCTATTCATTTCATAGCTTTTCTCTTGGTTGAGCTGCTTTCCGTAGTATATGTTTATATTAGAGCTTTTATCCAACCATATTTTGGCAATCATGTTGCCAGGCTCATAGAAATCTGCCTAAGGCCTTTAGCAAAGTCTTTTGTAACTAAAAATCAATGGCAGTAAAAACATTGGATTTAACCAATCAGATTTCAAGTTGAAAGCCCCAGAGCCATCTAGCAGTAGGCTTTTTTGAGATGCACCTAACCTTGCCTTAAATTGAGAGAGGGGATGAGTGGAATAAACAGTCAGGACAGACAGTTCTACCATCTTGGAGTGGGACAGATGCCTACGAGATCAAAGGCAGATATCACGTTATTTTCACTCTCGCTGCTGATAAATGTGATATCATTTCAGTTTTGTCACTTTTATATGAATAAAAATAGGATAAACAACACAATCAAAGTGCTTGCTATTAAATTTTTATACGAAATTTGTATCTATTGTACAATTCCAATTTAAATACATAAATCGCATGAAATCTTATCTAAAATAAATAAAATATTTTAGATAAGAACACAACACCACAGATATTAAAAACCAATGAGCATGACAGTTTGCCATCAGTCATTTCCCATCATGCTTTTGGTCAGAGCAGTTGGTGGAGAGCAACAGCGTTTGACTTCTCAATTCATGCATGCACAATTACCCATGTACTGCATACATTTTATGCATGTACTGTATTTTACTAACCACTAATAACAATAATTTCCTTTCAATTCAAGCCTGTGCAATTCCTGATTAAATGACTGTGCAGCAGTTTGAACAAATACAGATATTTTTGTGAATAAAAATGTGATTTGCATCAATATATCATAAATTGCTCATGCAGAAAGGTATTTGTGAATCAGGTGATCATTTTTGAAATCTTGTTCGGTTCATTTGGACTTTGTTTTCGCAGTTTGCAGCGTTTCATGACACCCACACACAACTATTAACAAACAAGTACAAGTGCAATTTATGAACATGTACACAAAATTCGCAAATGTGAATCACTACACTCAAACAAATGCTTTTAAACCAGTGTCTGCAGAAAAAAAAGGTACCATCACAAAGTTTTTGTATGGCAAAATTAATATAAGCATTTCAGTGTCCCAGTTAATTTAAATCAAGTTTAATAAAACATTTTTATTATACTTCTATGGGCAGAGTAAAATAGCCAAATCAAAAAGAAACACAATATAACATTCATAACACCATACACATAGGAATGTGCACATGTGACTGGGGCTAGTGACATCTAGTGGTCGCTGATTTTCTTGGTTAGCTGTGTGTGTGTGTGGATTGGGCAAGGCTAAAAGGGCTGAACAAAAGTCTCAAAATTCAAATGAATCAAATAGAACCAATATAGAATGAAATAGAATGAATCAACACAGAAGAGATTTGAATGAATGCACGTGCATCGCCTGATCCACAAATACACATTTTAATCACTACATGCACAAATTATAATAGTTTAATACAAACTATTACATTTGTATTGAAACATATGTTTCTGTTTGAACAAAATGCTTCACAATGATGTAAATCGTAACTCTGCAGACACTGGTTTAAAAGCATTTGTTTCAGTGTAGTGATGCACATTTGAAAACATTTTGAATCATTTATTCATAAATTGCACTTGGCCTTGTTTGTTGATAGTTGTGTGTGTGGGCATCATAAAATGCTGCAAAATTAAGTCTCAAAATCCAAATGAACCGAACAAGATGTCAATAAATGTATGGATACCTTTTGCATGAGCAATTTATGATATATTAATGCAGATCAGAACATTTTTATTCACAAACATATCTTTGTTCAAATTAGTGCACATTCATTTAATCCTGATTTCCTTGAATTGAAAGGCATTTGTTTGTGGTTAGTAAGATACATGTATAAAACGTATGCAGTGCATGGGTAATTGTGTGTGCATATATTAATCATTTTGAGCCTAATATCATCCGTTAGCCTTGCCGTTGCAAGAGATTTTGGCAACACATCAGCTTGACATCAGTGCAAGGCAGACCTAACAACCTTTTCTAACGAGCATGCATTTCGCAGTGATCACCGGTGATCAGTTTTGCGCAGATTTTGCCCATCTCAAACAAGTCTAGGCTTGCGATAATGTCAGCATTTTCCCGTCCTTTAATTGGATGATCAGAGAGCATAGTAGTCAAAGCTAGCAAACAGCTTTACTGTAAGTTCTATTTGTTTTCACAGTATTAATATTTTTTTAAGTTTCGTACCATATATTCTGTTCAGTGGATTCGGAATAAAATTTGCTTTCTGTAAAACTAAATACTAAAGTACTAAATATCCACAAAACACAACCACACACACCTCCTCTGCACCACTATGGAAGATGAAAAATTATTATGGTATTCTGATGTTATCTGCAAGATAAAATGGTCACAGGCATATTCAAAGACTATTGCATGCTTTTTTTATATTGACAGTGACAGGGCAGGATGAGGACTCACAGATGGCTTCCATAGCCATGACAGGGCAGGATGAGGTTGAGAGCTGAGGTTCCTCTGGAGGTTCTACAGTGGTATCAATACTTCATTGAGAGAGTTCAATAGTAGTCTCCTTGACTGGAACATGACAATCTGAGGTAGCGTTGGTGGGTTTCACCTCCATACAGTGCATTGAAGTGAGCACCACCACTTGAAGAGGTTCTGCAGCCAGTGACTGCAAAAACTGAGGCGGGTACCCACTCCTTGGGGAACACAGCAGCATGCACCACTACCTTGAGAGGTTGACTGGACCTAACTGGTGAAACTCAACAGTGACGTGACTTGTGCAGATCAGTGATGACTTAAATCATGAAGATCGATGAAAAATTTTACTTAGGTTGTGAAGATCAGCGATGATCTGAGGACTACTCAGGATTAGGGATGCCGTGATTTAACTCTGGATGACCAGTTGAGACGTGAAGGAACTCCTGACAATCAGATGAGACGCAATGTGTGGCTGGATGATCTCTTGTGACGTCACTCTGTGTGATCCACCAAGATGTGAAGAGACTCTATAAGGTCAATGGAGTAGTGAATAGATTCTGGTAGATTAGTGATACTTTGGTTTGACTGATGAAAATCAACTATGGTTTGACTGAGCTTGTGAAAATCGAATGTGGCTTGACTTAGCTCATGAAGATCAGCTGAGACTTGACTCAGGGAGGGCTCACAGTTATATGACAGAGCTCTGTTGTGGCAGCCATCTTAACCAGGAAATCAGGTGTGTCAACCATCTTTTGCAGTGGCTCTAGTTTGGCAGCCATCTTGTGCAGTGGCTCTGGGGTTGCAGAAATGACGTGAAAAATCTTTTATGTAGAAAACGTGAAGTTTACAAGCCCTGGAGTAGCAGGCATGGCATTAGCAAACTCTAGTTTAGTAGACATGATGTCGTCAACCTTTGACTTATCAGACATGGCATGAATAAACTCTGACTTAACTGGCATGAGGTGAACAGTTCCTAGAAGATCAGCAGGAGATGTGAAGAAACTCATGGTGATCCATTGTGATTTGACTTGATTCATCAAGATCAACGATGACTTGACTTGGCTCATGATTGGCACCTGTAACTTAACAGAGCCCTGTGGTATCTGCATCTTGTCATCAGGCTCTGCTGTCATCGACATCTTGTGAGTGTAAGCTGGCATGTCTGACATCTTAGTAATAATTGTGATGGAATAATGTTGCGATCCTCCTCCTTTACACCCACAGTAAATAAAAAGCCCACAGTCATTAGTCACATAGTCCACAAAATGGGTCAGTGATGATCGTGGACCCTCATGTTTCAACTGTGATTGCAGAGACTGGTTAACACCACCGCAGAAGAACAAAATAATGTCCAGAAGATCTAAGTGGTTGAAATTGGCAAGAAACCGTTACACCCAACTAAACTTTTTTTTTTTATTTGCTCATTTTTATTCTCTGTATGATAAGTAAAGTTTCTTTGTTTTCTTGATTTTTATTCAAAAAGGCCATGTCTTATTCTGAAGGTGTTCACTAACAGTAACAATGTTAATAACACCTGATGTACTTGTTACATTGTAAGAAAGTATGCCATCTATGCTAATATTAGTCTATGATTAGTCATTTATATTCCGAGGTCAATATAGCTACCTGGATCCAGTCCGTTTTTCACTGCAGTCATCCATTTCCAGTCTGTTTTAGCGCAAAACCTCAGCAAAGACCATGGAAGACTATGTAATGGAAGCAGACTCACACAGGAGGTAGGTTGTCACCAAGCCAGCAGAGGGAGCTCTTACCTATGGGTGATCTGTGATCACTCCCTCTGCTGCTACTTCCTGTTTAGAGACACGCATACAAACTTTAATTGAGGACAGTAAGAATGTGAGGGCTGTAGATATTGCTTTGGGTGCCACCAGGGCACAGCATATATTTAATTAAAGAATTTGCTGATTTTCTAACTGAGTTAGTACTGGCTGCAGATAAATCTTAATTATTGTTGAATTTAATGCATTAGTATTAGCTTGCATAGACATTCTGAACTCCACTGGGGTTAGACAACACGTGTCAGGACCTACTCATTGTTAAAATCATGCTCTAGATCTAATACTGTCACATGGAATGGATGTTAATATGGTTGAAATTCTGCAGCAAAGTGATGATATTTCAGATCACTCTCTAGTCTTGAGTGAACTCTGTATAGCTAAAACTGTAAACTCTTCACCTTATTGCAAGTATGGTAGAACCATCATTTCCACCACAAAAGAATCCTTCCCAGTCCACCAGATTCTCCAAACAGTCACCGCGACATTGAGAATCCAATAGTTCCTTGACCTTTTATTATTGAACTGTCCTCTGTGATGGAGAAGGCGGCTTTTCTGCTGGGCCAGGTTCTGTGGGGAGAGGAACAGGTTCTTCTCCTCATGCTGAACCTCTTGAAACGTGGAACGTGGTATTGAGGGGGGAGCTGAAGATCTGTAGTCAATGCAAGGCCGCAAGCCACAAAGAAAAAGCTGGAATCAGCAGGGGAAGTAGAAGGATGGATGTATCCTTGCCCAAGTGCCTCTTTTACATACTCCTCCATGGCCATGTGTTCAGGAAGCGAGAGTTGATAGATCTTCCCACAAAGCACTGGCTCATCCAGTATGAGGTTGATGGCACAGTCCCATGCCCATGGTGGTAATTTGTCCGCCCTCTTGGGGCGGAATACATCACTAAAGGGTATGTAACATTCTGGTATATCCATGGACTGCTTCTCCAGGCGACTTTCAATGGAAGCGGAATTTATCTGTAGACTATTAAAGTATGATAGAAGGAAGAGGAAGAGAGAGCACCCCAGCACCCCACACCACTTTCTCTGACCAGCACCTATATTATTCATTCTTTGTTAAATAAATCCATCCTCTAGGTCCACTCTCCTTTCCGTGTGTTTCTTCACCCCATCACATTGGTGGAGAATGCAGGCAGAAGTGTGAAGAAAACACTGGCAAGTGACCTCTTCTTCTCCCCAAACTAGTTTTTTCTGTCTTCCCCTCAGTTCACTGCATGGCGTAGCTAAAAAACTGCTACAGCGGCTCACCAAGCACCGGCAGCAAATTGTTGAACACCTATCAACATGACAGGGCGAAACAGAGCAGGAGCTCACTGCCCTATGGACTGCCACCGCCCAACGCGGCCGAAAATGTCGTCCCATGATGACGGCAAGGCATTCCTACAGATGTTTGAAACTACCGCGAATGCTGAAGGATGGCACCCAGATGACTGGGCACGAGTGCTGGTCCTCCTCCTAACTGGCGAAGCCCAGCGGGCTTATTTCTTATTTCACGGAAGTCCGGAGAGAGATTCTCGCTCGGCTCGGACTCTACCCCATATCCGGAACGGGTCGTCATTGATCATTTTCTGCGAGCCCTTCCCTGCACCGGAGGGCACCCCACATCCAGTCAACAGGCCAGCGGTGCCCTCTGCTCGCGACGAGCCGATGCCCACTGAGGACCCAGCACTACCTGCACGTACATGGCTAGCAGGCTGCATTGTTCACGGAGAGCTGCCCGACGGAGCCCCGGAGTTTGATGTCAAGGTGAGGGGCAAGCCCTTCTCGACTCAGGCAACACGGTCACCCTGGTGCAGGCAAACATTCTGGCCCCTCGCTCCGAGAGAAAAGTTTACATCCCATCACCAATCACCTGCGTTCACGGGGACACCCGGCAAGTTCCAACAAGACGGACCTGTCAGCCACTGCAGGTACATGGCCTGTGGAAGTGGGCATAGTCAAAGACCTCCCAGTCCCGGTACTGCTTGGAAGAGACTGGCCAGGATTTGACCGCTTGCTCGCCTCCACCAAACAGCCTGCCAGCCCCAGAGGGAACCGCCGACAATGGAGGCCGGCCTGTGGATCGCAGAACCGTCCCAAGTAGCTGGCCTCAGACAGCGGAAGAGATGGTGAGTCCCCCTCACAAAATCCTTACCTTTTTTTCGATGAGTTCCAACAGGTCACGGAGGGGGCTCATTCGCCAAAGCCCAGAAAGAGGATGACCGTCTTAAGCATTGCTGGCCCCAAGTCCACATAATCGAAGGCCAGGAGGTGCAGCCTGGACCCCATCCTCTCCTGCATTTCTTTGTCAAAAACGGCCTGTTGTACTGTAGACAACAAATAGAAATTGTTACTTGTGGTCCCGAAGTCAAAGACAGAAGCCATCCTGGAGCTGGCTCACTCCCACTCAATGGTCAGACACCTGGGAGCAGCCAATACCTGTCAGCGCATCTGAGACTGCTTCCACTGGCCCGGCCTGGAGGCCAAAGTAAGGCACTTCTGTCAAGCCTGCCCAACCTGTCAGCTGACTACGCCTTATACTCTTTCACCCAGTCCACTCATTCCGCTATCCATAATCGATGTGCTCTTTGAGCGAATCGGGATGGACCTCGTAGGGCCATTGCCGAAGTCTGCCCAGAGACTGATCATCATCGACTATGCCACCAACTACCCGGAATAAGTCCCATTACGGAAGGCCACGGCAAAAACAATCGCCAAGGAACTATTCCTGCTGTTCAGCCGGGTTGGCATACCAGCCGAGATTCTGACCGACCAGGGTACCTCCTTCATGTTCCGGCTAATGGCTGACCTCTGCCGGCTGCTGAGAGTGAAGCAGTTGAGGACCATGGTCTACCACCCCCAGACGGACGGCCAAACATTGAAACTAATGCTTTGATGCGTGGTGGCAGAGGACAGGTGAGACTGGGACTTGATGCTACCCTACATGCTCTTCGGCATTAGGGAAGTTCCCCAGGCCTCAACTGGCTTCAATCCCTTTGAGCTTCTTTTTGGTCGGCAGCCCCGGGGCCTCCTGGATGTCGCCAAGGAGGCATGGGAAAAGCAGCCGGCAGCCGATCGCACCATTGTGGAACACGTCAAGGAGATGAGAGAGAGGATAGACCGCATCATGCCATTAGTCCAGGAACACCTGTGCAAAGCCCAACAAGCTCAACAGCGGCACTACAATCAGGCAGCCCAACCACAGAAATTCCAACCTGGTGACAAGGTGATGGTCTCCGTTCCCATGGCTGTGTGCAAGGTCACATACCAGCTGCATCAGCCAGGCCGCTAACGCTCCAACCAACTTTATCACGTCAACCTCCTTAAAAAGTGGAGAGGGAACGAGGGCCAACTCTCCGCCCTTGCGTCCACCGATCGCATAGTTGTTGACTTCAACGCCCACCTCTCGGCTGCCCAGAAGGGGAAACTCCAGCACCTGGTCGGTCAGTTCTCTGACGTGTTCTCACCCTTTCCCCGGGCGAACCCAGATCATTGAGCATGAGATCCGGATTGCCCCAGGAGTCATCGTCCAACAGTGGCCCTACCGTGTCCCAGAGACTCATTGGCAGGCTATTAAGGAGGAAATCCAACAGATGTGATTGAGCCGTCCCGTAGCCCCTGGTCCAGCCCCATAGTGATGATCCCGAAGCCTGACGGCACCCATGACTTCTGCCACCTAAACAAGGTCTCCGAGTTCGACAGGTACCCAATGCCGCACGTGGATGAGTTGCTGGACTGGCTGGGAAGGGCACGGTACATCTCAACTCTAGACCTGACAAAAGGATACTGGCAGGTACCCCTCTCTAAAACCACTAAACCCAAGACTGCTTTCTCTACCCCAGCGGCCACTGGCAGTGCCGACCCTTCCCTTCAGTTTACACGAGGCCCCAGCAACCTTCCAGCGCGTGATGGACGTCATCTTATGGCCACACCAGACCTACGCGGCAGCCTATTTAGATGATATCGTCATCCACTTGGAGACCTGGGAGGACCACCTGGAGCGATTGTGGAGGTGCTGTCCAGACTCCGAGGGCTGGACTCACAGCCAACCCCAGGAAATGTCATCTGGCGCTCTTCGAGGAAAGTACCTGGGTTTCCAAGTCGGAGGGCCTCATCCGGCCCCAGGAGAAGAAAGTGGAAGCCGTGCGGAATTCTCCCAGGCCCCTCCCAGGGTTGGCGGGCTACTATAGGTGTTTCATCCCTAACTTCTCCTCTTTAGCTGCCTCCCTGATAGACCTGACAAGGAAGGGGCAGCCCAAGAAGGTGAACTGGACATCCGCCACAGAGAGCCTTCCAGGAAATCAAGACGGCGCTGATGTCAGAGCCAGTACTCGAGCCCCGGACTTCAACTGCCCCTTCCTGTTGCAGACGGATGCTTCCGATACGGGTCTGGGAGCCATCCTGTCCCAGGTCCAGGAGGGAGAGGAGCCTTATACACCAGCTGAAAGCTTACTCCGGCCGAGAGAAACTATGTTCAGCGTCGACCTGGAAACCGGCAGGAGCACCCGGACATGCCCATCACAGGCTGATCCGTCCCAGCTGCTCCCCATTACCAGCCAGGCATAAAAGGCCACGGGGCACACCATGAACAGAGCATTGCATCCATTAGCTGAGAGTAACGTTTCTTCTCTTGTCCCCAATAGAAAGCAGCGTGTGACCGATCAGCCACCAATTCAAGGCACGGATCCACTGCACCAGGTGGAAGGAAGATAAAGAAAGAGCACCTCAACACCCCACACTACTTGGACACTGACCAGCACACATATTATTCATTCCTTGTGAAATAAATACACCCTCCAGGGTCTTTATTGGAGCTCTCCTTGTCGTGTGTTTCTTCACCCTGTCACAGATGCCATTAAAATTACATCCTAAATGACATCATAATGGTATTATTGATAATCAATAACTTACCTTCATACTCCTAAACACATTTTAAACATTTAGAATATTTGCCTTCTCAATTCTATGGCTGAGGAGTAAAATTAATTTTAAATATTCTTTTCAAGACATGACAAAAAGTGTCTCCAAGTTAAAAACAGATACTTTTAAGATGAAAATGATATTAAATTATCATCATAACTAGTAGTATAACTAGTTACAATATCAAATTCTACTTACTGTTTATGTTTTATTGTTCTGTGTAGGGATGTGATTGTTTTGCTGTTATTATTATTATTATTATTATTATTATTATTAAGTGCTGCACAAATTACCTCCCATGTTGTTTACAAAGTTACTGCAGGTTGTGCAACATACAATGTACAGTGTGTACATCACTGTGAATTTAAGCAAACTGCAAGTATTATTTTTAGTGAAATAAATGCAGCAGAAAAGTGCACCTTTGGAATAAAAATAAATAAATCATGTAGGATTAAAATACTGTTAAAATGCTATAGGAATTAAATTTAAAAAATCTCCACATTCGAATGCAAAACCTTTTAGCCGTGCGTCAAGCAGCCTCAGACTTTACAGCAGGTTTTCCACTTCCAAATGCATGTCAAGCTTTTAAATGAAGAAAGCAGCCTACTCTTTATGATTGATTTTCGGTCCTTTATTAAATATATACATATATACATATACATACACAATCAGTATTTTTTTCTAATTCTTTAAGAATAACTTAACCCTTTTAATGAAATGTGTTGGCCTCAGGAGAGAAGCCAAAAGCCCCTACCACAAACTTAAATTGTGCCTTTCAAATTCCAATATAATTAGAATTTTGATCATATGTAGAAAGTAGAAAATTAAGTAGAAAAGTTTGTTTTTGAGTCATCTTGACAGCCCTACTATGGGATATTTATGTCTTGCCCTATAAGAATCCTATAGGAATGGTTCCCAAATTTAATAGAAATTTAATACTATAGAAATTAGTATACTATACAATTTTTATATAACAATATAACACATAATTGCATTCCTGACCCATTACAAAGCTTTATGGTACCTTCTCAGGTCATTTTAATTAAAACAAATATTATTTTTTCCCTGCAGTTACCCTTGGTCAGATTAAATACATACATACACACACATGAAAACAAAGTTGTTTTATGTTTTGTGAAAAAAAGGCCTTCTCTGTCACAATTGTACTCCTTTGTCTGTTACCAAATGATTGCTATAATATTTCCCACGTTTCCACATGTTTAAAACACAGAGCGCAGCCAGTTACCACAGAGAGGAGAGAGATCAGAGAAGGTGTGCTGAAAAACGGGAGGAATCACAATAATCCCTGAGGGGTGGCTCTGGCGGAGGAACTGAGAGGTGTTTGGCTTGTGTTGCATTCTGGGGGAGTACAGTGTCTCCCAGAAGGAGGCTATAAAAAGACAAAAGAGGCAGCAGGCCATGTGGAGTGACTGTTGAAAGTGAGTGAACACCCACTCCAAATCCCCTGCTACCAGAGATATACACACTCTTATACAAAACACACAATATACAGTGGGCACACATAGAGAGCTGGAACAGTAGAGTCATTAGCGCCCTCTTACTTACATAAGGGATGTAAATAGAGATCAGTGCTCAGCTTTCAGAACATCAGTGGGGAATACGAAACTCACTCACAAGGTCTCACTGCACTTCTCTCTCTCTCTCTCTCTCTCTCTCTCTCTCTCTCACACACACACACACACACACACACTCAAACACACCAACTCTTTTTTTTGTGCATTGAAGTGCTATTTTACAGTTACACCCAGCAAAGCACGTGTTGCTTTAGTAGAGGTATTGCTATGTCCAAAAGATTTTCTGTGTTTAAAAATGTGAACCTTTTTTTTTGGCTTGACGTGTAGAACAGCTATAAAATGAATGCCAGTTTTCATGACCTGGCATTGCTTATCTTTAGTAACTCTAATGTGCAACCAAGAATCAGTTTAACAAAAGATCAGAAAAAAATGCCTACTCATATCACATTCCTAAAATGAACATTATTCTTGTAATTAGTATAATGAAATGTGTCTTTGCTGTTTAAATGTTAAAAAAAACATTTAACATTAACATAAACATTAACATTATTTTCCACATACTGAATATTATTGTTGCTCCTATAAGCCCCGCCTTTCTGAAATGGGTACATTTTCACAAAGCTCATCATTCTAAAAAAGCGAGGTGTGCTCTGATTGGCCAGCTATCCAGTGTGTTGTAATTGGCCGAATACCTCAAGCGTGTGATGGAAATGTTATATACCTTAACAAAGCACAATGCCGTAAAAAATAATAATACACATAAATAAAAGGCATTTCAAATGAGGAATTTGTTGCATCCAGTGTGGACCTTTTTACTAACTGTTACGTGCTTTGGAGTACGCGCGTGTTTTTTTTTTCCCCTCCCTCCTGTCTGCTCTTAGGTTCCTGATTGGATGGGTCAACGGTCGATCATCACTCTATCCCGTTATACATTTCCTAAGTGTTATGATTTGGACCCTAGACTTCTCTCACAGATCGTAACACTAACTATAATACTATCTTTTTTATGCATTGCACCTTGTCACAATGCGTAAACATAACACCACATCTGCCTTTGTGATCAGACAAACAATAAAAAAACAAGCACTACTGTACAATTGTCACACCATCACTTCCGTCTACACCTCCGTCATCAGCCGAAACCACCACCTGGTCACGATCCCATTCACCCGAATACTAATTACCCGCACCTGTAGCCATTCACCAACCACCCTTCAAAACACACTCACGCCAGTCCTTCCATGGCTGATCATAAGGATGCACACCTAGAACTCTGGTCATCATTCTCTCTGCCCGTCTGCCCAACTACCTGTAAGGAGGTGAATCAAAAGCTGTAAATGCAATAAGACTAATCTGAGAAGGGCTATCCAAAGGAACAAAAGGACTTCAAAAGGAGAGTAAACAACATCACCCCCTGTTGCCTTTATGACACCCTCCTTACCTCCGTGTGCCCTCCTTTTGGGTCTCTGAACGTGTTCCAGCCAGGTGTGACCCTGGAGCACGGGAACCTAAACACCAAAAGGTTTTTATAACTACATTTGGGATCTCTTTGTCTGGTCTGAGTATATAAGGAAAGTGACAAAACACAACAAGGCAGGATTCTGTAGCCAGATCGGCCCGTAGTGTGGTGTATGTCCTCATAGACTACACTATGTACTTTTTAAAGACCAGGTATAATGACCTTTTAAGTTTGTTTTATTTTTGTACAGCTGATCAGTTGTGCAAATGTTTATCAATTATACCAATTTGGAAACTATTCTTGCCTGGCAAAAGAAACTTCAATCTTGGTTAACTTATAATATTGTCTGAAATAACTTTTCTAGTAGGTTAGTGACTTCTGAGGTTTTCCGCATTGTTGGCGTGCTAGGGTGAGTCAGATCAACGATCAATGGATGGAGCCAGGGCCACGTTTTTGAGATCTTGACTTCTGGCCACCAAACTGGCTTAGCATGCTATTACTTAGGGAACGCATAAAAAAATTACTCTTTTTGAGTCTATCGAGGAGATGGCTGCATTAAGGTAAGCGATCTACGGGGTAACCTCTGACTAAGACCTGGACTAGCCCAGATGTGTCATGAGTCTGTTCTGGCCAAACAAGGTCTCTCAACGACCCAGACTCCAAACTAGGAAATATTATAGTTAATTAATGATCCAAATTTAATCACAACTAGAGGGATCAGCAGTTACCTTTTAATAAATATAAATAAAATCATGAAAGATTGGAGTCAGATAAAATTATGTATAAGGTCAGTACTATAATTGGAAACACAAAAGATTAATAAATATTAGTGATTTTTAACGAGATGCAAAGAAAAAACCGAACACGTATTGACCTTCGACCAGGGCCTCTGGATTCCATTCTGCAGGAAAAGGGGGACCCTTACATACCCGTCCTGTCTGTCTGCTGGATTGAAACCCGCTCCTGAGATATCTACTGCTATTAAGGAAAGAACCTTTAACTTTCTTCTTTACGTTGTGTATGAATGCTCTCTTTATGTTTGATGTGCTGTCTGAGCGCCGCTACCTTTATTATATTAAAAAAGTTTCCTTTAAATTCATCCAGTGTCTGCTTCCTTGACCAGATCATGACAGATGATCAGCCCCTAAAAAGACACGACAAACGTGGAATATCAGAATGGATTCCCAAGAGGGGCAGCGCCAGACCGGTTCCAAACGTTGGTGCAAGCCCTCCGTGAAGCGCTTAACCCTCCTTCCAAACCCAACTAACCCGATTGCTCGACCGCTACTTTTACAGGACAAGCTACATCCTGTGCGGGCTTTCTCCTACAATGCTCCCTGTACTTAGAGATGCACCCACACCTCTTTCCCTCAGATCAAGGAAAAATAGCTTTTATTATTTCCTCATCGCATAAAGGGGGGACTGTGCTTGTACTGTGGAGCCGTGGATCCTCCTCTGTACTTGTTCCATCCGTCTGCCATTACCTACGGTGAGTGTCACCACTCTAATACCATCTGTTTCAGCCATTCCCCATATTCACGCTAACCTACAATATCATGATCAACTTTCCCCAGTCAAGGTGTTGGTGGATTCGGGCGGCAGGCAACTTCATCTCGTCTCGCTGCCTGGCTGGCCTTAATATACCCCGACTCCGAAATCCCACGATATATAAAATCACCAACATCCAGGGCAAAACCCTTGGAAACGGTATGGTGCGTCATATCACACCACCCCTTTCTCTTTGAATCGGCGCTCTCCATGTGGAGGCCATCACCTTGCTCATGTTGGAGGAGGCTACCGTAGATGTGGTACTCGGCCGTCCTTGGCTGGAACGACACCAACCCATCACGAACTGGAAAACCAGTGAAATCCTCCAGGGTCAAGCTTGCCACCATAACTGTCTTCCTCCTATCAATAAATCACCGTCCCTTCCATGCCAATCCACCACTGTCGAAAGCCCAGAAACTCACTCCGTTATGCCCATTCCACACGAATACCACAACTTCAGGGATGTCTTCAGTAAGTCTGCTGCCACGAATCTACCTCCTCACCGTCCCTGCGACTGTGCCATAGACCTGCTACCTGGAGCCAAACTACCCAAGGGTCAGGTGTATCCTCTTTCGGTTCCGGAGAGAGAAGCCATGAAGGAATACATCCAGGAGGTTCTCAAACAAGACTTTATTTGCCCATCCACCTCATCTGCCGCGTCCAGTTTCTTCTTCGTCGCCAAGAAGGACGGAGGGCTGAGGCCATGCATTGACTACCGCATGTTGAATGAGCAGACAGTTAAGTTTGCTTACCCATTACCCCTCGTCCCGGCCACCTTAGAGGAACTGCGGGAAGCTAAGGTGTTTAGCAATCTTGATCTGAGAAGCGCGTACAACCTGATTTGAATCCGCAGAGGAGACGAATGAAAAACTGCCTTCATCACTCCCTCCGGACACTACTAATTCTCATATATTCACCCAACCTGTCAGCACACCGTCGTCACGTCACCCAAGTCCTACAACGTCTCCGACAACACCACCTCTGCTTAAAAGATGAGAATTGTGAATTCCATCAGTCTACCATCCACTTCCTCGGGTACATCATCACTCCCACGGGTGTCAGCATGGACCCCAAGAAAATAGAGGCAGTACGTAACTGGCAGATACCCACATCGGTCAAGCAACTTCAAAAATTTCTGGGTTTTGCTAACTTTTACCGTCGATTCATTTCCAGATATAGTAGTATTCCGGCACCTCTCACCTCCCTTCTCCGACAGAAACCCAAGAACCTTCCCTGGAACCCGAAAGCTCAACAAGCCTTTACTCAGCTGAAATCTGCCTTCTGCTCGGCCCCAGCCCTCACTCATCCTGATCCCAATTGGCCATTAAATGCGTCGAAGTGGGCGCGGCACAAAGTGTCCTCCATCCATGCGCCTTTTTCTCTAAAAAGCTGTCCCTGGTGGAGCAGAATTACGATGTGTGAATCGGGAATTGCTGGCTATCAAATTGACCTCGAAAGAATGGCAGCACTGGCATAAAGCATCAGTTCATAACCGATCATAAAAATTTGCAATACCTCAGGAAGCCATACGCCTGAACCCTTGTCAAGCCCGATGGGCCTTATTCTTTACACAGTTTAACTTCAAAATCTCCTATAGACCCAGCCACAAGAACCTCAAAGCCGATGCCCTTTCTCGTATCCACCAGTCAGTCCCAGCTCCAGAAGATCCCGAGCCCATTTTACCAACCTCAATGTTCCTGGTGCCCATTTAATGGTCTCTGGACGACCAAATCCGACAAGCCACAACCACCAAACCTGCTCCGCCAGGAGGTCCAGCAGGGAAGGTGTATGTACCATCAACGCTCCGCTTGACCCTTCTGGACTCAGTCCATACATCTCTGGGATCGGGGCATCCAGGTAGCTACCGGACCCTCTCACTCCTCCAAAATCGCTACTGGTGGCCCCACATGGCCTGGGATGTTGGTCGATATGTGAAGGGATGTTCAGTTTGTGCCATCAGTTCCACTCCCTGTCGTCTACCAGAAGAAAAGCTCTTACCACTACCCATTCCACGCCGAAACTGGTCTCACTTAGGCATTGACTTTGCTACAGATCTCCTACCGTCCAATGGATATACCACCATCCTCGTGGTTGTAGACCACTTTTCCAAATCGTGCAAACTAATTCTTCTCCACGGTCTACGCACGGCCATGGGAACAGCAGAAGCTCTATTTCACCAGGTGTTCCAACACTTCAGTCTCCCGAAGACATAGTCTCTGACCAAGGAACCCAATTCACCTCCCGGCTCTAGAAAAGCTTCTTCCACCTCCTGGGGGTCTCTGTAAGTTTATCTAGGGGGGGTTGGTAATCCTTCCACGGCTGATCATAAGTACACACACTGTTGGACCGAAACCTGCTCCTGAGATACCTAATGCTACTAAGGAAAGAACTTTTAACTTCCTTCTTTATGTTGTGTAGGAATGCTCTCTTTATGTTTGACGTGCTTGTCTGAGCGCCGCTAACTGAGTTTATTATATTAAAAGAAAGTTTCCTTTAAATTCATCCAGTGTCTGCTTCCTTGACCAGATCGTGACAACAATGTTCAAAACTTGTGTCTGAATAGCAGTATATCCTGGAAATAAGTGCCAGACTGTGATTGCAAAATTGGAAACAGCCTGTGAGAAACGCCAGCATAGGTTACTTTAGCAAGTTCAGGAATCAGTCCTGTGTAAAATGTGCTGCTCTGAGAGTTGGGTTGAACTGTTTTGGAACAGTGTTGTAAACCCAGGTAAAAAACAAGTACACTTCCATAATGTAATTAAAGTGCTCTATTTTTGTGCATTAATTTTGTACTTAACATACTAAAAATGATTCTTTAGTACTTAAAATAAACTTAAGATCTTAATTGTACTCAACTGTGCTATTTTGAAACACCATGAATATGATCCAAAATGCACTTTTAACATACAATATTTGTTTTTAAAAACGTATTTATTTACCACTTCTAGCACACTTGAAACCATCTTTCATACAATAGTACACTCAAGTGGTACACAATAGTGCTGAAAGTGGTAACTAAATATATTTTTTAAATTCAAAAGGTAGTATGTTAAATGTTAATTTTAGTTCATATTCATGGTGTCTCAAAATAGCACATTTGAGTACAATTAAGATCTTAAGTTTATCTTAAAAAGTACTAAAGAATAATTTTTTGTAGTTTTATTACGTACAAAATTAGTGTGTGCAAAATAGAGCACCTTAAGTACATTATGGAAATTTACTTTTTTTACCTGGGAATACAACTTAACCACTGATTTCTAGTTTTGTTCTCTTTTTGAAGCTTCAACTAAGTTTATTTTTCACATCGAAACTGTGTCTCCATGACATGGCACCAGTGGCAGCAACAACATTACAGTGGGAATAATATTTCCATTGTCTTTCTTTGTGTAAACATTTACACTGTGTTATGCAAATAAACCCACACAGTGATGTAGATATGTGGAAGTCTGTTTAAACAAGGTGTTTTAGGAAGGTGTACTCGAAATTTGTTATAAATATCATCTCTTTGGGTTTGACACTTTAGTGTTTTCATCTTTAGTATCTAAAACATTACATGAATTTGGCACCAAAAATTACATTTTAAATAATACATTTCAATTATAAGGAAACAGTGTATGTACATTCAGCAGTCACAGGGAATGCCCGTGACTTTTAGCCATTTTAGATATTTGCTCGAGCACTCTGAATAAGAAAACCAAGATATTTGAACTCAGTGATTTTCTTCAGTTGCTGTCCGCTGACTCGGATCGTACTGTCAGTCTGGACCCTGCACTATGTACTCGAGACTGAGGCAGGCCTGGCTCAAAAAACCTTAGGCTTAAAGAAAAGTAAATTCATGTCTGTATGGTAGAATACAGAAGAAGGTTCAATACTCTTCAGCAATTAAAAAACAATGAAGCACAATTGTTAGTTTATGTAAAAACATTTTTGCTTAGTATGGTTAAACTGGATCATCATGGGTCTGCTGCAAAGACATTGGTAAATAATGGGATTAGATACATTACTATTGACCTTTAATTATTGCATGTTTGTACATTTCTTTGCAAGTGAGATGAATTGTGAAGAATCTAAGACAAGCGATCTCCTTCACCTTATTTTTCTGTCTCTGGGTTTGTCAAAGGCATGGCTCATCCCCCAACAGTTCACCGAGGTTAGTATCCACCAGTAACAAATAGATGAGCACACTGTCGCACGCCAGGGTGAGACCAAGCAGGAGCCCACAGCTCTGTGTGTCGCCACCGCAGTGCAGGCCACCAAATTGTTACCAAAGATGACATTGTAATGCCTAGCCAGCAGAGGAAGCCCTCACCAAAGTACTAGAAGTACTCCACTCTGCCTTCTTCTACTGTCATTTCCTGTTTAGGATTTAGCCCTTGTCTTTACGTTTATGATTATTGCCCTTGCGTTCAATAAACAACCGGTTACGGCTCCCTATTTGGTCGGCAGCTAGGGATATTTGGGAGGTAACATTTGAAATTTAAAAGAAAATAAACATTGTTCGGCTACTGCTGCTTTTTGCTTTAGAAGTGTGGTGTGTAATTAAACAGGCAGAGGCAAATCGTTTCCGATTTTTGTTTAGTGAAAAATTTCACCGTAACAAACTACTCCCAAACCAACAATAATAATAACAACAACAACAACAACCAGAATAAACCAACCCCAAAATACCTTTAAACCCAGAAATACCTATATACAAATTATATACAAAATAAATTGACAACATAAGCGAGGGACAAGAGCGGTGCTGAAAGAAAAGAAAGTAATAAAACAAAACCCTCTAACAACAATCAAGCTAATTTAAACAAAGAAAAGAAAGTAACATCTTCAGCGTAGAACGCCACTAACTAACAAATATAAATACAACGTTGCACCCGCTCACTAACTAGTGATTAAACAAATGTTACCCTGTGTGTTGCGAGATGTACGTCACGTGACATGCTCAGCTAGTCCCATCACTATACGTCGAGTTAGGACAAAATTCAACTCAGACAACAGTGGCTAGTCACAGCACGAATGCAGTTCAATAGTCTAGTTCTCACAAAACAAAAGAGAAACAACTTAACACACGGTAATTAACCAAACAGAATCAAAATGGAAGCCAATAAAGCAAAACGTGGGAGAGCAACAACCAAACACAAATCGCTCTCCTCCATTTCACGTGTCATCCGGGTCTTTATACGAGACAGTTGACATCCGATTGGCTACAGGTGTAATGCAATTGATGAAGATCGACAGTCGTGTTGTCCAATCACAGATCCTGTGAGATGACAGTAGAGAGAGAGAAAGACATGGAAAAAAAAAAAAACAACCCTCCCAGGACTATACGGACGTAACACCCTCATCCTTAAAAAGCAAACATATAATGTTTGATAGAACCAAGGTAGAAAGCAATCTTCAAACACGTGACAGAGCATCTGCCACAACATTATCTGTACCCTTCTTGTACCGAATCTCGAGATTGTAGCTCTGAAAAATAAGAAACCGTCTCATCAATCTTTGATTTTGGTTACGCATACGGGTAATAAAGGTTAACGGGTTGTGGTCAGTGTAAACAATCACAGGACAAGTAGAAGAACCAACATAAACTTCAAAATGTTGAACTGTCAACAACAAAGCCAAAGCTTCCTTCTCGATTGTTGAATAATTACGTTGACTCCTACTAAACTTCTTAGAGAAGTAACAAATCGGGTGATCGATTCCATCTTTATCCTCCTGGAGGAGAACAGCACCGGCTCCGACGTCACTTGCGTCAACCTCCAATTTGAATGGTGACGAGAAATCTGGAGCCGCGAGGACAGGCTCACTACACAACAACACCTTAATATTCTCAAATGCAGTTTGGCATTCACGTGACCAAACAAACGGTTCAACAGGACTAAGTAAAGTAGTTAAAGGTGTAGCAACTGTAGAAAAGTTTCGACAAAAGCATCGGTAATAACCGGCCATACCTAAAAATCTACGCAGCTCACGTCGAGTCTTAGGCACAGGAAAATCATTTATAGCTGAAATCTTAGCCATTACAGGGCGTACTTGTCCATACCCTACCTGTTTACCTAGGTAGGTCACTGTAGCCTTACCGATTTCACATTTGGCTAAATTCAACGTTAATGAAGCTTCCTGTAAGCGTTTAAAAACAGTTTCTAGAAGTGTTACGTGCTCAACCCAGCTCTGGGAGTAAATTACGAGATCATCAAGGTAAGCGTTACAATTTGGAACATCAGCGAGAACCAAATTTACCAACCTCTGAAAGGTGGCTGCGGCGTTTCGCAAGCCAAACGCCATAACCTTGTATTGTAGGAAACTGTCTGGCGTTACGAAGGCGGAAATTTCAGATGCTCTAGAAGTTAATGGGACTTGCCAGTACCCTTTGAGTAAATCCAACTTGCTCACAAATCTGGCAGAGCCCACACTGTCCACGCAGTCCTCCAACCTAGGCATGGGAAAACAGTCAGGAACTGTTACAGCATTAACACGCCTATAGTCAGTACAAAAACGTGCTGAACCATCGGACTTCTGTACTAAGAGACATGGTGAACTCCATGAACTAATACTAGGACTAGCCAAACCTTTCTCCAACAGATACTTTCTCCAACAGATACCTCTTTTTTCATTATAGTTCTTTTAACCGAGTTAACTCTGATATAGGTGATGCTCAGCCGATCAGACAGCACCCTTATAGAGTTAACTCGGTAAGGGTGCTGTCTGATCGGCTGAGCATCACCTATATCAATGTCATGCTGCAAAACATTGGTAAGTGTGGGTACATCACCCAATATAGAAGAAAACCTGCTAAGAAGTTTAATAACATCCTCTTTCTGATCTGTATTAAGATGTGCTAAGAAACTTGACAAATTTGCTAGGGTTTCAGAATTAGTCAGTCGGGCAGACAGTAATGGAGCATCGGTCTCCCGGTCTTCAAAGTCAGTTTGCTGCTCCAAGGATAGGCTTGTGTCACACACAACCCCTACTGAATGAACAGAAACCTTTTCCTTTTTGTCCAACTTCCTATCATCTCTGCTATGGTACATTTTTAACATGTTAATATGACATACCCGTTTTTGACGTTTCCTGTCTGGTGTATTCAATACATAATCGGTTTCTCCCCTCCTCTCCAAGATCTCATAAGGGCCTGAAAAGCGTGCTGTTAAGGCAGATCCAGGAACAGGAAGTAGAACTAGCACCCGGTCACCCACTGCAAAAGATCTGTTAACTGCAGATTTATCATACCATCTTTTCATCTTATCCTGAGCTTTGGTCAATGATTCACGAGCTAGTTTACAAGCCTGCTGAAGACGATCATGGAATTTACTCACATAATCTAACACGTTTATCTTTTTAGAGTTCTCAATACCTAACGTCCTTTCTTTCAAGACTTTTAGTGGTCCTTTCACGACGTGACCAAACACCAACTGTGACGGACTGAACTTAAGAGACTCTTGCACTGTATCGCGGATCGCAAATAAAAGCAAGGGAACGCCTTTATCCCACTCAGACCCTGTCTCAATACAGTACTTCCTAAGCATTGCTTTTAGTGTTTGGTGGAATCTCTCCAATGACCCCTGACTCTCTGGATGATAAGCACTAGCTACGCGATGAGTAATATCGAGTGATTTAAAAACTTGAGTGCACAGTTTAGATAGAAAGTTAGTTCCTTGGTCGGTCTGAACGATTCTTGGTAAACCAAAAGTTGTAAAGAACTTGGTTAAAGTTTTTACGACTGCCCGAGCTGTAATTTTACGGAGTGGAATGGCTTCTGGATATCTGGTAGCTGTACACATAACAGTCAATAAAAACTGGTTACCAGACTTGGTCTTAGGTAAGGGAGCCACACAGTCTACAATCACATGCTCAAAAGCGTCGCCTATGACAGGAACTGGAATTAAAGGTGCTGGTGGAATCGTCTGGTTTGGTTTCCCAGCATATTGGCAAACATGACACGTCTTACAAAACTGCACAACGTCACGCTTCAAACCATACCAAAAGAAGTGTTGTAAAATACGGTTGTATGTTTTTGTCACTCCTAGGTGCCCTGACAGTACATGATCATGTGCCAATGATAGTACCTGCTGACGAAAATCTGAGGGAACCACCACTTGATACGCAACATTCCACTCATCATCGGTAGTGTTACTTTTATGCCAACGCCGTATTAGGAGTCCATCTTTTATGATAAACGAGACATTCTCTAGTTCTGGTTTCTCCACTAATTTAAAACACTTCACAAGTGAAACGTCTTTCTTCTGAGCCTCAATTAATGCCTCACGAGTCACTGCTAAGTTCAATGGGTCGCTCACTACGACCTTACTCACCTTGTCACTGACATAAGACTGAACATTAGGCCTTTCTTCTGCCTCCTGAGCTAAACATAAGAAAGAGTCAGATAAAGACACCTCATTAGTTCTCTTGGCTTGTGCACGTGTAACCACACAAGCTGTAAAAGCATTTGGGTATCTCTGAGACAATTCATCAGAGCTAGTCTCTGTTGACACAGAATCTACTACTTCAAGTGAAGGCACTACCTTTTCTCCAGCCAAATCGTTACCTAAAATAAAGGATACGCCTTTTACTGGTAACACTGGACGTACTCCTACCTCTACCAAACCAGACACCAAGTCTGTTTGCAGGCAAACGCGATGAACTGGGACTTTCATAATGTCCATGCTGAAGCTCTGGACCAGCCTACTAGATCCAACCGAGGTCTTATCTGAAAAAGGTAAAACGTCAGCACATATGTCGACTTTATTTTCAGTTTGCTCATGATGATCGTTCTGGGTAGAAATATTCACAAATGCAACCTCTTTCGTCTGGGACTGCCGTTTACGTTTTAAAGACAAACATTCTGCAATCACGTGTCCTTTCTTATGACAGTAAAAACAGTCTCTCATTTCTTTGGGTACTAAACTTGATTTAGTCTGCTGAACTTTCACTGGTGATTTTACATAATTTTTCTCAAGAACTACTGATGAGCTACTAAAAACATTTCTGTGTGTAAGCACAAATTCGTCTGCAAATACAGCTGCCTGAGACACGTTTGCCACTTTTTGTTCGTTTAAATACAGAACCATTCTTTCCGGAAGACATTGTTTAAAATCTTCAAGTAACACGAGTTCTCTCAGTGAAGTAAAATCCTCTGCTTTACTAGAAGTGCACCATCTATCAAAAAGAATACACTTGTCTCGAGCAAATTCAACATAGGTTTGGCTGGCGTTTTTCCTACGAGAACGAAATTGCTGCCTATATGCCTCTGGAACTAGTTCGTAAGCTTTAAGTACAGCTAGTTTTACTACATCATACTTAAGGCTGTCTTCTAAAGACAAAGTTGAATAAACCTCCAAAGCTTTACCAGCCAATTTGCATTGCAATAACAGTGACCAGACTTCTTTTGGCCAATTCAGGGAAGTCGCGATCTTTTCAAAAGCGTTAAAATAACTGTCCACTTCCGACTCACGAAAATTCGGCACTAAAGCTATGTGCTTGCCCACATCAAAAGTGGTTGAACTCGAATTAGCCGAATTATCACTTACCTAGTTGAAGTTTCGCTGTACAGAGGAACCTGCTGCAATTTTTGCCGCCTCAATATCCAACTGTCTGAGCTTAACTTCCTTATCGGCTTCAATTTCAAGCTTGCGGACTTGTAGACGCAGATCTAGCTCTGCTTGGTGGGCTTGTGCTCTTTCTTGAGCCTCTGCACGGATTCGTGCGAGTCGCACTTTCAACTGTGCCTCCCCTAACGACTTAGGAGTGCCTAAGGAAAAAGGTTCAAAAGGTGAAAGAGTTGCCCCAACTTTAGCCTCCGCCTCGGTTTCGGCTAACTCACCTTCCCTTCCGCCTTAAAGCTTAAAACACCCAATTCAATTAGGCGATCGATCAAATCCGCCTTAATTTTCTTTTTTAATAATTGTTTTGAAATCGTAATTCGGAAGTGGTCCGCTATAATTAACAGATCATCCTTCCTGCATTTGTCTATCGCCTCAAATGAGGGATTATCAATGAAATTCTGTAAGTTAAACGCCATCAAACCTTAATACGATGTGCTACAATGTACTAAATTGCTCAACTCCACGTTTACACAACTGCTTGAGAGAAGAAAAAAAAAAAAAAACACACACACACACACCTCACTCTTCAGCAATCAGAGCCATCACTGCTTTTTAGGACGAGCCCCCAATTATGTTACGGCTCCCTATTTGGTCGGCAGCTAGGGATATTTGGGAGGTAAAATTTGAAATTTAAAAGAAAATAAACATTGTTCGGCTACTGCTGCTTTTTGCTTTAGAAGTGTGGTGTGTAATTAAACAGGCAGAGGCAAATCGTTTCCGATTTTTGTTTAGTGAAAAATTTCACCGTAACAAACTACTCCCAAACCAACAACAACAACAACAACCAGAATAAACCAACCCCAAAATACCTTTAAACCCAGAAATACCTATTTACAAATTATATACAAAATAAATTGACAACATAAGCGAGGGACAAGAGCGGTGCTGAAAGAAAAGAAAGTAATAAAACAAAACCCTCTAACTAACAACAATCAAGCTAATTTAAACAAAGAAAAGAAAGTAACATCTTCAGCGTAGAACGCCACTAACTACGCTAACTAACAAATATAAATACAACGTTGCACCCGCTCACTAACTAGTGATTAAACAAATGTTACCCTGTGTGTTGCGAGATGTACGTCACGTGACATGCTCAGCTAGTCCCATCACTATACGTCGAGTTAGGACAGAATTCAACTCAGACAACAGAGGCGAGTCACAGCACGAATGCAGTTCAATAGTCTAGTTCTCACAAAACAAAAGAGAAACAACTTAACACACGGTAATTAACCAAACAGAATCAAAATGGAAGCCAATAAAGCAAAACGTGGGAAAGCAACAACCAAACACAAATCGCTCTCCTCCATTTCACGTGTCATCCGGGTCTTTATACGAGACAGTTGACATCCGATTGGCTACAGGTGTAATGCAATTGATGAAGATCGACAGTCGTGTTGTCCAATCACAGATCCTGTGAGATGACAGTAGAGAGAGAGACATGGAAAAAAAACAACCCTCCCAGGACTATATGGACGTAACAAACCACATATGGATTCTCCCCCGTTATACGCCTCCTCCTTACAGAATACTTTGCCTCCTTCGAATCCAGCGAAGGTTACCAACCTGCAAGTGTAACGTTATTTACACTTCACGTCATTTTAATTATTTGGTTAACTATTCCTTCAACTTTAGACATGACTGGTATCAAATATCATTCATTCTCATCCAAAATGTTATTACTATACACATGATAGAACCTTGGTTTCTGATTGGCCATGCTATTAAAATTATTCATATAACTCATGTTAAGTGGCTGTTATTATTGCCCAGCATTGACAACAGCTGACATGGACGATTTTCTGCACATAATGAGATGTAGATAGTCTTGCTATAATAGTACATTTTCACTGCATTCATGTAATAAATAAGGGATCTGGTTTTGAGAGAAATAAGTATTAATAGACATATAATAGACAAAACACAACACAAATGCGCGGTTGCTCTCTTGGAGCAAAACACACCCAGGCTGCATTTCAGGATCCTCAGATCCTTAGTTTACCACTCTTAATAATATGACAACATAATTATTGCAAGCAAATGTCCATGGTCTTTATCAAAAACATTCTTTGAAAGATCAGGCCGTACTCTTCCCTTCAACGTGTTCAAAAGAATAGTTTACTTCTGTCATGCCGCATACCAATGTCGATTAGGGGATTGCACAGCAATCTAACAAAGCAAGTCAACACTCTTATGGCAATGTACAGAGTAAGATGATAAAATTAGATGAAGATTTTGAAATTCCAAATTGATCCCAATATTTATTCAAACCATGTGGTTCCACTCATGTTAAACGAAACATAATCCTTAATAAAGTTTGCTACCTGTTAATGCAAAAAATAAAATTAAAAATAAGAGTTATGAATAACACTCAGCTGAAATCACTTTTATAGGTTTTATCGTGTTTGACCCTGTGATTTGGTACAATTAGGATTTCCAAAAACACATTGTAAAAATTATTTTACTTTAGTACTGCTTAAGATAAACGTCTGCTTAAGATAAACTGCTAAAAGATCATCTAAGTGTACTCAACTGTGCTATTTTGAGACACCATGAATTTGGACTAAAATGCACTTTTAATGTACTATCTTTTTATTTTTATATGTATTTAGTTACCACTTGTAGCATTGTTTCAAGTGTGCTGAAAGATATGGTCAAAGCAGGCAAACTTGAAAACACAGCAAACTGAAATATCAGGGGCAAATCAACAACAAAATCCAGAAATAGGCAGAGGTCGGGTCAGGCAGCAAACAGTCAAAAATCCAAAGACAGACAAAGTCAAGTCCAGAGAATATACACAAAACAAACAAGGGCTATGCTAATTGCAATGCTACATGCCAGTGAAAGGTCTGCTTCAGAATTTATAGTCAACAAACAAGAAACAGTAGCAGAGAAAGCGATCACAGTTTGTGCAGAGGGACCTTTAAAGTTTAACCAAAATTATGTCACTATGACCCTCTAGCTATAAATTAATCATTGCATTCACATCTGGTCATGTTGAACATATCTTGGATTATAATAAACCACTTATAAATTGACCTGATTGACTCTGAATGACAAATATGACTTAAAAATGCATATAGGGATATATGTGTTAAAAACTACAGCACAAAACAATATCTGTATAATTTAATTTAATAGTTTATCTCATGACAGCAATATAAAATAAATGACATCTCTTTTGTGGATCAGAATGTCTTCAAAGATTCTCGGTACTCTGTTCTTGAAGAGTCTTAGTAGCCTGTTCTTAAAGAAGAACTATCCTGAAGTAAAAGATGAAGTTCCATCTCTCTTCCTGAAGAGCCTGTAGTCCTGTTATTCTGTTTATGTTGAAACTGTATGATAAGGCTCGAACTTCTCAGCAAATTTCTCGAAGGTCAATGACAGACATTGATATCCCAAAACATAAAAACAAAGGAATAAAAAAAATAAGAATGAAAAAACAAGATTGCTTGAGCTTCGTTGGAATTGTTTTGACTCAAATATGACCTTGATAGATAAAGAAAGACCATAGAGGCCATTTGACCGACTAAACTGTATTCCTGTGAAAACTAATCATCATAGTCCCCCACTCGCCATATCAGCATCATGAGGTTGGCCCCCAAGTCACTAAAATACAAGGTTCTTCCTCATGACTCCTCCTTACAGCATTTCGCCAGTTCTCATTCAAAATTAATGAGCAACCTTACAATGTCTAAAATGTATGCATTTAATTTGGCCTAGTAGCTCTACATATCCTGCATCTGGCTAATAATAAACTGTTATTTGGCACAATTTGTCCTTATTTGTCCCCCCTCTGAAGGCAGTGTCCATGAATCCTAAACCCTGAATTTGAACCTTTTACATTAATATAAAAGCCTAATAAATGCAGTAAAATTCCCTCTTTAAATCAGAAACTGTAGGCATTCACACAGATGTGAACACACGTCAACATATATCTGCATAAGAAGAGTTTATTACAATAGGGAAGAGTGTAGTCTCAAAATTAAAGATGAAAGATGCAAAATAATGCCAGCAGAGGTCACTCATACTTCATTAAACAAAAACAGACATTTATTACTGATTGTTTAAGTTGCTAATAGTGGTTTCTAAGGACGTTGTTTACTGATACACAGAACTACTGAGTGAAGCAGTCATAACTGTGCAGTCATAAATATGTAAGATGTCTTGTCATCTGTGTTTTATTCATGTACACTGGCTTGATATATTCCAGGCCCAAAATGAGCTAATAACTGAAAATGATTTTAGGCTGTGATTTCAAAATAATGCTGAATGCATTATTGTGTGCATAAAAATACAGGTTACTTGATATTTGTTGTATTTAACCAATCTTGTATTCTTAGCCTACTACATTAATTAATCTCATCATAATTATCATTACTGAAATTACAGTAAAGTGGCTGATCAGTGGGTAGGATTAAATAATTACTGTGTGAATAACAAGTGACATGACATTCAAGACAATCTAATTCTATTTCTTTGGCTAAGAATTACTGGTTTTCCTACTCTTGGGAGAAGCTTTCCCTTTTCAGGGGGTTAAAGAGATTAATCATTGTCAATGTGCTTTTTTTAAGACAATAAGCTACAGACTTTTGACAATACCCTACAGAGCACCACTTTGTTCAGTCACATCCCCCCTCACACCCCCCACACCCCATCTACCAATGCCTGTCAAGCTGGTTGCTAGAGCCTGCCTTTCTAAAGGCACCCACTCTGCTCTTCCCTGCTTGACCTATTATTTGATATTTGACCACTCAGTTGCAAGACACTTGCACTTTGGAGCTCAAATGTCACTGAGGCATCTTGTCAGTTCATAGACACTGATCGCTGACAAGCAAATTTTCTTTTGTGTGTTACAGTGCATGAAATACTAAGGGGCAGTGGCTATGTCACCACAGGCCATGGTAAAAATGGAGAAGCAACAACCTAAAATATATGGTGTTTAGGTATGCCAATTTCTGTAATTTCATAAAGGTCAGTGGATAATCCTCAGACTAATATTTCAGAAGCTGAACTGAGGAGCTGAAACTGGATCTGAGGAATACTGTAAGTATATCTGTGTGAAAGGATGGGGCAATGTCTTTAAATATGTTTGCCTTGTGCAAATGGAAATGGAATTGTACAGCATAGCAGTAGCATAATTTCAGTTTTTTTTGTAGCTCCTTCAAAGACTGCAACTAAATTTGTGTCTTCTGTGAAGCTGACATGGAGAAGTGGGTGCTCAGTGAACCATGGCTTGGCTGCCATGAAATGACAGGAATCATTGGCATACATTTCAAACAGCTTGCTGGATCCCATTAAAGTGCCACACACTCCAATTTAAAATGGACAAGAAGGAATCCACTTTGATAGATTCAGACTAAAATGGATTATTGATCACCCGGCATTAATTGCAACAGAATATGTGTGTGTGTGTGTAAATATATATATATATATATATATATATATATATATATATATATATATATTATATATATATATATATATATATATATATATATATATATATATATATATATATATATATATATATATATATATATGAGTCAGAATAATATGTATAAAATATAAATATAAAAATGTAAAAATCAATTCACACAAACACTTTATTAAAATACTTCCAATTCATTTGGCTTTTTCATTTAGTAAAACGTAAAAAAACAACAAAAAAAAACAAATAGACCAATAATAAGTTCCAAGTCATGTCAAGTCACCACTATTTATATAGCACATTTCACAAGGCTTAACCTTCTCTTCTAGCCAGATAAACAAGCAGTTTAAATTTAGGCGGCAGCAGAGTCAGATTGTGCAGAGGCTGCAAACTGATTTTCTACGCAGCTACTTAGAAAATTGGAGCTACATTAAGGGTGTGCTCACACTAGGCATTTGAACTTCTGCAGTGGATGTGCAGAACTATAATGTGATTAGAGCTCGCTCAAGTATTGAGGAGCTAAACCATTCAGGGCTTTTTAAGTAATTAACAAGATATTAAAATCTATTTGATGTTTGATAGGGAAACAATGCATGTTGACAGAATCGGGCTAATATGATCATACTTCCTAGTTCTAGTAAGGACTCTAGCTGCTGCATTTTGGATCATTTTGGAGTTTGTTTATCAAGCGTGCAGAACAACCACCCAATAAAGCATTACATTAATCTAACCTCGAGGTCATAAACTCATGAATTAACATTTCTGCATTAGACTGCATTAGGAATAATTTGGATATATTTTTGAGATGGAAAAAACTGTTTTACAGATGCTAGAAACATGGTTTTCAAAGGAAAGATTGCAGTCAAACTAGGTTCCTAACTGATGATGAAGAATTAACATGGCAGCCATCAAGAGTTAGATAGTGTTTTGGATTATTATATGTTGGGTTTTTAAGTCCAATAATTAGCACCTCGTTTTTTTCTCAATTTAGCATTAAGAAGTTACTCATCATCCAGTTTTTTATATCGACTGTGTATTCTATTATTTTCTATGTTTGGAGTGTATCACTGGGCTATGAAGAAATACAGCTGAGTATCATCAGCATAGCAGTGAAAGCTCCTGATAAACACAATGCCTCCTGATAATATCTCCCAGAGGTAACGTGTAAAAACTTTTTGGTCCTAATACTAAACCTTAATGAACTCCATATTTCACTTGTGAACGATATGATACCTTCTCGTTTACTGCTACAAACTGACAGTGGTCAGATAAATACAATTTGAACCATGTTAAGGCGCTTCCACTAATGCCAACATAGTTTTCTAGTCTATTTAAAAGAATGTTATGATTGAAAGGGTCAAATACTGCGCTACAATCTGATAGCACTAATAAAAAGATACAAAGATTGAAAATCCTTGCAGATACCATTTGTCTCTAAGAATAATTATAGTTGTAAGGATACTACCTTTTCTTGTATCTTTGACAGAAAAGGGAGATTCAAGATTGGTATGTAATTTACTAAATCTTTGTGGTCAAGATGTGGTTTCTTAATGAGAGGCCAATTTGAAATACAGCCAATTTGAAGGTTTTGGGGACATATCCTAATGACAATGATGAATTAATAATGGTCAAAATGCAATACTGTGGTTGGAGTTGTAGAATAAGGTCATGCAGAAAAGGCATCAATGTGTGCTTAATTAGCTCTAATAAATGGATAGTATTCTAGTAATATGTTTTCTAATAAGCAACTAATAGGTGTAATCGTAAAATAAAGTGTTACAGAAGTTTGTTTGAAATTATTTGCAAATTTAAAAAATAAATATATATAAGAAAATTCACGTGTACATAAATAGTCACAGCCTTTTCTCAATACTTTGATGAGGAACCTTCAAGTGTTTTGAGTATGATGCTACAAGCTTGGCATACCTATTTTTGGCCAGTGTCTCCAATTCTTCTTTGCAGTACCTCTCAAGCTCCATCATGTTGAATTGGTAGCATCAATTTTCAATTTTTTTTTCATTCTCTGTAAAGATGTTCAATCAGGTTTAAGTCTGGACTCTGGCTGGGCCACTCAAGAACATTTATCAAGAGTTTTATCACAGCCACTCATTTATCTTGGCTGTGTGCTTAGGGTTGTTGTCCTGTTGAAAGATGAACCTTGTTCCAAGTCTGAGGTTCTGAATCATTATCATTTTAATTTTTTGGTGCATCAAGCATTTCTTCTACTTTGAAGAGTCCCTGCCACTGAAATACAGCCCCACAGCATGATGATACTACCAGTACACTTTACTTTTGGGATAGTACTCTGCTGGTGATGAGCAGAGCTGGTTTCCTTCAAACTTGAAGCTTGTAATTGAGGTTCATCAAAACAGATACTCTAGTTTCTCAGATACTGATGGTTCTTTAGGTGATTTCTTTTTTTTGCAAATGCCAAGCATGCTTTCAGGTGTCTTCACTTAGGAGAGGATTGAGTTTATTGTCATAATGCCCATGTCCTTCTGTAGGTTTCCCCTATCTCCACGTATGAATTGGAAGGTGGAGGATGATCAGATTCTTGCTCAATCTAACCAAGGACCTTCTCTATCATTTGCTCTGTTTGGCCAGGATTCCAGCTCTAGAAAAGAGTCCTGGTTGTTTTATACCTATTCCATAAATAGTCAAAGAGACTACATGCTTCTGTGAGCCTTCAATGCTGCAGAACTTTTTCTGCACCTTTCCCCAGATCTGTCTCTTAGATCTGCTGACAATTCCTTGAACTTCATGGCTTGGTTTTTGCTGTGAAATGCACTGTTACTTGTACCTTTACAAGTTACCACAGGTGGACTGTTTTTAGAATTTTGTGGAATAATCGATTTTACAAATAACAAAAGGTGAAAAATACAGAACAAGGTCAAACACAAGTAGATGACAGCAGTGGGAATAACGCTCGAATTATCAGCCGGTGCAATAAGACTTCACAATGTGCTGGAGGCTGGTTGCAGCTTAAATAGCAGTCTTAACAAGGTACATCTGGGCAGGTAATTAGGCTGAGTGGAGGCATGATGGGAATTGTAGTTCTGAAAGCTAGTACTCCGGGAGGGTTCCTCCGGTGGCCGTTAAAGAGAGCAACAGAGGCGCGGTTCATGACACATATAACATTATCTATAGAAACACATGCTAGTGATAAATCACCTGTCATGTATACTTTTATTGTATACATTATACTGGCTACTGTATACAGGCCACCAGGGCACCACATAGATTTCATTAAAGACTTTGCTGATTTTCTGAGTTAGTACTGGCTGCAGATAAAGTCTTAATTGTTGTCAATTTTAATATCCATGTTGATAATGAAAGAGATGTATTAGGATTAGCTTTCAGATATTCTGAACTGCATTGGGGTTAGATGACATGTATCATGACAAAATCATTGTCGAAAAAGGACCTAATCATTGTCGAATAGATTTTAAAATCTTGCCAATTACTTAAAAAGCCCTGAATGGTTTAGCTCCTCAATTCTTGAGCAAGCTCTTATCACACTAGTCGCTGTGTTCTCAAAACTCTGGTCATTTCATAATACCCAGAATATCAAAATCGACTGCTGGCAGAAGATCCTTTTCCTATTTAGCACCCAAGCTCTGGAACGATCTCCTAACACTGTTTGGGAGCACACTCTGACTGTCACCAAGCCAGCAGAGGGAGCCCTGACCTCTGGGTGATCTGCATCCACTCCCTCTGCGACAACTTCCTGTTCCTGGACTATAAAGACTGCAGCAAGCCACTCACCTGCAGGTTGCATTGTTTCGCCTGTTTCATAGTTATATCGTTCGTGGATTATTGTTTCTGGTTTCCCTGGTTTTGACCCTGTCTGTTTTCTGATTCTCTGATCGTTTGCCGCCTGACCTGACCTCCGCCTGTCTCTGGATTTTGTTATTGCCTCGCCTCCTATATATCTGTTTGCCCTGTTTGACGCCTGCCTGCTATGACCATGCCTTCGTTTAATAAAAGCCTGCACATGGATCCGCACGCCTCAGACCGTTCATTCATGACAGAATGCAACCTCGCACCAGGATCCAGCGGCTTTTCACCTGATCCATGGCCAGGTAGGACCCTCGCTAGACGTTTATTGGCCCTCAAGCAAGGTACCCGATCGATTGAGGATTATACTCAAGAGTTTTTGGACATGGCTTACCTCTCTGACATACCGGACTGTTTATTGATTGAGTTGTATCATGAGGAGTACATCAGCCGCTCAAATCTAAACTTGTTCGCGAGGGTCCACGTGAGTCGCTTGCTCAGTTTATTGAGTTTGGTTTAGTGACTGTGGGGTCAGCTTTCACGTTGGGTGTTGAGGAGGAAAAGGATACAGCATCAACTCCAGTAATGGCCACCTTCCCCGAGCCGCTGCCCAAGATGGCGCCTTCCCGAGCCGCTGCCCAAGATGGCGCCTTCCCGAGCCGCTACCCAAGATGGCGCCGCCTTCCCGAGCCGCTACCCAAGATGGCCGCCTTCCCGAGCCGCTGCCCAAGATGGCCGCCTTCCCGAGCCGCTTCCCAAGATGGCCGCCTTCCCCGAGCCGCTGCCCAAGATGGCCGCCTTCCCCGAGCCGCTGCCCAAGATGGCCGCCTTCTTCCCAGAGCCGCTGCCCAAGATGGCCGCCTTCTTCCCAGAGCCGCTGCCCAAGATGGCCGCCTTCCCCGAGCTGCTGCCCAAGATGGTCGCCGCCTGACCAGAGCCGCTTCCCAAGATGGTCGCCGCCTGACCAGAGCCGCTTCCCAAGATGGTCGCCGCCTGCCCAGAGCCGCTTCCCAAGATGGTCGCCGCCTGCCCAGAGCCGCTTCCCAAGATGGTCGCCGCCTGCCCAGAGCCGCTTCCCAAGATAGTCGCCGCCTGCCCGAGCCGCTTCCCAAGATGGTGCGCCGCCTGCCCGAGCCGCTTCCCAAGATGGTCGCCGCCTGCCCAGAGCCGCTTCCCAAGATGGTCGCCGCCTGCCCAGAGCCGCTTCCCAAGATGGTCGCCGCCTGCCCAGAGCCGCTTCCCAAGATGGTCGCCGCCTGCCCAGAGCCGCTTCCCAAGATGGTCGCCGCCTGCCCAGAGCCGCTTCCCAAGATGGTCGCCGCCTGCCCAGAGCCGCTTCCCAAGATGGTCGCCGCCTGCCCAGAGCCGCTTCCCAAGATGGTGGCCGCCTGCCCAGAGCCGCTTCCCAAGATGGTCGCCGCCTGCCCAGAGCCGCTTCCCAAGATGGTGGCCGCCTGCCCAGAGCCGCTTCCCAAGATGGTCGCCGCCTGCCCAGAGCCGCTTCCCAAGATGGTCGCCGCCTGCCCAGAGCCGCTTCCCAAGATGGTCGCCGCCTGCCCAGAGCCGCTTCCCAAGATGGATGCCGCCTTCCCCGAGCCGCTGCCCAAGATGGCCGCCTTCCCGAGCCGCTGCCCAAGATGGCGCCTTCCCGAGCCGCTGCCCAAGATGGCCGCCTTCCCGAGCCGCTGCCCAAGATGGCCGCCTTCTTCCCAGAGCCGCTGCCCAAGATGGCCGCCTTCTTCCCAGAGCCGCTGCCCAAGATGGCCGCCTTCTTCCCAGAGCCGCTGCCCAAGATGGCCGCCTTCCCGAGCCGCTGCCAAGATGGTCGCCGCCTGACCAGAGCCGCTTCCCAAGATGGTCGCCGCCTGACCAGAGCCGCTTCCCAAGATGGTCGCCGCCTGCCCAGAGCCGCTTCCCAAGATGGTCGCCGCCTGCCCCGAGCCGCTTCCCAAGATGGTCGCCGCCTGCTTCGAGCCGCTTCCCAAGATGGTCGCCGCCTGCCCAGAGCGCTTCCCAAGATGGTCGCCGCCTGCCCAGAGCCGCTTCCCAAGATGGTCGCCGCCTGCCCAGAGCCGCTTCCCAAGATGGTCGCCGCCTGCCCAGAGCCGCTTCCCAAGATGGTCGCCGCCTGCCCAGAGCCGCTTCCCAAGATGGTCGCCGCCTGCCCAGAGCCGCTTCCCAAGATGGTCGCCGCCTGCCCAGAGCCGCTTCCCAAGATGGTCGCCGCCTGCCCAGAGCCGCTTCCCAAGATGGTCGCCGCCTGCCCAGAGCCGCTTCCCAAGATGGTCGCCGCCTGCCCAGAGCCGCTTCCCAAGATGGTCGCCGCCTGCCCAGAGCCGCTTCCCAAGATGGTCGCCGCCTGCCCAGAGCCGCTTCCCAAGATGGATGCCGCCTTCCCCGAGCCGCTGCCCAAGATGGCCGCCTTCCCGAGCCGCTGCCCAAGATGGCCGCCTTCCCGAGCCGCTGCCCAAGATGGCCGCCTTCCCGAGCCGCTGCTGCCAAGATGGCGCCTTCTTCCCAGAGCCGCTGCCCAAGATGGCCGCCTTCTTACCAGAGCCGCTGCCCAAGATGGCCGCCTGACCAGAGCCGCTTCCCAAGATGGTCGCCGCCTGACCAGAGCCGCTTCCCAAGATGGTCGCCGCCTGCCCAGAGCCGCTTCCCAAGATGGTCGCCGCCTGCCCAGAGCCGCTTCCCAAGATGGTCGCCGCCTGCCCAGAGCGCTTCCCAAGATGGTCGCCGCCTGCCCAGAGCCGCTTCCCAAGATGGTCGCCGCCTGCCCAGAGCCGCTTCCCAAGATGGTCGCCGCCTGCCCAGAGCCGCTTCCCAAGATGGTCGCCGCCTGCCCAGAGCCGCTTCCCAAGATGGTCGCCGCCTGCCCAGAGCCGCTTCCCAAGATGGTCGCCGCCTGCCCAGAGCCGCTTCCCAAGATGGATGCCGCCTTCCCGAGCCGCTGCCCAAGATGGCCGCTTTCCCGAGCCGCTGCCCAAGATGGCCGCCTTCCCGAGCCGCTGCCCAAGATGGCCGCCTTCCCCGAGCCGCTGCCCAAGATGGCCGCCTTCTTCCCAGAGCCGCTGCCCAAGATGGCCGCCTTCTTCCCAGAGCCGCTGCCCAAGATGGCCGCCTGACCAGAGCCGCTTCCCAAGATGGTCGCCGCCTGACCAGAGCCGCTTCCCAAGATGGTCGCCGCCTGCCCAGAGCCGCTTCCCAAGATGGTCGCCGCCTGCCCAGAGCCGCTTCCCAAGATGGTCGCCGCCTGCCCAGAGCCGCTTCCCAAGATGGTCGCCGCCTGCCCAGAGCCGCTTCCCAAGATGGTCGCCGCCTGCCCAGAGCCGCTTCCCAAGATGGTCGCCGCCTGCCCAGAGCCGCTTCCCAAGATGGTCGCCGCCTGCCCAGAGCCGCTTCCCAAGATGGTCGCCGCCTGCCCAGCAAAGCCTCCAGCGCCCGCGCCTCGTGCAAAGCCTCCAGCGCCTCGTGCAAAGCCTCCAGCGCCTCGTGCAAAGCCTCCAGCGCCCGCGCCTCGTGCAAAGCCTCCAGCGCCGCGCCTCGTGCAAAGCCTCCAGCGCCCGCGCCTCGTGCGCAAAGCCTCCAGCGCCCGCGCCTCGTGCAAAGCCTCCAGCGCCCGCGCCTCGTGCAAAGCCTCCAGCGCCCGCGCCTCGTGCAAAGCCTCCAGCGCCCGCGCCTGCGTGCAAAGCCTCCAGCGCCCGCGCCTGCGTGCAAAGCCTCCAGCGCCCGCGCCTCGTGCAAAGCCTCCAGCGCCCGCGCCTCGTGCAAAGCCTCCAGCGCCGCGCCTCGTGCAAAGCCTCCAGCGCCCGCGCCTCGTGCAAAGCCTCCAGCGCCCGCGCCTCGTGCAAAGCCTCCAGCGCCCGCGCCTCGTGCAAAGCCTCCAGCGCCCGCGCCTCGTGCAAAGCCTCCAGCGCCCGCGCCTCGTGCAAAGCCTCCAGCGTGTACTCGTTACATCATAAAAAAGATAATGACATCTATGCTAATATTAGCTTGTTTCTTTCATATTCTGTTTCTCAGTTTTTATCCAGATCAGATGGTGCATCAGCACCCAGAGATGACACCTAGATGAGCCCCTAGACAGTTCACCAGAGGCAGACGCACATACACACACACACACACACATAGTGTGTTGCACACACACAAGTCTGTTGCACAATTTGCGTTTAAAATTTAACTAGAAATCAAGTGCTGGGTGTCCAGTCAGAGAAGAACTGGCCCCAATTGATTCTAGTTTCTCCCAATTCCATTCTGTGTGGATGTGGTTTTGGTTCCTTGCTGCTATCGACTCTGTCTTGCTTAGTTGGGGCACTTCATTTATAACAATTATCTTTGATTTGATTACAGAGAACGTCTCTGCATTTAACAACAAATTGTTCAATCTTGTCATTATCATTGTATTATCCTGTTTGATACTGTTCAGTGCTTTGATACAATCTGTATTGTTAAAAGCGCTATATGAATAAAAGTGATTGATTGATTTGCACAAGCACCTCATTACAACATATATTTATGTTTTTAATGTATGCGCCCTCTAGTGGGTGTAAAAATAATGACAATAAAAAAGTGTGTTTATTTAAATGCAATTTTATGGACTTTTTACACAGATCTCATGGTAATTCGTACATGTTTTACTATGTGTAATTAATACAAATGACCACACATAACCCACTCTTAAACCTACCCCCTTACGGAAAACATACAAAATCACGAATTAAAGGGCGCAATTGTAGTTTACGCTCTGAAGGGTCTTATTTTATGGATTTGGACAAATTACCTCTACGTGCATATTGGTTGGAGAACAGGTTGTAGCAAAAATATTTTCAATTTTAAATGTTATGAAGTATTAATAATAGAATTATGTCACTTTATTTTGATGGTCCTTTATGAACATTCTGTTGGTGTAATGCCCAGCCAGCAGAGGAAGCCCTCGCCTGGTGTACTGGGGTGCAACATCACCCATAACCCTCAAAGCTAATGAACTAATGAACTATCCCTTGATCTAACAGCAATGATAGACTCTAGAGCCGCTTTTGAACCTGATTGACAGTAGCATCATGTCAAAATTCAACATTCCCACTCAACAATGCACCCCACCTATTAAAATAAAGGCCTTCAATAATGCCCTCATCGATGAAGGAATCCTGAGCCAGACTCAAACCCTCAATCTACAAGTGGGCCTTTATCAATAATCTATCTCCCTATATGTTGTGGACTCCCCAAACATGAAGTAATTCTGGGATTCCCTTGGCTCTCTGTTCATGACCCCGACATTTCATGGCACCATGGTCAGCTAGTGAATTGGTCAACCTTCTTTCATAATCAGTTCTTTCCCACCAAAACAATACCTTGTCTCACGACCAGTATTGAGAATAAAGAAACTAACCAACCAGTTAATATCCCCTCCTGTTACCAGGACCTCTTCGAAGTATTTAGCAAAACCAAGGCCACGCAACTACCTCCACACCGACCCAGGGACTGTGCTATTGACCTGCTTCCCAATGCCATGCGTCCTAAAAGCAAAGTTTACCCATTCTACATAACTGAAAGCCAGGAAATGGAGGAGTACATCACTGAAGCACTTAAGTCAGGTTTCATTCGTCCATCTACCTCCCCAGTCGCCACAGGATTCAGGATTAAATCGAGAAGAAGAATGGAGGACTAAGACCCTGAATTGATTACAGAGGACTTAACAATGTTACAGTAAAATTTTGCTATCCACTGCCTTTAGTACCATTATCATTGGAACAACTGCGGGAGGCTACCATAGATATAAAACTGTATCTAAGGAGCTCCTACAACCTGATTAGAATAAGAGAGCAACAAGTGTAAGGCTGCTTTTCTCACCACCAAGGGGCACTATTGATATCAGGTCATGCCATATGGGCTAGCCAACTCCCCTGCCATTTTCCAATTTTTTATCAGTGTGATCTTCAGAGACGTCATAAATCAGTTTGTTGTAGCCTACATCAATGACATCTTAATATCCTCCAAGTCAGAAGCCGAGCATATTAACCATGTTAAAACAGTCCTATCTAGATTTCTAGAGAATCAACTCTACATTAAAGCTGAGAAATGCAAGTTCCATGTCAATATCACCTCATTATTGGGCTACCACATAAGTCACCATCGAGTAAAAATGGATAAACTAAAGGTTTGGGCAGTGACTGAATGGCTGCAACCTTCCACAGTCAAGGAACTACAGAGATTCTTAGGCTTTGCGAACTTCTACAGACGCTTCATCTGCAACTACAGTCTGGTCACGTCCCCCCTAACATCTCTACTCAAAGGTAAACTGGTTAAGTTGAAGTAGACTGAGAAGGCTAGCCAAGCTTTCGTCACTTTGAAGGAAAGATTCACGTTGGCCCCCATTCTAAAACACCCTGATTCTGACTTACCATTCATAATTGAGGTAGATGCTTCTGACTGTGATATAGGAGCTGTACTCTCACAAAGATCCGGCCAATCAGGCAAAGTGCATCCATGTGCATTCTTTACAGATCACAAGAACCTAGAGTACATCAAGAGTAACAAATGCCTAAACCCACACAAAGCCCGCTGTTTATTATATACGGTCTACCAGAAGACATAGCAATCAAGGCACACAGTTTACCTCTCAAGTCTGGAGAGCTTTCTGCAAGCAACTTGATATTAATGTCAGTCTCACATCAGGATATCATCCTCAATCTAATGGCCAAATCGAACGCTTGAATCAAGAGATTAGTAGATATCTAAGGATGTAACGCCCAGCCAGCCGAGTACCTTTACCCGTGTTCTAGCTGTGCTCAACCCATCTGCTCTTTCTCCTCTCATTTCCTGTTTGAGGGCTTTATAAGGCCCTCCATGTGTTCAATGCAAAGCATTGCCAGTTTACCTGCCTTTCCGAGCGTTCTACCTGTTTATTATTGTTTTGCTGTTTCTCGATTCATGGATTTAGACCCATTGCCTGCCTCCTTAGTTTGTCTTTTGAATCTCCCCTGTACACGTTGATGGATTGGACTGCCTTTGTGATTCTGGCTCTCTGCCTCCAAGTCCATGTTACAGATGGCAAGTAACTTTGCACCTATATGTCAACTAACTTTCATTAGAGTGTTAGTAGAGTATTAGTAGACTGGTAGGATTAGAATAAGTTGACATGTTCTTGAAAAGTTACATACAGTCAGTAGAATGTCAGTAGGAATGACAGTGTACTTTTACTGTGATGAAACGTAATCATATTTACTTGTATACGTGTATATGAGAAATATGAGAGATTTTGATAACTCTGTAAAGGTTTTGTGGCAATTTGTCAGTGGTTTTTTGGAAATAGGTTAATTTACTGAATCAATGATGTAACTTCTGTACTCTCAATTGTAAGTCACTTTGGATAAAAGCGTCTGCAAAAAGACTAAATGTAAATGTAAATGTAAATGTAACTTACAAAGAGAGCATACTCAACTGAAAACAAATTCAAACGCATTTTGACATTTTCTGGTAAAATTATTAATAAAAATTGTTCTGTGATTTCATGAGGACATAAAGAAACTGATGACATAGCGTTCTCAACATTTCTCTATTGACATACTTACTGAAGATCATGAAATAACTATGCATTTTTCAGAATATATTTCACCTATATATTTCCTTTGGAATATTATATATTTATATTAATTTTAGTCATTTTAGGAAGGCCTTGACATCAAAACATAAAAACAAAGATTGTGTTTTTTTTTTTATTATTTTATTACTAACTGTCATGTCTTTGAACTTTGTTATTGTTTTTGTCATGTGCCATGTGTTCCGTATACCCACTTTAGTTAATTGTCTTTATTGTCTTCAGCCGTGTGTAATTTAGTGTTTTACCTGGTGTATTTAAGTCCTGTGGTTTCAGTTCTGTTTGTCCGATCTCGTCTTTATATGCGTGTGATTTTGTCCGCTCTGCCTGTCTACCTGCCTGCCTGTATTTATATTGTTTATTTTCATCTCTGAGTAGATTAAAACCCTTTATTTACCCTTATGATCGTTGTGTGCTCTCCTGCTAACCACACCCCTGACAGAAGATTGGAAACATTCTCAGGAAACATTTCCTACTATCATTAGTCTTGAAAACAGCTGTGCTGATTAATTTTGTGATGAAACAAAAATGGTAAGTGATGAGACATTTATAATAATCAGAATTGTTTCTTGAGCAACAAATCAGCATATCACAATAATTTCTGATGGATCATAGGTCCCTGAAGACTGGAGTAATGAAAATTCAGTTTAGATAACAGCATAGAAAATAGTTGTAATAATTGTAATAAAACTGTAATATATTTCACAATATTAATATTTTTAATTAATTTTGATCAAACAAATGCAGCCTTGGTGAGAAGAAAAGACTAAGTTCAAAGGCCGTTACACTTTAGGTGTTCATTACTTTTTTAATAATTCAACGACCTGGAGTCAATTATTTTGCTTATACTGTGAATAAATGAATACAAATATGGATATTTAAAAAATCACTTTTTTGTCCAAATTAGGACCTTATAATATTACTTATCAAAAATTATGTTTTTTATATATTTACTGTAGGAAATTTGCAAAATGTCAACTATATCGATCAGATGATATATTTCATGGTATTTGTCCAGTTTTTGTACTTAAAATGCTACTGTGAGTAGGATTATTTTTTCTGCATCTCATCCAATGCCTCTGTTGTTAATTAAAAAGTCATAAGAGTAACGCTAACAACATTAGCGCGTATGTTAATGTGTGTGAGACAGCGAGCAGGAGAGATAGAGTATGTGTTTTCCATACTTCAATCAATCAATCAATCAATCATTTTTATTTATATAGCGCTTTTAACATAATAAATAATACATACATAATAAAACTTAATTTTGTAGCAATACACAGAAATGACCTGTCGTTTTTATCATATTGAGTATTATATTGATTTGTTTGACCAGTGCCATTGAGGGTTTTGGGTATTTTGCTGTTGTAAGACCTTTTAAATAGTGGAAACCATTTGGCGAAGTGATATGGAACTGCATTGAGGTAAAAGAAATACCTGGAACTATGTTCACTGTGCAGTTTCCTGATAACAATTGCACAGCTCAGAATGTTCGTTAGCCAATCAGATTCAAGCATCCCACACAGTCTGTGTAGGGCACCAACTCCCAGGGAGCACCATCCTAGTTGCTCAAAAAAATAAACCTTTCATTCTATATTAATTATATATATACATACATAAAAATCTAAACATGAACATACATATTATAGAATTTATTACACTGACGTAGGATAACTATAAAAAATATATATATTTTAAGATTTATTAAAAATTTTAATCATATATTTGACATATATATATATATATATATATATATATATATATATATATATATATATATATATATATATATACATATCATTGTATGTTTGTTTAACTTGAATGTCAAGTTTGCCGGATCCTTTCAATTCCTTGGTCACACCAAAAATCAGCATCCAATATCACAGTGTCTGACATGGAGCCCACAAGGAAAACGAAAAAAGGGGGCAGCCAAGGAATTCCTGGCACCAAGACTTGCATGCAGAATCAAGCTGACAGGAATGGGATGGGGCACCTGGTGATGGAGGAGGGTAGTCATCAATGACCTATGCCTTCATTGGCATTCAATTTGTTAAAATTCAACAATTCATAAAACAATGATTACCTCACAGTTTTTGAGCCAATAATCTTTTTAATGCAATGTCAATTATATAACATCTACTCTAGAAACCAGTTACACATTATAAGTCAATATATGTATGTATACCTGACATTGTCACTAGGCGATAATGGTGGCATGATATAACAGATGGGTCCTCTTGTAACTGTCAGTGTTTATGAAGTGTTTCACAGGTAAGGTTGCTAATTATGTCTTGCTGAACACGCTCTCAGAATCTCTCTCTCTTTTAGTGCACGCATTGTTCAGTCCTCGTCTTTTCTCCCCATTCACTATGACAAACAATGACACACATTTAACACATTTAATCGTTCCTCTTAACAGACCAAAGAAATTTGCAATAAACAATATTCACACACAACCCTCACCCATTAAAAAATGTATTAAATATTAAATAAATAAATAAATAAATAGAAGTGGTCTTAAAAATAGTTTTAAGTCTAGGGTATACTGCACTTTGATTCCACCTCTCTTACCATTAATTTAACAAACTTTCAAATATATCAGTCTGTTAAAACAATGTTCCTCTGCTCATACATAGCTGATTTTCACTACTAACTTGTAATGTTACACAGTATTCTGACATATAGGCATAATTACTGAGGCTCTATTGAATCACTTGTTAGACAAACCTTGACCTCCTTGCTGACTGTTCACAATACACTCTGTTCTATACTGAAAGAGTCAAGCTTGGGCTTGATGTATTGGTTGTGCTCAATCGATGCTGTCTCACTGGGAACACAGTAAGTTATGTTGCAGGTTTGCTGGATGCCAGCAGCTTTGTCCCTTGTGTGGACCTGTCATCCTTGTGGCAGTGAGTGGAACGGTGGGATAAAAATCTTTACCAACCCTTGGATAATCAATAGCTTAGGGTCTATTATTCAACCTTGTATTGACAGTGTCTGGATGAGAATACAATGAGTGACAAGAGCAAATTGGAATGAACTCGAGGTCAGTGCACTCTCTTTATGTCTATCATTATACTCCTTGCAGTACTTCTCAAAGTTACTCACAAATGGACACAAATGTACACATTTTACTAAATACTTGATGTGAATGTTACGTTTACCCATGTGAAATGAAAAAAAATGTATATGTCCTATATATTATTGACCTAATATTTTTGTGATGTCCTAAAAAGGTTTCATTTAAATCTGTAATTTATTTAAATCAAAATTATTATTTAATATTACAGAAAACCCTATATTTTCATAGCTGCACTTTGTCCTACCACAACCTTTTACCACATGAGGGTGCTGTCTCCTGTAGTGATCTTGCATTCACCCTTTCAGTGATGACAATTAATGTAGTAAAGGGTACCCAGTCACCAAATATGTGATTTTTGGAAGCAGCTTTACAGAACATTTAAGTTTCTACATTATATTTAGTAGTAGTGATGTCCATATGGCAAAACTGTACAGAGACCCATTGACCAAACATATAAGAAAAAAACATTGTGATATACAAACATATATACTGATAGCCAACATTACAAATACATTATTGATCACTTTTATATGTCTTTGAGCGTGGGTTTGTGTGTGTGCACGTGTCATTGTGTATAGGTCTGGGGGAGGAAGCATTTGATTGAAATGGTATCTTGACAGATTTATAACAGATATTAATGTAATGAATTTTGCTTTACTTAAGCCTAGAGGGTAAAACAGTGTAGTGATGGTTGCTAGCATCACCAATGATGCTGTGATATTTTGATCGCATGTCACTTAATGTGGGGTTATAAGTACATCACATTAGAAAAATCTTGTAGAACCTCTTTCTTTTTCATCAACACAAGATAAACACAGGGGTAATGAAATAGATTTTAACAAAACATAGACAATAGTAATCGGCAACTACTAAATTAGCAACGTAAATGAAATAGGAATAAATAAGATGCATAATATGCAATTGATTATGTTGGATGTTGCTATGACAGAGCTATGTTATCTGGAAAGATAAACTGTTGCTACTCTGAAAGAAATGAGAATGAAGAAATACAGGAAAGTTTATTCATTATAAACTGCAGTATAATATTTAATGTAAATTTAATTTAATATAAAATCACACGTTATTAATAAATCATTTAACTCATTATTATGAGCCTTTAATTGTCTTCATCCTATTAAGATCACAAGCACATGCATAAAGCTTGCCACAGTGCAAAGGTGTGTGCCGATTTTCGACTTCCTGCCAAATTATTACTCCCCTTATTGAAATTATCCTAACCCTTCCCCCACATCTAACACTAAACCTACCAAAACTAGGGGTAATAATCTGGTGGGAGTCAATTTTGGCATTAGATTGGCAGAAATAATGATTATGAAGATGTCAGTGAAAAACAGTAAGGAGACATTTTAATATTTTGATCAGCTTTTGTCACTGTGTGGTTTGTGAGAGAGAGCAGCAAGACAAGAATGCTACAAATAAATCTTTTAATCTTCCGAACACAAAATAAACAACATCCTTGCATATAGGCAGGGGTATAGGCAGGCAGGCAGGCAGAACATAAACCACACATATAAAAGACAAAGTCGGACAAACTGAATTCAAACACACTGGACTTAAATACACAACTTACATACTTAATAAAACAAGACACAGCTGAAGACAATTAGACAATAAACTGAATTTAGGTCACACCAACACATGGCACAAGACAAAAACAACAACAAAGGAGTTCACATGTGTGACATATCACATATCACCCCTCCCGGAAGGTGTGTCCTCGCACTGAAAAAAAAAAACAAAACAAAAACAGGAACTTGGGATGAGGTTCCGGTGGAGGACAGGCCCCCAGAAGGGGGGGTAGGCAGACGAGTCAGGGAGGTGCAGATGGAGGGAGGAGCCATGGGTAGAAACTATTCTGCCTAAAGAAGATGGTATAGTGTTTTTCAAAAATGCTCTTGTACCTGCCACTTTTTCCATCAGCATCTGAACATCAGCATTAACATCCCATGAACATAACTGACACCACCTTGTTGAAACACAGCCACCTTGCTGAATTTAGTTTACAATAATCAATCAATCATTTTTATTTATATAGCGCTTTTAACAACACAGGTTGCATCAAAGCACTGTACAGTATAAGGTAGAAGAATACAATGACAATAAAGAAACAAAGTTCTCGCCATGGACATACTTGGCCAATGTTTTCAGAAAAACTGCTGGGCCCTTGTGAGGCCAAGTATTCTGTAACAAGCTCAGCCTCTTGGGCAAATGGATATATTCAAGGTTTTTATGATCCGCCCTCCAACCAGTAATCCCACTCTCTCCCAAAGTCAGCCTGACCACTAACAACTCCTAATCACCTATGTTGTTATTTCATCCAGGGGGACTTAAGTGGTGGGAAAATAAGGCACATGGATGCACCTTCCTATCCTGGCATGACTGCTGTGAGAGAACCTACTTTGAGAGACATCTACTTTGACCGCAGAGGCATCCACCTCAACAATGAATTGACGTTCAGGGTCTGGAATAGACAAGACAGAAGCAGAATGCAGATGACATAAGAGGCAAGGGGTACTTGTTCTTTATAGTGATGTTGTTCAAACTTTAATAATCTTCTTGACAAAGAAGATCCCAGCGCCTGCCAGGGATAAGAAGGGAAGGATGAGGCTGGCTTTGAAGGATTTGTTAATGTACTTATCAACCAAGTGACCCTTGGACAGATGCTCGATGGAGCAATCATAAGGGTGAAGTGGATGCAGGGAGGTGGCCCAGGACTTGCTGAAAACCTGGCACAGGTTGTGGTACTCTGCCGGCACCCCACTCAAATCAGCTGCCTCTGCCTGCCAGACAAGGAAGACAGACACAGGAAAAGAAGCAGGACCCAGACAAGAACCCTTGATTCACAACAATAATATTGATGAGGTTGTCATGTGGCAAGTCTTGAGTGGCCAGCTAATCCTCAATATCATCCTCTAACCCTGCACGGAACATTGCTTGGCAGGCCCCTTCATTCCGGTCAAATGAAGAAGCAAGTGCCTTGATTGTCACTGAGCGGCCTTGCCTGACAAAGCTGATCCCTGGCAGAGTGGTCAAACAGCCTCATCATCACCTGGCAGAAATCCTCAAATGATGCACAACAGGAAGCCTGAGTCCAGACATTTCCCAGTCACAAGCCTTGCTGGTTAGAAGCATCAGGGCAAACGTCACCTTGGACTCCTCAGCTGCATATGGACTCCTCAGCTACATATGTATGCAGGGCAAACGCCACAGAATAGTGGGACAAGAAGGCTTGGCAAGACTTGGTGTCTCCATCACAGGAAGGGGGGCTGTTGCAAAATGGCTCATGACGACAAGGGAGGCCACCCTGGGCAGCTTCCTCCTGCAGCTAGACAATGGCCCAACAATTTGCGCAGACAGGACTAGATGGAGCAGCTGAGCAGAGTCACTGATGTTAAAAGCCACAAAACTAAAATCAATTACTGTTCTTGATTGAATCACTTAGTACTCAGTGGTCCTATAGACTATTATAGACTAGATCTATTTAGATTTAACTTATTTTTTATAAATAAATATGTCTGCTTGAAATAATGAATAATATGGTTTCTAGAAAACCATGTTCTAGTTCTTTATGGTTATATTTAACATAATGGCATCATGGCATCAGTGTCTATCATGATAAAACCTTGAATGTCAATCATAATGATTAATAAATGCATTACTGTCAAGCTGTGGTTCAGAAAAGGAGTGCTAGACGAGAATATACATAAATAGACATAAATAGTCTTTTAATCTTCTACACACAAAATAAACAATATAGTTGCAAGCAGGCAGGCAGGAAACAAAACCACACAAAACCAAACAAAACCACACATATTAAAGACGACAATCGGACAAACTGAACGGAAACAAACTGGACTTAAATACACAAAGTAAATTACAGAATTAATGAGACACACTTGAAGACAATGATACAATTAACTGAAATGAAAATAGGGCATACAGAGCATGTGAGACAAGAAAACAACAATACAGTCCAAAGATGTAACATTACTCCCCTCTCCCGGAAGGTGCGTCCAAAAAAACAAACAGAAAAAAAAACTTAGAATGGGGTTAACAGAACTTGAGAGGAGGACGGGCACCCAGGAGGGGTTGCCAAACGGAGTCCAGGAAGGAACAGATGGCGGGATGAGCCAGGGAAGATACAGGAGGAGTCCGGAGCAGGAGTAGATCCATGGGATCCAGAGCACAGTCCAGAAGATCCGACAGAGGGAGGAGCCATGCAAGAGGAATGGCTGTCGACTCCATGGGGCCAACCAACGGCGGCGGAGCAGGTGGTGGAGAAACCAGAGACAGAGAGCCAAAGAGCCAGGGTGACACCGAGGAGCTGGAGGCCCTAAGCGCGCCACTGGCACCAGTGGCCGATGCGGAGACAGGGAACGAGAAGGACACCTCGGAGCCAGAGCGACAGAGGACTGAGGTGGACTGATGGGTCACGGTGGAGAGGAGGGAGCTAGGAGCCGATGTGGAGTCCAGGACTCGGAGGTTCATCGATGGGCTCAGGCTGCTGCTCTGCATCACGTTGAAGTGGTAACTTGACTTGAGTACTATTATTAATAATTAGTAACATTATTAATATTAGAAATAATTTCATGTTCAGCCTTAACCTGTGAATTTAATGCTCCATAACCTGTGAATTTAAAGTTCTATTCTGCTTTTAAAAACAATATTTTTCTTGTTTGTTTTTGTTAAATATAAAGGCCACTGATATTTGACTGTAAATGTCATCATCTTTCAAATAAAATCAGTTTATTTTAATTGATATACTTTAATGTGACTTTTAGATACAAGTTTATTTAGAAAATTAATCAGCTATATGTTAATACTCTCTCTCTTTCTCTCTCTGTACAGAGATTTTCAAAAGTGTTTTAGTTTTAATTTTATTCACATTTTTAAAAACATCCCAGCATTTGAGGTTGCAATGCTGCTTTGTTTCTATAGATGATACAAGACTTCTGGAAAATAAGACACACACTTTTACCTAAAGACTAAATGTAAATCTGAGCTGTTTCTACTGAAAAAACTGATCTTAAAACATATCAGAGCCTTTGTTTTGTCTAATATAAACACCAGTAATGCCTTGTTCTAAGGCTTGTTTATAAAATTGCTAGAATGTCCTAGTTGGACTTATCCTGGTTTAGGCTAAAGCCTATCTATTAAACCTGGCCTTAATTAGTTGCTTTATACACAGAATGTATTTTGTTAAGTAAGATTTGTAATGTTGCAGTTTGATTCCACAAACTGCAACATTACAAATCTTACTAACAAAATACATTTAGTATATAAAATGTGTTGGTAAAGTAAGATATCTGTTACACCAAGTCAGCAGAGGGAGCCCTTACCTCTGGATGACCTGTGATCGCTTCCTCTGCTGCTACTTCCTGTTTAGGGACTATAAATCATGAAGCAGGCCTTTCTCCTACATGTAGCTTTGTTGTTGTTAGCCTATACCTTGTTCTTATTTCTTGGATTTGACCCTGCCTATCTTTGGTTTTGATTGTTTGCTGCCTGACCCAACCTCTGCCTGTTTTTGGATTTTGTTGTGGCCTTTCCTCTGATATTCCTTTTTGCGTGTTTCAATGTCTGCCTGCTTTGACAATGCCTTTGACTAATAAAAGCCAGCAAATGGATCTGCATGCTTCAGACTCCTCAATTGTAACAGAAAGCTACATCAAACCAGGATCCGGTGGCTTTTCATCTGAAAAACCATGGCCAGGTATGTACCTAGCTACGTAGGGTACTCGATCGCTTGATTATATTCAAGAATATCTAGACCTTCCTTACCACTCAGATTTACCAGACTATGTATTGATTGACTTCTTTTGTGAGGGAATAAATACACCACTCAGGACACAACTTATTTGTGAGGGTCCACAGGGGTCGCTTACATAGTTTGTGGAGTTTGCCTTAATATCTGTGGGGTCAGCATTCACGCTGGGTATTGCTGAGGAAGCCCGTGCACAAGATGGCTACCACACCTGATCCCTTAGCCAAGATGTCCGCCGCACCAGAGCCACTGCCCAAGATGGCCGCCACACCAGAGCCTTCAGCCATTGCGGATATCCAGCCCAAGTTCTCAGCCACCATGGATGCCTCTCCAGTATTTCCAGGCATTGACACCAGGGCATTCAGCGGGTAATATCAAGTCTGGCAGACCCACCAGCGATATCAGTGAGGGCATCCAGTATTGACACTTCAGCACAAGTTTGTGTGTTTGGACCACACACTTCTCTACCAGTCAGCAAATCCCACTCAAGTCCACAAGCCTGCTCCAGAGGACTTTTCTGTCCACATGTCTGCCCAGAAAGTCCTTTCCTGACTCAAAGTCTGCTCCTGAGATATCTCCCGTCCGCCTGCTTGCTCCAGAGGTGTCGGCATCAGCTGTAGAACCTCCAGAGTCGGTACCAGATGCCGCTAAGTTCACTGCCAGTCCTGCCTCAGCACTGAAACAAATAATGAACTCTGGTCTAGCCCTGCCACAGATATGAAACAGTCTATGAATTCTCACCCTGTTCCTTCCCAGCTATAAGGGCCGCCTGTGAATCATCATCATCATCAATCATCATCCAGTTCAGTCATGGCTATGGAGGCCACCTGAGAGCCCTCGTCCGGCCAAGTCATGGCTAGGGATGCCGTTTTTGAATTCCTCCTCTGCCCTGTCATGGCTATGAGGGCCACCAGAGAACCCTCATTCAGTCCAGTTGCACCTAAGGAGGCTGCTTGTAAACTTTTGTCCAGCCCAGCCACAGCTACGAAGGGCGCCTGGGAAGATTAATCCAGCAAAGTCTCAGTCTTTGGGGCCACAAATGGCTGGTCTATTTTGTCTGTCTCTGCTTCTTTTAGGGCCTGGTCTCATGTATGCTGTCCTGGCCAGCCCAGTCCACCCTGGAGGGCTCCAGTCCCATCTTCTCCGCCTGTCTTTTGTGTCTCGTCCCAGTTATTACCCGGGGTCTCCAAGCTGCCAGATCCGCCCTGGTGGGCATCTGACACATCAGATCCATCCTTTGACTCAAATTTTCTGTTTTTTTCCACTTTTTCAAAATAGTAGGACAGAATGTTCCTGTAACATTCACAGAAACCCCACAATAAATTTAATACATAAAAAAATGATGCTTTCAATGTTTACAAAACATTATGAAGTTAAATTATGAAATATTTTCATAACTTAATGGGAATGTTAGCAAAACGTTATTACAACTTATTTTTGTTAGTTGCGACCTACCACTGCCAGAGAGGGTGAAGGCTAGAAGGGATAGTGAGAAATGGCACTACTGGACATTAGCACATCAGTACACATATCTTTTGTCACACCAAATAACTGTTTTTGCTTTGGTTTGTCAGCATTTTTGCTGTAAACTACACTGTTTTTGTTTTGTTTTTAGAAGACTACTCTTAATTTAAGATATTGTTTAATTTTTTTTTGTACTGATTCAAATTAGTTTTGAATTTTTACCACTCTGCTCACCTCCTGACTCTTGCGCATGAACATGCAGCATTTCTGTCACTCACGGCATCCTCTCTGACTGCGTGTGGGATGGAACAAAGTGGGCACAAGTGTGATATATTCTTAGGAAGTTGGCGCTATGGTCCTGAACTCATCAGTGTCTTTACTGGGTGTTTTTTGGTAATATTTGCACTTATTCACATGCAACTGGATTAGCTATTCATGTGTTGGACTCATGATTTTGGTTTGTGCAAGACCCTACTGAATGACACACATCAGAGTGGATTTAGAAGTGGGTTTAGGCAAAGTCAGCTGATGAAGTATACACCTGCGTATTCCCTGCACCACTAAACCAGATCTAATAAATAATCTATAAAGCTAAAGAGAGCAATATTGCCAATAAGCACTAAATTATATAGCTATAATTTCAAAATAAATTGATTTACTATTTGCTACCATAGCTCTTAGAAAGTATAAATTAGGCCTTGTAGACTATCCAGTGTATGACTACATAAAGCCTATAGAGTAGGCTATAATCAGATAAAGATGCCAGGACAACAGCCCGATACGCTTAAAGGGCAAGAAGACGACTTTGGTAAAAAATAACAATAAAAATGCAGTTTCTGTCCTTCACCCACCAACAGATTGACTCCTAAGGTTTTGGCCTGTGACTGCCATAAAAAATTCCTTTGGATCTCTGAATGCAGGAGCAGTGGCTGAAACAAAGAGAGATCACAAAGATTCGTCCAAATACATTCATAACTATGTTCTCAAACCTTATACTGATGCAAACTACAACACACACATATCAGTGACAGCATTGTGTAGTGCAACATCTTACACAATCTCAGATGTTAATGGACAAATTAATACATTATCTCTTCCTCTAAATGTGTTCATAACATTGGTAAATATATTCTGGTTGTGGTTAGAGAGAAATACACCGGTAAGACTTTTCTAACTTTGTGTTTGGACTATGTAAATAAGTTCCACAGGAGGAAAGAAGAGGGGGCCACACCATGTCCCCGGTTCTGATGGAATCAGCCAATCACAGCATGGAAATGGAGAAGCGGCAGATTGCAATCTCCTCATCGGAAAGAGACAAAGGTACCCTTCCAAAACACACACCTTGTTCTCAAGGTTAGTCCTGTCTAGGAAAGGACTGAAACAGAACATCCAAGATTTGAATCTGAGCCCCACATGGGTAAAAACAAAAATACAACCGTTGAGTCTCTCTTTTTTACACATTTTACCTCTGGGAGATATTATCAGGAGACATGGTGTTGGCTTTCTCTGCTATGATGATGATACTCAGCTGTTTCTTCGCAGCCTGGTGATACACACCAAATTGAGAAAATAACAGAATGCATAGTCGATATAAAAAACTGGATGGTGAGTAACTTCTTAATGCTAAATTCAGTGTTAATTATTGCACTTAAAAACCCCACATGTAATAATTTAAAACACTATCTAACTCTTGATGGCTGCTCTGTTAATTCTTGTGCATCAGTTAGGAACCTAGGTGTGCTGTTTGACTGCAATCTTTCCATTGAAAACTGTTTCTAGCATTCAATCAAACTGCATTTTTCCATCTAAAAAGTATATCCAAATTATGACCTATGCTTATGACCTCGAGGTTAGATTAATGTAATGCTTTATAGGGTGATTGTTCTGCACGCTTCATATACAAACTTCAGCTGGTCCAAAACGCAGCAGAGTCCTTACTATAACTAGGAAGTATGACCATATTAGCCCGGTTCTGTCAACACTGCATTGGCTTCCTATCAAACATCGAATAGATTTTAAAATCTTCTTAGTTACTTAAAAGCCCTTAATGGTTTAGCTCCTCAATATTTGAGTGAGCTCTTATAACATTATTGTCCTGCACGTCCCCTGCATTCTCAAATCTCTGGCCATTTGATAATACCTAAAATATCAAAATCGACTGCAGCCGGCAGATCATTTTCTATCTATGTACTTGTGACATTGTAAAAGAATAGCATCTACACTAATATTAGTCTGTTTCTTTCTCATTCTTTTTCTCAGCTTGTATCCAGTTTCAGATGGTGGATCAGCACCCAGAGATTATGTTCATCTGAGACCAGAACACACACACACACACACACACACACATACAAAGTCTGTTGCACAATCTGACACTGCTGCGTTTAAAATTGAAATGGAAATTTAGTGCTGGGTATCCAGCCATGGGAGAACTAGCCCCAATTGAGCCTGGTTTCCCCCAAGGTTTTTTTTTCTCCATTCTGTAGGGATGGGGTTTTGGAGTCCTTGCTGCTGTCACTTCTTCTAGTGATTATCATTGATTTGATTACAGAGACCGTCTCTGCATTTAATAACAAATTGTTCAATCTTGTCATTATAACGGTCATGGATCTGCCAGGTTCTGCCACCACCCAATCCCTCGATCCCTGTCACCAGAGTACTAATCTGTCACAGCTGCACATAATCAGTCAATCACCAGCATTTTTGATTGACTGATTGGTATATAATACACATTATATTTGTTTCAAGATGGTGCGCGAATGGCAGCCTCGGTGCTTAAGCTCTCAAGTGCTTGTGTTGTTTTTGTTAGTTTTTCCTGTTTTTGTTTATCAAACACCATCGTTTTTACCAGGGATGAACTGCTGAACATTCGGCAGACCACTCCGCAAAATATTTCACGGTCTTTGATTATTCCGGCGTCTTGTTGAACATCGTAGTTAGCGGAGCAGCGGTGCTGGTCAAAAGCCCTAAGGCCGCGCAGATGGGGAAGCGGGCGGCGCAAAGCTTGTGAAACTCAGACAACGTGGACTCCGAACGCCGTTGCCCAGCATTCACCTGGCGAACCTCCGCTCTCTACCCAACAAAATGGACGAACTTCTTCTGCTTACCGGACTAACAGGATTTCTCAAACTCTGCTGCTCTGTGTTTCACGGAAACCTGGCTAAACGATGCAATTCCAGACAGCGCATTAAGTCTGCCGGGCTTTCAGCTGTTTAGAGCGGATCGCGTCGCAGAAATTAACGAGGAAATCGCGCGCAGCGGGGCGTGCTTTTACATCAATGAAAGGTGGTGTACAGATGTAACTGTGTTAAAGAAGATGTGTTGCGCCGATGTAGAAGCACTCTTCATTAACTGCAAGCCTTTCTACTCGCCGCGGGAGTTTTGCTTGTTTATTCTGGTGTGTGTTTACATCCCTCCATAGTTAGCGCCGCGTGAGTCTGGCTTTACAAAACTCGCTTGATCTGATCACAGAGACTGAGCAACAACACCCGGACTCTGTTTTAATCATTCTCGGGGACTTTAATAAAGCCAACCTCTCACGTGAACTGCCAAAATTCAGACAGCACGTTACCTGTCCAACCAGAGACCGTAACATAGTGGATCACTGCTACACCGTAATAAAGGATGCTTATCACTCCGTCCAACGAGCTGCCCTGGGACTTTCTGATCACTGTTTGGTCCATCTCATACCGACCTACAGGCAAAGCTGAAATCAGCTAAACCTGTTCTTAGGACTGTAAAAGATGGACTAACGAAGCAGAGTGGGATTTACAAACCTGCTTTTCTCTCACTGATTGGACTGTCTTTGGAAGCTGCTGCCACAGATCTGGACGAGCTCACAGAAACTGTAACATCATATATTAGTTTCTGTGAGGACATATGTATTCCTACCAGGACTTATTTAACTTACAACAATGACAAACCATGGTTTCACTGCTAAACTCAGTCAGCTCCGTCAAGCCAAAGAAGATGCTCACTTGGGATAGGGGACAGAGCCTTGTATAAGCAGGCCAAGTACACACTAGAAAAGGAGATCAGAGTGGCGAAGAGGAATTATTCTGAAAACTTCAGCACCCAGTTCTCCTCTAGTGACACCGCTTCTGTGTGGAAAGGTCTGAAAGACATCACCAACTACAAGACACCACCCCAGCACTGTGGCAAATCAACAACTGGCAGACGACCTGAACAAGTTCTACTGCAGGTTTGAAAAGGAACCATTCTCACCTCCTGTAATCCCCTCTCCCCCCCACCTGCCCTTCAACTCAGCGAAGATGACGTGTGCCAGGTCTTCAGGAAGAACAAAAGAAGAAAGGCACCAGGCCCAGACGGTGTGACTCCAGCCTGTCTGAAAACCTGTGCTAACCAACTGGCCCCATCTTCACTCAGATCTTCAACAGATCATTGGAGCTGTGTGTAGTACCTTCATGCTTCAAACGCTCCACCATCATCCCCATCCCAAAGAAACCCAAAATTAATGGACTTAATGATTTCAGACCCATGGCTCTAACGTCTGTGGTCATGAAATCATTTGAAAACTAGTTCTGGGTTATCTGAAGGACTTTACAGGACCCCTACTGGACCCCTGCAGTTTTGCGTACAGAGCAAACAGGTCAGTGGACGATGCAGTCAATATGGGACTGCATTATGTTCTGCAACACCTAGACAGACCAGGGACTTATGTGAGGATCCTGTTTGTGGACTTCAGTTCGGCCTTCAACACCATCATACCAAACCTCCTCCACCCCAAACTAACCCAGCTCTCGGTGCCCACCTCCGTCTGTCAGTGGATCAGCAGCTTCCTGACAGACAGACAGCGGAAATAGTGAGGCTGGGAAAATTCTCATCCAACACCCGCACAACCAGCACTGGAGCCCCTCAGGTTGTGTCCTCTCCCCACTGCTCTTCTCCTCTGCACGAATGACTGCACATCTAAAGACGCCTCTGTCAAACTCCTGAAGTTTGCAGGCGACACCACAGTCATCGGCCTCATACAGGACGGTGGCGAGTCTGCTTACAGACAGGAGGTCAAAGAGCTGGCTGAGTGGTGCAGTCTGAACAATTTGGAGCTCAACGCGCTCAAAACAGTGGAGATGATAGTGGACTTCAGGAGGAACCCCCTGCACTCCCCACTCACCATCATGGACAGCACTGTGGTAACAGTGGAGTCATTCAGGTTCCTGGGCACCACAATCTCCCAGGACCTGAAGTGGGACACTCACATCGACTCCATTGTTAAAAGGCCCAGCAGAGATTGTACTTCCTTCTGTCAGCTGAGGAAGTTCAACCTGCCACAGGAGAGGTGCTGAAACAGTTCTACTCGCCATCATACAATCCATCCTCTGCACTTCCATAACTGTCTGGTTCAGCTCAGCTACCAACCATGAACTCAGAAGACTACAGAGGGTAGTCAAGACTTCTGAGAGAATCATTGGTACAACCCCCCACTCTCCAAGAACTGTACCTATCCACATTAAAAAAAGGGTTAAGAAAATCACTCTGGACCCCTCACATCCCGCACCTCCATATTCGAACTGTTGCCGTCTGGTCGCATGCTACAGAGCACTGGGTACCAGGACAGCCAGACACACAGGAACAGTTTCTTCCCCAGGCAGTCCATGTCCTGAACACTTGAGAGACACTTATTTATTTAACATACAGATTGCACACAACACTGCACAAAAATAATTCCTGTTACACTTGAATGTTTATAGTATATATATTTTTATTTTTTTCTATATTTTTATATTTGCTGTGTTGCACATTTTATTTTTTGTATGTTGTACATAATTCTCTTTATATCTGTCTTGTCTTGTTATCGTGTTGCACTGTAGAGTTTTTGTCACTAAAACAAATTCCTCGTATGTGCAAACATACCTAACAATAAAGTGATTCTGATTCTGATTCTGATTACACTTAATTGTTTATTAAGTAAAAACAAAACAAAAAACAGTGTAGTTTACAGCAAAAATGCAGATAAACGCTGCACCTGATAGAAATAAATGTTACTGTACACGATTACTACTACTAGTCTCTACTAGTTCATTCCCGGATCTTACAGCATGTTACAGGTGAACGTGAGTCGAGTTCCATGTCTCCTCACCTCTTTGAAGCCAGGTTTTGACAGCTGGAAGGTTGGAAGGTTCATCTGACCAGGGGAACAATGCTGGCTGGTAGTCCAAAATGCATTGAAATGGAGTCAGTCCAGTGGATAATTTACAGAGGGAGTTTCAAGCGTACTCTGCCCAAACAAGATAGCAGCTCCAATCCTGCTGATTGGCTTGACAATAGAAGTGGAGGAAGTGGGTAAGTTCCTAGTTGAGATGTTAAGCTTGTCCATTGGACTAGGCATGATAACCTGAGCTTAGGCTCACGTTTTTATTGAGCTGTGTGCATGCCATACTCGTGATGTGAAGTGAGGTCCTCAGTCAGATACAATGTCCTCTGGCAGACCACAGAAGCGGAAGAATTGATTCATTAATACCTCTGCCATCTCCCAGGCAGTGGGTAATTTGGGAAGTGGCACAAACCTGCAAGCCTTGCAGAATCTGTCAACAATGGTCAGGATGGTGGTAAAATTATTGGAAGTCCGTAACAAAGTCTACTGCTATGTGGGACCAGGGTCTTTGGGGAATGAGTAGTGGTTGAAGTAGACCTGCCAGCCGTTGGTTTGATGACTTGGTGATGTTACAGGTAGGACATTGTTGCACAAATCTCACAACATCCATCTGAAGAGAGGGTCATAAGAATTTCTTTGTGGTGAGTTAAAGGGTTGCTGTGATGCCTGGATAGCTGTGGTAGTCTATGAAAGGACGAAGACATCCATCTTTCTTTTTATGAAGAAAAACCCTACTAAGGCAGGCAAGGTTAAGGGACGGATGAAGCTTTTAGCCAGTTCCTCCTCAAGGTCCCTCCTTGGAACTCTGCTGGTATTACTGGGGAATCAGATTGACTGAATGGTTCGATTGTGAGGACTTCTTGATGCACAGAGATGAGGCAGTGATGAGTATGTTTGTCTCCCCATTGAGTGAGTTGTTATGAGACCAGTATATGGTGGGATTATGCTGCTCAAGCCAGGGGAGCCCAAGAATGATGGGGCATTGAGGAGAGTCGATGGTGAAAAGACAGAACTTCCCCTTATGCAGAGCACTGGCTTGAAGCATGATCTCCTGAGTGATAAAGCTGATCTCTCCTGATCCCAATGGGCATTCATCTAGAGCTGCCACTGCCACTCCGGAATCACATGGAATGAAAGAATGTTGTGGGTTTTAGCAAAGTTAAATCCACAAAGTTTCTAGCAACCCAGAGTCAATTAAAGCTTGTAAACATACATCATTAAACTTTAAAAGAATCTGCAAAATATGGGATTCTGGAGAAAGTGAAACACTCATTGCAGCCTTATTGGAACAATTAGGTTGGCAAGGACAGGAGTCCCGTAAATGTCTGTATTGCCCACAGTAAAGGTAAGGCTGATTCCGTAGCGATTTTCACATTCCTCCAAAATGAGACGAGTACAACAGATCTGCATGGGTTTGTATTTGGCCGTGGCTGCTGAAAAAGTTCATGTGTCTGCAAAGTTGAGGCACCTCGTCGAGTCCTCATCAAATTATTAATGCTGTTTCTCAGGCTCCTTCCCTCCAGCTGGGTGTTCGAACACATATTTGATCTGACGCAGGAAATCGGAGTAGGAAGGGAAAGTAATTTGTCTGCCCTATGGTGGTGAAGTCTTCTGTAGCAAAGAGTCAGAGATGGTTGGATCCATTTGCTAACTCTTTGTTGAGAATGGTCAGACAGGCAGGAGATCAACAACAGAGACAAGGATGTCAGAGACAGAGGCATATTTTTAAACAGTGTGAGGCACGAGTCGAGGCAGACAGCAATAATCAAGGTCAAGGAAGTCAACATTCGCAATCAACATCACAGTCATAAGTAGTTGGAACTACAGATTTGGACCTGCTGTTGGAAGCATAGTTTCTTGTTAGAAGATATATGTTTCCCTTGACCTTGTAGATATACCTTTCCTCCAGAATCTCATGAAATGTGGGGTGAATACTATACTGTGGGGTAACTGCAGTTTGTATGTTACTGGAGTGACCTGTTCCAGAATTAATGAATGAATCTGGGACTTGACATATGGCAGGGCTGGCGCAGGCAGAATGTCCGAATGACCCGGCTGGTAGGTAGTGTGTCACTCCTGCGATTTGCTTGAGTCTTCTGCCTGAGCACAGCTCACTGCAGATGATGATGTGCATCGTCCCAGACCCTCTCGCTCACTCACCAATAGTAGATAGAGGCACTTCAGATGGTTCCCAAAACGAGAGAATAGTGGGGCTGGAAACTGAGTAGGCACTGGAAGGAGTCTAGTCGATGGTTGTCGCAGGGGAGTTCTGCATGTACTCGGCCTGGCCCAAGAACTGGTTCTAGTTCTGGTGGCCATGGCAGAAGGTACACAGGAACCACCCAATCTCTTGGATTTTCCTCTCTCTGTCTGTCCATTTGATTGAGGACTGTAGCCTAAGGAGGGGCTTATGGTCACACCTAGGAGTGAGAAAAAGGACTTCCAGACCCGTGAAATTAACTGTGGTCCACAGAGCTCTTCACAGAGGACCCGGAACCCAACCCAGTGAAGAACTGAAGGGGACTGGCCTGGAAAAACTGCATTACTGGTCTGCTGCTCATAAACTTGGGTCCATACTGATGTCTGTCTGGAGCTCAGAGATGAATTCTGATGCTAAGGGAACACTGCACTACTGGCTCTTTATTATATTGTCATTAGGATATGTTCCCAAAATATTCAAACTGGCTGTAGTTAAGCCTCTTATTAAGAAACCACATCTTGATCCCAAAGACTTAGTAAATTTTGCTGAAAATGTTTTGATTTATTGCTGAAAGATGTGAAAACTCGCATCTTTCAGCAATACCTGACCTCAACATAAAAAAAAAAAAAACTCTCACTGTCTCTGTCTCACTTCTCCTCCCCCTTGTTTATTCCTTCCCTTCTGGCATGTACTAATTTGAACACTGCTTGTGACTGGGTGTTATAAGCACTTACTCTGTCTGTTTGTCTCTCAAAAAAATGAATTGCTGTTGTACTCTCAATTGTAAGTCGCTTTGGATAAAAGCTAGGATTTCCAATCAGGTTTTTAGACCGTACCATAGTACTGAGACTGCTCTCATTAGAGTTATGGGATCGTGTTTTTTCTCGTTATTAGTGCTATTAGATCTTAGCACAGCATTCGATTCGATACTATCGATCACAACATTCTCTTCGATAGACTAGAAAACTATGTTGGCATTAGAGGAAAGCGCCTTAGCATGGTTTAAATCATATCTATCTGACCGCTATCAGTTTGTGGCACTAAATGAGGTGGTATCATATCGCTCACAAGTGAAATACGGAGTTCCTCAAGGCTCAGTGCTAGGACCATTACTTTTCAATCTATACATGTTACCTCTGGGAGAAATTATCAAGGTTTGACAGCAATCTTTCTTTCACAGACAACCATGTTTCAACATCTGTAAAACTGCATTTTCCATCTTAAAAATATATCTAAATTACGACCTATGCTTTCAACCTTTAATGCAGAAATATTAATTCATGCGTTTATGACCTCGAGTTAGATTATTGTAATGCTTTATTGGGTGGTTGTTCTGCACGCTTGATAAACAAACTTCAGCTAGTTCAAAACGCAGCAGTTAGAGTCCTTACTAGAACTAGGAAGTATGATCATATTAACCTGGTTCTGTCAACACTGCACTGGCTCCCTATCAAACACCGGATAGATTTAAAAATCTTATTAATTACCTATAAAGCCCTGAATGGTTTAACTCCTCAATACTTGAGTGAGCTCTTATGACACTATAGTCCTGCACGTCCGCTATGTTCTCAAAATCGACTGCGGGCGGCAGATCCTTTTCCTATCTAGCACCTAATCTCTGGAACAATTTCCCTAACTCTGTTCGGGAAGCAGACACACTCTGCCAGTTTAAATCTAGATTAAAGACACATCTCTTTAACCTAGCCTACACATAACACACCAACACACTTTTTTTATTCAAATCTGTTAAAGGATTTTTAGGCTGTGTAAGGAGGTGAATCAAAACCTGTTTATGCATTAAGACTGATCTGAGAAGGATATCCAAAGGAACAAAAGGACTTCAAAAAAAGAGAGTAAACACCCCACCCCACCTTGTTGTGTTTATGACACACTCTTCACACTCTGCTCTTCCTGCTTCCTCCTTCTGCCCAAAGACTTGGTTTAAAGTTCATTAAGAATAAGGCATTATATGTCATGTGTCTTATGAACCTATTGTTCTTCACCTTCATGTTTGGTTTCATTTGAAAGGTCTTAGTGTGATTGGTAAATTGGTCTCAATTTCACAGTATACTTATATTATGGAGAAGATTAAGAACTTGGTAGAACTGTGTTCTGCTGAGAAGGAGGTGTGTCCTCCTTTTGGGTCTCTGAACGTGTTCCAGCCAGGTGTGACGCTGGAGCACGGGAACCTAAATACCAAAAGGTTTATATAACTACATTTGGTATCTCTTTGTCTGGTTTGAGTATATAAGGAAAGTGACAAAACACAACAAGGCAAATGTTCTCATACACTACACTATGTACTTTTTAAAGACCAGGTATACTGACCTTTTAAGTTTGTTTTATTTTGTTTTGTGTTATTTTTGTACTGCTGATCAGTTGTGCAAATGTTTATCAATTATACCAATTTGGAAACTGTTCTTGCCTGGCAAAATAAATGTTAATCTTGGTTAACTAATAATATTGTCTGAAATAACTTTTCTAGTAGGTTAGTGACTTCTGAGGTTTTCTGCATTGTTGGCGTGCTAGGGTGAGTCAGATCAACGATCGATGGATGGATCTTGACTTCTGGCCACCAAATTGGCTTAGCATGCTTTTACATAGGGAACGCATAAAAAGTTCATTGAGTTTATTGAGAAAATGGCTGCATTAAGGTAAGCGATCTACAGGGTAGCCGCTGACTAAGACCTGGACTAGCCCAGATGTGTCATGAGTCTGTTCTGGCCAAACAAGGTCTCTAAGCGACCCAGACTCCTAACGAACGATAAGTCAAAACTAGGAAATATTATAGTTAATTAATGATCCAAATTTAATCACAACTAGAGGGATCAGCAGTTACATTTAAATATAATATAACTAAAATCACGAACGATTGGAGTCAGATAAAATTATGTGAAGGGTCAGAATTAAAATTGGAAAAGCAAAAGATTAATAAATATCAGTGATTTTTAAAGAAACGCAAGGAAAAGACCAAACGCACATTAACCTTCGACCATGGCCTCTGGATTTCATTCTTCAGGAAAAGGGGGACCCTTACAATGAATCTTGGCTATAGTTCCTGTGAAAACATGTTTTATAATATACTGTATGTCATCACAAATTTGTACATTTTTGCAGTAGAAATGTGTTGAACATTTTGAGAATGGGAACTGCCACAGAAATCATGTCTGTGGTAAAGGAGTACAGGAACATGTGACCACATAAGTCCCTGGTCTGTCTAGATGTTGCAGAACATAATGCAGTCCCATATTGACTGCATCATCCACAGACCTTGTTTTGTCCTCAGGTACACTACGACAGTCTTCCTTGGAGCAGATAAAAGACGAGTGAGACGGCGAGAAGAGGAAACAGTGTCCATGTAACTTTGATACCAGCCGGTGAGTGAATGCCAGAGGTGAGTATAAGTAGGGTGTGTTGATTGTGGGTGCAGGTGCGGTTAGTTAAAACTCAGGTGATGGCTCACAGGGGTGGTCCGTTCGGGATTGAGTGGGCGACTGATCTTGGTGATTGGGACTGAGGGAACGTGGAGTAGGTGTGACAATTACAGATTAGTTTGTAAAACTAGGAATGGAGAGAGAGATAATTAAAGCTACTGTGGTAAAACATATTATGTTTGGTTCTGTGTGTTGTAAATTCCACAGTAAAACAGTTATGACCCATTCGATAACCCATATGATAAAAATTTTTAAAAATTCTAATATATTTTAAAATGTATTTCAAAATATACAAAAATGGCAAAACCACCTCAGGGGCAAATATACAATCAGGGACAGTCTATGCAAAATAAGAAGGACATTTAAAAACTTATTAACAAAGAACAATATACATTTAGTGTAAAATTGTATATTACATGGACAAACTGGGACAGATAAAGAAAACCAGAAGGTCACACAAGCCTAGATAAATTTAGCAAAAACACAGTTTAGGTCTCACAAAAGCATGTAGGAAAATGTGTCTGACTCCAAAGTTTAACTTTTTGGTTATAAATTCAAAAAGGTACAACACTGCTCAGCACTAAAGAACACCATTGCTGGGTTTTTTTTTTCTGTGAAATTTGAGATCCTCTCATTCATGCTGAATGCTGTTTAATACAAGGCGAGCCATCTGTTTCTACGTTGAACTGTTTTGAGCCTCCAAACTGGTATGAGAATTCTGCCTTTTCTTCTGAACAACGGGACTTATCAAGATTATCTTTTTCCTCTTGACTTTTCAACGAAGGATTCAAGCAAAAAAATGACTTTGTGGATTGCTCACTCACTTGTTGTTCTGTTCTCTTCTCTCCAGTAGCCATTTCCTTCTTCTGATCTATTGGCCTATTCTAAATGTTACACTAGTGCAATACACTATACAGTATTCACTACAAAAGCTTTCAACTGATTGTAGATCTAGAGTCTTTAATGCTCTTGATTTTCTTAAATATTTTTGATAGAACCACTCGTGACTGAACTGAACGAATCATTCAAACGGATTCACTGGTTTGCCAACTAGTTTGATCAAGCCTTCATACAGAATTGACTTAAAATAATGAATCATTTGTGAATGGGCATTGCATATTCCAGACATTATGTCTGGAATAAATAAAGGCATTTTAACTGGTAATGCAGAGAAGTAAAAGTAATGTCACCCAGAGTAATGAAGTATAAGTAGATTTTTCAGTAAAAAAAATACTTGAGTTAGAGTAAAACCCACCTTTACATATAATCAAATTATTATTTTCCTCAAAAATTTATTAAAGCAAATATAACTCATTACTACCCACCCCCAGTTCCCCATAGTAATAAGCTTGTTTCATATTTTCAGAACCTATACTTTCAAGTTACCTTCATCCACACTACAAGGACCTTATCAGTGCTCCAGGATTTCAGCATTACCCAGCAATTGTGTTTATTTAAATAAAATAATTAGTGGAAGACGTCACTCCCATTGGACTCATGACTTAATCAAGGGGAATAACGCTACTTATACAACAATAATTTTTATTTATTTTTTCAACCATGACAAGCAATAATGCACATAATGTTTTTTTGAAACATTTTATTCAAGGACTGATATTCTAAAACAAAACCTCTAAATATTCTAAAAAAATTAAAAAAATAAAATCATGGCTTAATGTCAGATATTAAAATAAGATAAACAAATACAGTAGTTGCAAGCAATCTACAACTGCCTTAGGACATTTTGTCAAGTACAAGCTGATTCAATGGCATTAATCATTTATGACAATGTTTCACATTAACACAGGACCAGACTCATGCCATTTCTACCCATTTTAGACAAATGGTTTTTTCAGAAAAAAAGCGATGGGAAAAAGAATATATGGTTATACATCAGTAATGAGTCAAGGTGGTTCAATCTGAACATACGTAAGCACAATTACTAGGGAAAAGAAATGTCAGTATCTATGTCGCTTGTTGTTAGGCCCATCAAAGTGTCCCCAACTGGACTTCTCTCACAAAAAGCCACTTTGGCCAACTACACCAGGAACAGGACCTGCCCCAGCCATCATCGGTGAGTGCTGCTGTTGTTGAGGAGATTCAACACCAGGCTGCCCACTTACTGGGGAACCCATTTGAAGAGGTCCACCTTCAGAAAATCGATCATTGTGCTGAAAATATGAATATAGGTATGGCATATTTGTATCAAGCATTTGTTTGGAATATGTTGCCATTTTAAACAGACCGTAATATTTTAATTAGTGCAGAAAAAGTAAAAAAAAAAAGTCCAAAAATAAAGAACAAATCAATTCAATCAAAAGTTCATTGGATGGACAGGATAAGCAGTGGAGTCCAGGAACACCTAAAAGAGGAAAAAAAGAATTATTCAGTTAGTTCACAAGTACAAAAAGATGCATGCAAAATCTTAAAATATGCATAGAATATATATACATAGATACTTTTATTAAATATTATTTTGTTAAAAAACAGCTTTATGTTAAAATGTAGATTTGACATTTTACTACATACTCAAATGAAGATTTCAATCTTAGTAGTATATGAAATGTATCCTGGCTCTTCAAAGCTTGGAAATGCTTGTGGATACATTACTTAAAATTGGCGCGAGTTCCAGCTTTTGGCTGACTTCTGACTCAATGTATTAATTAAGTTGCATCATACGTCGAATCTTGGTCAGCCAAGAACCCGGAACTTAGCGTTCAGCAGAACAAAATGGAAGTATGTTATTTACGTTATAATCTGAAAACAAAATAGTACAGGCATGTTTTATAAGTTAGTATATACAATTTATGGAGCTTCAAAATAATGGCTGCCATCCACAAGCATTACCACGCTTAGAAGAGCTAAAAAAAATTAAAAACTCTTCACTGTTAGGTCTGAAAGAAGAAAGTCGTATAAACCTAGGATGGTTTTGGGAGTAAGTAAAATATGCTGTACTTTTCATTTTTTGATGAACTGTTCCTTTAAGGAGTGTGCTAAAAGCCTTTGGTGTTAAGACTTTGTAGCACTACTCAACTATGGTATTGGGTCAACAACAGTTCACTAGTAAGTGCTTTGAATTACCACCTAATTGCACTACTTTCGTGTAACATTAACAGAAAGAGAGTACACATGCCACATTATATTGAATATTAGTATCAGATAATTTTACTAGTATGAATATCAGTAAATGAACAATGTAAATGAAGCATTTAAACACATCCCTTTGCACTCCAAAATACATAATGCTGGCTTAGCACTGATTAGACATTAAACATACAGTACAGTTACAATATTTGGATTTATTTGTGTTTTTCAAGCTATCTCCTGGTAAAAAAAGTATATGAACAATGAAAAATAAAATGATTTGATCATGTGATAAAAATAGTTTGTAGTATATAAAACTAATCATGATTACTGGTTATTGTCCAATTAGTTTACAATAGCTGGTGTGAATAAATACAGATTTAAAATCAAAGAGTCAAGATAGTCTATGTATGAGCTAATGTTTTACTCAGACTCCAGAATAAGGTGAGATTAACATCACACAGAACTAAACACTCACTACATGCAGTATGGGTTTCATTCATTCTTGAAACCAGAGGGGCACAGAAAAAGCTGGAAATTCTTAATATGAACAATAGTGTCCAGCAATCGCTGGGTATGAAAACATAGCACGTAACAGCAAACAATATCTGGTTTATTTGTGTTAATAGCATTTTTTTAGGTTTCTCTGATGAACAGAAAAGTCTGAAGAACAGCAGGTCTCTGGCACCCCCTGCAGGACTTTGTTGTAATGAGTAATGCACATTAGTACTTTTATTTTATAAAAAAACTTAGAAAAATTAGAATTAATGAAAATAAAAAATTTCATAAAATAAGTGTGGAAAAAATGACTCATTTAGATTAGTCGATTAATCAATAAATTAGTCAACAGATTAATCAAAATAAAAATAGTCATTAATGGCAGCCCTAGTTTTGTTTTTTTGTTGTTGTTGTTTTTTTATATTTCTATATATTAAATATATAAAAAAAGAACCTGGGGCCCGGTCTTCATAAATTCTTATTAAATCTGAGATGATTTGAAAGATCTTCTAATCCTGATTACTGATCTCTGGCTAATTTGGTTCTTTAAGCGAATCTGAGCATTAGTATAAAATATCTGGATTAAGTCGCCGCGGCGAGTCCTGCATGTTCTCATGTTCCCAAAAAGGGCAGATATATTGATACTAAAACTACAATCAGCAGCTGCAGTGGCTGGCAGCAAGGTTGTTACAGAGGAGGCTCCCATACCACCTGGACCTGATCTGACTGTTTACTGGACTCTAATGGTAGCTGACTGCCCCGCTTGCCTGACTGTTTTACTATTCTAATAAAGTCTTCATATGGTTCCAACTCTATCTGACAACAGAAGACAACTCACCACCCTAACTGAGGAACTAGTCCAAGCACTGCAGGAGCTTTGATTGTTGTCAACCAACATCACCGCTAGCCAAATGCAAAGCCCAAATAACCCGCCACCAACTCCAACTCCCCAGTCAGTCCAAGACTTACTTTCTCTGAAGAGATTGACGGGACTCCAACCAATTCTCTGTCCAATGCTCACTTTCTTTGTCCAATCCCAATAGCCTTGCTATATCCACAGCATCAAGTCGCATAGCTTTTGTGTGCTGGCATTACTTAACCTATACTCCCATAAAACCACCATATCTGATCCCATGCAACTGGGATTCACTCACCTCTCACTCTGAAGAAACATTTCATACAGAACCATTTTTTGGTAGTCAATATGGACA